>NW_027526385.1:203653583-204063583 GCF_048455015.1 Haemaphysalis longicornis
CGTATGGGTTTTTTATTTATTGTTTGTTTTTACTGCCGCACCACGCCCGGCTGTGTTATCTGCATTCCAAGCAAAGCGGGGCTACCATTCTTTATTTTATGCCACACGGGATATCACATTCAGATAAGCCGACTGTTTCGCCCTAACATCTCTAGCCCAGAATATTCCTCTGTAATCTACAATGTTCTGGATGGGAATACACGGTGCCAGAAACACTTGCGCCGAAAGATAAAGGCCTGCAGAGCAGACGCCGCGGCATTCCATTCGCTGGAGCTCGCCTGCAAACGCCACCTTGTTGAATGCCGCTTCGCCACTTGTGTATTCCTTGAGTCGTTAGAGGAGCACAAGTACGCTCAAATAAACTTGTTTTCCTTCCATACAGCTGCGTCGTCCTTGACTTTGTGACTATATATTTATATATATATATATTTATATATATTGCCGCGAACCCTGAACGGGTGTCTTTATTTGTTGTTGTTTTTACTACCAAGCCACAACGGGCTCAATTATTTTTGTCCCAAGCTAAGCGCGTGTACCTTTACTTTTATACCGCACGAGCTATCTCCTTCAAATAAGGAGACTGTGTCAGCCTAACGTCACTAGCCTACAATAATCTTGTTTCATCTACAATGTGCTGCATCTGAATCGACGGTTCGAGAAACACGCGCGCCGGAACAAAATAAGCCGCAGAGCAGACGCCACGGTATCAGACTCGTCGACAGTCCTTTGCGCACGTCACTTTGTTCACTGCTGCTTCGCCGCCTGTGTATTCTTGGAGTTGTTAGTGGAGCACAAATTCGCTTCAATAAACGTCCCTTGAAGGCAACTGCGTCGTCTTTGGCGACGTGACATCTGGTAAGTTGCTAGATAAATGCACCCTAAGCCCTCGTCAAGCAGACAAGCAACGCTCGCGCGTGTAGACAGCCGACAGCAAGTTCTTGACCCATTGTTTGGACTGCTTCCGGATAAAGTGAAGAATGAACGCGTCGTGAACACCACCTTGATCAATGCAAGAACCGTGACCAGTACTGCCAACCCTGCCCTCGTTTTTCAACAGCCCCGGTTACCACCATCGTTCTGCGGATCCCCCGGAGAAGACCATGAGGACTGTTTGGAGAAAGTGGAGCGCGTCGGCATCTTTAGCAGGTGGGATGACGAAGAAACGTTCCGCCATGTTTTTCTTCTATTTAGAAGATACAGCGCGAACATGTTTTGAGAACCATGATTGCTCCCTAACCGACTGAATTCTCTTTAAGAGCGAGTTGCTCAAAATATTCGCCATTGTCATGGTGAAAGTGATAGACGAACGTTTGTGGGAAACGTGGACGCAACACCCAAACAAAGGGGTCGTGTTCTTCGTTGAGGGGATGAAGCAACTATTTCGGCACGCAGACCTAAAAATGACGAAAGAAAAGAAGTTACGCTTCTTAATGCGCGGTGTGGATGAGGAACTGTATGCTGGACTTGACTGTAACCCGGCCAAAACCATCGCCGAATTCGTCACTCAAGCCAGTACAATTGAGAAGTCCCTCAAAATGCGTTTTAAGCAGTATGACCGCGCTTTGTTGGCGCAGCCAATGCGATCTACGTCGACAAAGTGCGCATCCCGGCTGATATCCTACACGAGACCAACCGCGAAGTAGTGAAAGAGGAGCTGCGAAACTTTTCCCCCGCCCCGCCGCAGCCCAACGTCGCTTCCCACACCGGCATAATTAGGGAAGAAGTGCCACAAGCGTTGCGAACTTCTACGCCATCCTAAGTACTTCGCGAACCACCAGCTATGAGTGCTCCGCGGCTGTTCGTCGACCCCACCGTGCTCAAACACGTCGTCTAGAGGTCCCGCCGTTCCGCCGGCCACTGCCGCGGGCCCGACGACCCCCCGTAGTCCAAAAACAGACGCCGAGGAAGACGAACGTATGGCGAACTCCCGATAATCGTCCTCTGTGCTACTACTGCGGAGAGGCCGACCACATCTTCTGTGGTTGCCAATACAAAAGACTCGGAGAGCGTGATTTATCCATCGAGGCACCTCGCCCTCTCTCTGGCCATCGACCACATGAGATCGACGAGTATCTATCTCAAATCAGCGGTGGCACAGCTAGTTTCAACCGTTAGCCATCGCCCTTCACATACAATTCACCGAACCGCCATAGCAATGCTCTCTTCGCACGTGGAAGGTAGCGCTGCTCACGCAGGAGAAACTAAAAGCACCAACTTCTGGAGGTGAAGTTGCTCATTGGCGAAAAACCGGAAACCATTGAACGACGCGACGTACCAAAGGCAGTGATTCGCGAGATGCCGTCATCCCGACGACCCGACCTAACCCTGAAAAGTCTCCCAAACACGAAGACAGCTACACGGCAGACGCAGCAGGGCGACAAGAACGACGACGCAAATTTACCGACCGTCAACACGCACAAGCCGAGATGCGACTCCCCGACGCAACCAGAACTCGAAAAATGCGGCGACCGACGTCAAGGAGTCCAGCGGCGGCTTTGGTGTAGTCGCATTCAGAGACACGGGAGCAGAATATTCAGTAATGAGCGGACCATTTGAGTCTCAGCTGAAGAAAGTTATTTACAGATGGTGCGGTCCGCGCATACGCGCACCAGGAGGTCAAATCTATACCTTTTTCCTCCGATCTCTCCATGACGCTGGAACCGAACCACGAACACCGTGCTGCTGTAAGGATCGCCGATCATCACCGTGTACTGTGAAGAACAAGCTGCCTACGTCGACGCAATTGTAGAGAGACACCAAAGGTTGCTTCTAGACCACGGTGTGTCGGTCGCAAGAGGCATTGCGCGCCTTAGGCAACACCGATCCCTAGTTTTGGTCACTAATTTTACCGAGGCGTACCAGCATATAAACAAGGGCGCTGCAACTGCATTCCTCGAAAAAGCAAGTTAGGTGATCGGGGTTGCCGACTTCGAAAGTGAACCCGATGCTTCTGAATTCTTCCGACGTGAATCCGCCGCTACCGCAAGAAAAACAAAACAAATTATTGCCTTTTTTGCGTCGCTAGAGGGAGTATTTTTCATCGAACTCAGACCTACGTCAGACAGCTATAGCCAAGCACCAAACAATAACCGAAAATGGAGACCGACCTACCCGACAGTCACTGAACCGCGTCTCTTCACACGAGCGGGTAGTCATCCGGACTCAAGTCGACGACATGCTCAGCGACGACATTATATAGCATTCGAAAAGCCGCTGGGCTGCGCTGGTAGTACTCGCTACGAAAAAGGACGGGACATTAGGGTTCTGCATGCACTACCGTGGACTTAACAAGATCACCCAAAAGGACGTCTACCCCCAGCCACGATTCGACGACTCTCTCGACCACCTGTGTCACGCAAGTAGTTCTGAGAGACGGTTGAGAATACCGGCTACTGGCAAATTGAATGGACAATGCAGACCGAAAGAACTGCATTTATAACACTGGACGGCGTGTACGAGTTCAAGGTGATGCCGTTTGGGCTTTGCATGACGCCAGCAAAGTTTCAGAGTCACAGACACTGTGCTAGATGGCCTGAAGTGGCACTCCTGCATCGTATACCTCGACGACATTGTGGTGCTTGCCGGAACATTCGACGAACACCTTGCAAGGTCTGTACTCGTGGCCATTCCTAGGTCAAGGTTTACGCTGAAGCCAGAAATTTTCCGGTTCGCGTAAGAGGAACTCAAGTTTTGGGCCCCGCCGACAACGCCGCAAGAACGTCCTGACGCGGCATAAACGTCAGCCATAGCGAACTTCCCAAGACCCAAAATTTGGAAGGGTGCGCGAACATATCTCGGACTGTGCGCGTACTGACGGCGCTTGGTCCCCAACTTCGCATGCATTCCGGAGCCACTCACGCGCTTGACAAATATTAGAGCCCTTTTCAGCAAGAAAAACGCCCAGCAAAAAGAGTTATGCGAGCTGAAACAACGCCTGCAAAACCAAATATGTGCTGGCTCATTTCGACGAAAATGCCAAAACAGAAATTTATACGGACGCCAGTGATATAGGCTTCGGTGCCGTCCTCGTGTGAAATGCAAAGCGGTTTCGAGAATATGCTCGACTATGTCAGCAGTGGACTATCGAAGAGGAGAAAAACTTCTGAGCCTCTGCGAAAGAGTGCCTCGCTATTATATGGGCGATTTCAAAATTTCAGTCATACGTGTATGCTGGACCATTCAAGGTTGTGACAGATTACCATGCGCTGTGGCATCTCTCCAATTTTAATGACCCCTCCGGCCACCTTAAGCGGTGGAGCTTGTGCCTGCAAGAGTTCGACGTTACAATGGTCTATAAATCCGGCACGAAACTCTCCGACGCCGACTGCAACCTGTACGTTGCCCTGTCGACCCGCCACCACAAGACTCCAAGGAAGTCAGCGCATTCTTCGGAGTCGTGACGGAGAGCCCCTTGCCGCACAGCACTGCACCGACCCCGACTTACGCGCCATTATCTTAAACCTCGAAGGAAGCAACGTCGCCGTAAACAGAGCCTTCAAACGCAATTGACCAGCATTCAGCCTTAAAACCTCCATCCTTGGGAAGAGGAAGTTCAGCACCGCAACTTAAAGAAATTATCTTCTTGTGATCCCAGCAGATCTTCGTGACAAAATTTTGGTAGCGTGCCACGACAACCCGTCTTCCAGACACCTCGGCACATCTTGCACAATTGGAAAAATCAAGGCGAAGTACTATTTGCCCTGCCTTACATCCGACGTCACCCACTACGTCCAGAGCTGCCGTGACTGTCAGCGATGAAAAACGCCACCGACGAGACCCGCCGGATTTCTGCAGCCGATCCACGTCCAAACAAGGCATTTCCAATAGATTGGAAAGGACCTTTTGGGCGCGTTCTTTAAGTCAGGATCCGAGAACACGTGGATTGCCATGGCGACAGACTAAATTATGCGCTACGCAGATACCACCACTCTTCCGAGGCGGAGTGCACGAGAAGTCAAAAAGTTCTTGATAAGCCCAGCTGTGGTGCTACATGGAGCCCCTGAAGTCCTAATTCGGACCGCCGAACAGCGTTCACTGTGGAGCTCATGCAAGAAATCTTACGCTACAGCAAACGAATCACCGAAGAACGACGGCGTACTATGTCCAAATGAACGGAATAACGGAACGTCTGAACAAGATGACTGCAGATATACTGTCTTTGTACGGCGACGTTTAACGTAATAGTTGGGACGAAGTCCTTCCGTATGTCACGTTTCCGTAAAACACGGCTATCCAGAAAACTATACCGATGACACCGTTCGAGCTTTCGTCCGAAAGACGCCCGACTAGGCTGCTTGACGCCATGCTTCCGCACGTGGAAGATTAAGGCCTGAATGCCTAAGTGCAAAGATACTCTCAGCGTGCGGAGGAAGCCTCCAAGTTTGCTCAAGTTTGCACAATGGACCAGCAGCTGGTGGACGCCGGACGCTAAAACCTCCGACACCGAGTACCGTGCAGGCTATCACCTTAAGATAAGGACACTGTTTCGCCCCAACGTCACTAGCCCAGAATAATCGTCTTTATTCTACAATGTTCTGCATGTCAATCAACGGTTCGAGAACTACTTACGCCCAAAGATGAATTTCCGCAGAGCAAACACCGCGGCATTCAACTCCGGACGCTCACCAACGCACGTCACTTTCTTGACTGCTTCTTCGCCGCATGGGTATTCTTAGAGTTGTTTGAGGAGCACAAGTTCACTGCAAGTTCTTTTTTACGTTGAAGCAATTGGGTTGTCTTTGGCCATGTGACATTATATTTATATATATATATATATATATATATATATATATATATATATATATATATATATATATATATATATTTTAAGGGCTTTTTTCTAAATGAGGCAGGTCGAGAATACAAAAATAAGACGCATAAACGTGCCGTGACAAAAAAACTCAGCAACTCAGATCCCACGACCCTGCGGGCGGACCGCAAGGTACATGGTGCTCTATCCACTGCGCCACAAAGCCGACACAGAATGGAATGCTATGAACGCGCCTTATATCCTTGACTCATTCAAACTACGTAAGAAGCTGCTGATACAACGCAATCACTACCTGTGGGCGGAACGCGAGGTACATGGTGCTCTTCCCACTGCGCCACAAAACCGACACAAAATGAAAGGCTACGAACGCGCCTTATATCTTTGACGCATTCAAACTACGTCAAGAAGCTGCTGATACAACGTATTCACTACCACCAACTCCCCAAACACTAAACGTTAACGCAATACCTATTCTGATTGGCGATATATATAAATATATATATATGTGTATATATATACATAAGAGAGAAAAATATATATTTATATATATATATATATAAGGTTAGTAGAGACAGAGACAAACGAGAAAGACGTAGAAAAATAAAAATAGGTTTACTGACGTTTCAGGGAGAGGACTCCCTTTCTTCAGAGTACAAAATAAGTGCGTTTCAGAGCTATATATATACAGAAAATGTAGCAAGCGCGAGGGCAAGGTAGGAGGAGGGAGAGTTTGTACAAATGGATCATGGTTGGTGGGTACCAAAAGAATGAAGAGAGAGCGGGAAAATTAATTACAAAAAGGATAATAAGAACACACAGTCAGTCACGCAGTACAAACTTGGAAAAAAAGAGAGAAGAACCAAACACAGAGGGGAAAAAAATAATAATAAATAATTAAAAAATAAAAAATAATAAATAAACAAGGTAATTTTCCCCCGTGGCAACAGGTGTGAAAGAGGGGTCAAAACAAAATATGCCCATGCCCGTGTTTGACATGGGCAAAAAGATTAGTCACGAGGAACGAAGACGTTCCAAAGAAGATATGCACACAAAGGGCGAACATCTGCCCGTTCTAGGAATCCAAGTAAGGTCATCGAAACAAGAGACACGTGGCTTCTGTTGGTGGGAGGCGGGGGTCGCGCCCAAAAGCAGTAGGACAGGCAGTTTCGACAGGAAAGAGTGTACATTGGTATACAAAGAGCGAAAAAAATAAATAAATAAAAAAATAACCACGTAATTTTCCTCCCTCGTGGCAACGGGGGTGAAAGAGGGGTCAAAACAAGATATGCCCATGCACGTGTGTGACATGGGCAAAAAGATTAGTCACGCGGAACAAGGAAACGAAGATATGCCAATGCACACAAAGGATGAACATCTGCCCATACACACCCGTTCTAAGAATCCTGGTAAGGTCATTAAAACGTGATACACGTGGCCTCTGCAGGTGGGAGGCGGGGGTCGCGCCCAAAAGCAGTAGGACGGGTAGTTTCGACTCGAAATGAGTGTACATTGATAGGGAAAAAAAAGTCATGAAAAAAAAAGAAGAAAACAGGCAGGTGCACGCTTATGACGCGGCAGCAAGTGGTATTCATCTGCCCGGCGCATGGTGCCAGTTCAGGGAATGCCAAGGTGGTCAGCAACGAATATTAAAAAACAACAATACAAAAAATAAAGAGGACACGAAAACAATCACACACGCTCGCGTTCACAAATTAATTGCAAGGTGAGAATATCAAAGCTAAAATGGAACTGCAGCCTTCTACACAGAACACAATGTCCAGACTTGTTCATCAAATTTGGTTCAGTGAAGCTATTGTGCTAAAAAACGTCGTGCTAGCACGAATCTATACCCAACTACGGGAGCTCGCCAACTAATGGGAGAATATTGATGAGGGAAAGAAATGAACAGGCATAACACTAGCCTGAGAAATGCAGCCGAAATTTTAATCAGAGGAAAGACAGATTAATTTCCCATAACTTTCATTTATGCCAAACGACGCTGATTTAAACCTATAGATAAGGTAAGACTCACGAACCTCGCGATCGTGATGCGTTTTGAAACTAGATTCAAGAATTGTGGCCTTCAGTTGTTCAAAAGAATGACCAGGAGTGTTAACATGCTTTGATAGAGGCAAAGAAGGGCAGGGTTTTGCATGGGAGCGGTGATTGTTAAACCTCAAACGAAAGGGTGTTTCAGTCTGGCCAATGTATTGTTTCCCGCAGAGGGTGCATTCCAGCAGGTATACGACGTTGGCGGAATCACAGTTAAAGTTCCCTTTTACATTACCATAACAGTTTGAAGTGGTGCTGGTGGCACGCTGTGTGGTGGTCATTTGTGGGCATACCTTACAACGTGGTTTGTTACAGGGCATGCAACCAGTAGTCTGTGGTCGGCTGATGCTGGGTTTAGTGAGAACGTCGCCCAAATTTTTGCTGCGTCTATAAACAACACGTGGTGGCTCGGGGAATATTCTCTTTAGGCGTTCACTTTCAGCGAGGATATTGTGATGTTTCCTTAGTATGAAAGCAACTTTCGGAGAAGAGGCCGAATGGGTCAAAACGAGGTTTGTTGGTTGATTGGGTTTTGGAGCTTTTTTTCGGAGAATTTCGGTGCGGTTCAACTGGTTAGCTTGTGTAATCGCGTCATCGATCACCTGCTCTGGGTATTTTTGATTTAGGAGTGCGGTTTTAAGTTCTCTGCAGTTAGAATCAAAATCCGCCTGGCTTGTGCAGATTCGCCTAAAACGGTGAGATTGGCTGTAAGGTATTGCAGTCTTGCAGTGCCTGACATGGATGCTGTGAAAGTGCAAATACTGGCGCGTGTCCGTAGGTTTCCTGTAGAGATTAGTCTGAAGTCTGCCCTGAGAAACTGTGACAGTAACATCCAGGAAATTTATGCTGTGCGTAGAGTAGGAATGAGAGAGGGAGATGGTAGGATGCGCAAGGTAAAGGCCTCAATAAACGCAAGAAGTTCCATTTCACCGTGCTGCCAAATCATGAATATATCATCTATATACCTTTTGTAGTACAATGGCTTCAAACTTTGGGTTGCGAGGAAGTTTGTCTCCAGACATCCCATAAAGATGTTCGCGTAGTTGGGCCCGATTTTGGTTCCCATTGACGTTCCGCTGACTTGCACGTAATTGACACCATCAAACTCAAAATTGTTAAGTTCAAGGTTAAGGTGAAGGAAAGTTTCAAGGGTGAGAGAATCGATAGGTTTGTGACCCGGCGACCCCTCATACGCACATGATACAGCGGTGATCCCATCGCCATGCGGAATGTTAGTGTACAGCGACACGACATCTAGGGTAACGAGTAAACAGTTGTTGGGAATTTCCATCTTCATGATATCTGAGAGAAAATCATTTGTATCCTTAATGAAGGCTGGAAAGCTGGGGGGAATGTCGCGAATGAGAGAGTCGACATACCGCGAGAGGTTCTCGGTGACAGTACCAATGCCAGAGACAATGGAGCGACCTGGGTTGTTATTTTTATGAATCTTAGGAAGAAGGTAGAATCTACCGGCTACTGGGCTTAAGGGGATATGAGAACGAGCAGTTGTTTCAGTTATTTCCTGATTTTGAACAAGTTCAGTGAGTTTTTCTTTCACAATTAGCTTATAATCATTAGTGGGATCGCTAGGGAGTACTTTGTAGAACGCAGATTCTGATAGTTGTCTATGAGCCTCGTTGACATAGTCACTGAACTTGTTCAAAATCGGGAAATAACTGAAACAACTGCTCGTTCTCTTATCCCCTTAAGCCCAGTAGCCGGTAGATTCTACCTTCTTCCTAAGATTCATAAAAATAACAACCCAGGTCGCCCCCTTGTCTCTGGCATTGGTACTGTCACCGAGAACCTCTCGCGGTATGTCGACTCTCTCATTCGCGACATTCCCCCCAGCTTTCCATCCTTCATTAAGGATACAAATGATTTTCTCTCAGATATCATGAAGATGGAAATTCCCAACAACTGTTTACTCGTTACCCTAGATGTCGTGTCGCTGTACACTAACATTCCGCATGGCGATGGGATCACCCCTGTATCATGTGCGTATGAGGGGTCGGCGAGTGACAAACCTATCGATTCTCTCACCCTTGAAACTTTCCATCACCTTATCCTTGAACTTAACAATTTTGAGTTTGATGGTGTCAATTACGTGCAAGTCAGCGGAACGTCAATGGGAACCAAAATCGGGCCCAACTACGCGAACATCTTTATGGGATGTCTAGAGACAAACTTCCTCGCAACCCAAAGTTTGAAGCCTTTGTACTACAAAAGGTATATAGATTATATATTCATGATTTGGCAGCACGGTGAAATGGAACTTCTTGTGTTTTTTGAGGCCTTTAACCTTGCGCATCCTACCATCTCCCTCTCTCATTCCTACTCTACGCACAACATAAATTTCCTGGATGTTACTGTCACAGTTTCTCAGGGCAGACTTCAGACTAATCTCTACAGGACACCTACGGACACGCGCCAGTATTTGCACTTTCACAGCAGCCATGTCAGGCACTGCAAGACTGCAATACCTTACAGCCAATCTCACCGTTTTAGGCGAATCTGCACAAGCCAGGCGGATTTCGATTCTAACTGCAGAGAACTTAAAACCGCACTCCTAAATCAAAAATACCAAGAGCAGGTGATCGATGACGCGATTACACGAGCTAACCAGTTGAACCGCACCGAAATTCTCCAAAAAAAAAGCTCCAAAACCCAATCAAAAAACAAACCTCGTTTTGAACCATTCGGCCTCTTGTCCGAAAGTTGCTTCCATACTAAGGAAACATCACAATATCCTCGCTCAAAGTGAACGCCTAAAGAGAATATTCCCCGAGCCACAACGTGTTGTTTATAGACGCAGCGAAAATTTGGGCGACGTTCTCACTAAATCCAGCATCAGCCGACCACAGACTACTGGTTGCATGCCCTGTAACAAACCACGTTGTAAGGTATGCCCACAAATGACCACCACACAGCGCGCCGCCAGCACAGCTTCAAACTATTATGTTAATGTAAAAGGGAACTTTAACTGTGATTCCGCCAACGTCGTATACCTGCTGGAATGCACCCTCTGCGGGAAACAATACATTGGCCAGACTGAAACACCCTTTCGTTTGAGGTTTAACAATCACCGCTCCCATGCAAAAACCCGCCCTTCTTTGCCTCTATCAAAGCATGTTAACACTCCTGGTCATTATTTTGAACAACTGAAGGCCACAATTCTTGAATCTAGTTTCAAAACGCATCACGATCGCTAGGTTCGTGAGTCTTACCTTATCTATAAGTTTAAATCAGCGTCGTTTGGCATAAATGAAAGTTATGGGAAATTAACCTGTCTTTCCTCCGATTAAAATTTCGGCTGCATTTCTCAGGCTAGTGTTATGCCTGTTCATTTCTTTCCCTCATCAATATTCTCCCATTAGTTGGCGAGCTCCCCTAGTTGGGTATAGTTTCGTGCTAGCACGACGTTTTTTAGCACAATAGCTTCACTGAACCAAATTTGATGAACAAGTCTGGACATTGTGTTCTGGGTAGAAGGCTGCAGTACCATTTTTAGCTTTGATATTCTCACCTTGCAATTAATTTGTGAACGCGAGCATGTGTGATTGTTTTCGTGTCCTCTTTATTTTTTGTATTGTTGTTTTCTAATATTCGTTTCTGACCACCTCGGCATTCCCTGAACTGGCACCATGCGCCGGGCAGATGAATACCACTTGCTGCCGCGTCATAAGCGTGCACCTGCCTGTTTTCTTCTTTTTTTTTTCATGACTTTTTTTTTCCTATCAATGTACAGTCATTTCGAGTCGAAACTACCCGTCCTACTGCTTTTGGGCGCGACCCCCGCCTCCCACCTACACAGGCCACGTGTATTACGTTTTAATGACCTTACCAGGATTCTTAGAACGGGTGTGTATGGGCAGATGTTCATCCTTTGTGTGCATTGGCATATCTTCGTTTCCTTGTTCCGCGTGACTAATCTTTTTGCCCATGTCACACACGTGCATGGGCATACCTTGTGTTGACCCCTCTTTCACCCTCGTTGCCACGAGGGAGGAAAATTACCTGGTTATTTTTAATTTATTCATTTTTTTCGCTCTTTGTATACCAATGTACACTCTTTCCTGTCGAAACTGCCTGTCCTTCTGCTTTTGGGCGCGACCCCCGCCTCCCACCAACAGAAGCCACGTGTCTCTTGTTTGGATGACCTTACTTGGATTCCTAGAACGGGCAGATGTTCGCCCTTTGTGTGCATATCTTCTTTGGAACGTCTTCGTTCCTCGTGACTAATCTTTTTGCCCATGTCAAACACGGTAATGGGCATATCTTGTTTTGACCCCTCTTTCACCCCTGTTGCCACAGGGGAAAATTACCTTGTTTATTTATTATTTTTTTTAAATTATTTATTTTTTTTTCCTCTGTGTTTGGTTCTTCTCTCGTTTTTTACAAGTTTGTACCGCGTGACTGACTGTGTGTTCTTATTATCCTTTTTGTAATTAATTTTCCGCTCTCTCTTCATTCTTTTGGTACCCACCAACCATGATCCATTTGTACAAACTCTCCCTCCTCCTACCTTGCCCTCGCGCTTGCTACATTTTCTGTATATATATAGCTCTGAAACGCACTTATTTTGTACTCTGAAGAAAGGGAGTCCTCTCCCTGAAACGTCAGTAAACTTATTTTTATTTTTCTACGTCTTTCTCGTTTGTCTCTGTCTCTACTAACCTTATTTTTTTCGCGCTCTGTGTGAGTTTTTATCCTTTTAGTCTATATATATATATATATTTATGTGTAGTCGTGAGAAAAGGAGCAAATGGACTTTGCAGATTTCTTCGATCGTCATCTCATACCGACGAAGACGAAGACGGTTGGCGTGGGACATTACTCGAGCACTGTTGGCCGAATTGTGAATAGGTTGCATTTATTTTGTAAATAAATCTCTTTAGCAGCGATCATCTCTCATGTCGTCGGACTCGCAAACACGTAATATTTTTGTTGAAGAACGGGTTCATCCCAATCTTCGCCCTCCAGTTTCCCTTCGTTTCGGTTGCTGAAGGGAGCACCTCATGCTCAAGTATCCCTATAGCCCATCCCAGCCCTTGCAAGTGAATCACCTGACCATCGTCCAGCCAGGTGTGTTCTGCCAGTGATCCGGCAGAGCAGCCTTCCTGAATTCCTGCGACACGACCAGAAGCCGATGGCGTTCACTTACCCATTTCTTCTTCGGTGTTATACCAAGGGCTTTGAGTTTCCATCGTTGCGTAGACGAGCATCGCTGTTCCGGGCCCCATTTTCAGGAACCGATCGTCGTAATCAGTGGCGGCAAGGTCTTCACTGTTTACTTTCATTTCATCTTCACCGCACTGCCTCATTAACTGTGGGCTCGACCTGGACGGCCGCTCTCGATAGGGGGGAGAGGGAAGTGTACCGAGAAGAGTAAATGGACTGTGCAGGGTAATGCCACGGTCATCTTCTACCGACGAAGACGAAGACGCCTGACATGGGGAATTGCGTGAGCAGTGTCGGCCGGATTGTAAAAGGGTGGCATCTCTTTTCTAAATCGATCACTTAGGCACGAACTATGGTTTATGTCATCCGTCTTGCTGCCACGTAACATGTTGCATTGTAGCAAGGGTCATAAGCAGCTCTCGAAAAAGCCATCAGCTCATGGTGGTATGCGCCACATCACAAAAGAGTGCCATGCGATTGTGGCCAAATTGATGCAAGACAGTATGCGCGCATGCGAGTAGCAGCGGAAGAAGTACGGCAGAGTTGCTGTGGGCGGGAGTTCCGCCCTTGTCTCGCATTGCATCTGCTCAGTTTTAATATATTCCTTACAATATATATATATATATATATATATATATATATATATATATATATATATATATATATATATATATATATATATATATATATATATATATATATTGTGAGCTTTGTTTGAGGCTACAGCCTGTATGCCACCATAGGTAGCAATTGCCCACTATCATCACCACCGGCTTGATGTGATCACTTCTTCATTTCCTGTACAAACTCATCATCATCGACGAGCCCGCTTCTTCGGAGATCATCATCAGTGCTGGGGCTTGATCGCCATCTTGCGTTCTAGTCGACTCGCCTCCGAATAAAGGAGCTACGAAGCCACGGTCTGGTCGCCTGCTATCTACGGCCTCACAAGTGGTGGAGCTGCAACTCGATCCCGACCTGTACCTCTCCTTCGACACCCCTGGAGCTCCGTTCCGGTCGCCGCTTGCCCTCGGGACCAATGCCCATGTCGCAAGATACTCCCAGTGGCGCTGTCTCAGCGCCCCTGCAGTGCATCGTGACCAGCCCCCAGCGCGACCCGCCCCACTTCTATGGTCTTCGGGGAGAAGACGTGGAGGAGTGGCTGGACAGTTACACCCGCGTCAGCCAGTTCAATAGGTGGGATGATCACAACAAACTGTTGAACGTTGGCTTCTCTCTTAAGCAAGTCGCTGAGACATGGTATTTAAACCACCGACACGACTTTGCCGACTGGGCTGGCTTCACTACGGAGCTGCGAAAGATTTTTGGCTCCACTAAAGCTCGGAGCGACAACGCAAAGAGGATACTGGATGTCCGCAAGCAGCAAGCTAACGAGACCTATACCTCGTACATCGAAGATGTTCTTGCACTGTGCCGCCGCGTCGACAATGATATGCAGGAGTCCGACCGTGTCCGTCACATTCTGAAGGGGATCGGCGAGTTCGCGTTCAACGCACTTGTCCTTCAGAACCTGGACACTGTATCTGACGTGATCTCTACCTGTCAGCGTCTCGACGAACGTCAGTCGATCCGCCTTCCACGGGACATGGCGTCTACTCATCATCTCGGAGACGAACAACAACTTCGTGCGATGATTCGCGCTATAGTTCGCGAGGAAATGTATGGCGACGTCTCTCACTGCGCACATGGTGTCCCCTCAACATCTCCTGCTCCTGGCCTTCGCGAGATGGTTAAAGAGGAGCTTGCCGCCATGCCGGTGCTATTGCCTCCTGTTCATCCTGTGGCTCCTTCAACGCCGTCTTACTCTGAGGTCGCTGGACGGACACCCCTGCCGCTGTCCCCACTCACGGCTCACCCGTCGTCTGGCTATGTGGCGGCCATGCCTCGTGTGCCGAGCTCGCCGCCCTACTTTCCGGCCCGCCAGGATGCCGCCATCAACCGCCCCGTGTGCTACTATTGCGGCATTCGAGGTCACGTCTCCCGGTTTTGTCGACGTCGCCAACGGGATGAACGACGTGGCTACGCCGCCTATGAACGCGAACACCTGGCCCCGAATTACTACGGCTACCGGCCGCGTGCGTACCTGTCGCCTTCCCGCCGCTCCCCGTCTCCGCCTCAGTCGAGAGACGTTCCCCGCAGCTCCCGTGGACAACGACCCCGCTCGCCTTCACCAGGTCGCCGCTCGGTATCGCCTCTTCGCCCTGCGTCTTACGTCTCCGACCACCGCCCGGAAAACTAGTTAATGCAGTTTTGGGAGGGAAAACTGCATCTCCTGCGAATCTTACAAGTCCTCCAGAGCGTTCGTCGAACTTGCTGTCTGTTTTAGTGGAAGGTGTTCGCATCGATGCCCTAATTGACACGGGTGCTAGTGTTTCAGTCATAAGCGCGGAATTGTGTGCACGCTTACGCAAGGTACAAACACCATACAACGGACCTTCTTTACAAGGAGCCAACAGCAGTGTGATTAGGCCCTCCGGACAATGCACGGTGCGGGTTTTCATCGGTGCCCTTCGCCATCATATTCCGTGTGCAGTGTTGTCTCCCTGTGCTTATCATTTGATTTTGGGTTGGGATTTTCTGTCTTCCGCCTCCGCCGTCATTTCTTGTCACCAACCCCAAATTGCAATGACAGATACTGAGCATCCCAGCATTTCGGAGGTGCAACCTACTATGCACCTAACAGCCAGTGCCGACTGCGTTTTATATCCAGACCAGGAAACATTACTTTGTGTTCGTTCGGCGCAGATCAGGGACGGTGACGTGATGATAGTTCTATCTCCGCGTTTTATGTCCAAAGGAGTCGTCATCGCAACGTGTGTCGTACGATTCACGGAAGGCTCGGCGACGCTGTTAGCTACCAATGCCACTTCCGAGCCGATTAGGCTCCCCGAAGGCACCAACGTTGCTTCTGTTGTGAATGGAGAAGCCGTGTCCCTTCTTCCCCTCTGCTCGGTATTCCCTGTTTCACGGCCTTGAAATTCTGGACAATCACTTTCCCCACTGGCGGCCACTATAAGCACAGACCTCACAGAAAGGGAAACACAACTCCTTCTTCAGCTCCTGGAAAAACACAAGGACTCCTTTGACTGCTTCTCCAGCAAACTAGGACAAACATCCGTGGCAGCACACGTATTGAGACGGAAGGGACACAAATCGTTCGTCGTCGCCCGTACCGCGTGTCTTCGTCGGAACGAAAAGTGATTGAAGAAAACGTTGGGGACATGCTTCAACGCAACATTATTCGTCCGTCCTCCAGCCCGTGGTCTTCCCCCGTCGTCCTGGTGAGGAAGAAGTATGGTTCAGTGCGTTTTTGTGTCGATTATCGGGCTTTGAATAAGATCACAAGAAAGGATGTCTACCCGATGCCGCGCATAGATGATGCGCTCGACTGTTTGCAAGGCGCTCAATATTTTTCGAGCTTGGATTTGCGATCTGGCTATTGGCAGATCCCCATGCACGAGTCTGACAAACAGAAGACAGCGTTTGCAACTCCAGATGGCTTATACGAATTTAACGTAATGCCTTTTGGGTTGTGCAATGCCCCTGCTACATTTGAGCGCATGATAGACACAGTCCTTCGCGGCCTTAAATGGAAGACATGCCTATGTTATCTTGACGACATCGTAATTTTTTCGTCGAGTTTTTCTGAACATCTCCTATGACTTGATGAAGTATTGACTAGTCTGGCTAACGCCAACCTGACTTTGAACACCAAAAAATGTGACTTCGCCCAAAAATCTATCAAGGTTCTCGGTCACGTCGTCAGCAAGGATGGTATCCGGCCCGACCCAGACAAAATTTCCGCAGTCGCCAATTTTCCTCGCCCCCAACACCAAAAAGCCCTTCGCAGTTTCCTCGGTCTAGCATCATATTTTCGTCGTTTCGTCCGTAATTTCTCCACTCTGGCTTCGCCCCTCAACCAGCTACTGCATTCCGGAACCTCCTTCGTCTGGACTGATGACTGCGAAAAAGCTTTTGAAGACCTCAAGCAGGCACTTACTTCCGGACCAGTACTATGTCATTTCGATGACACAAAACCCGCCATACTCCATACCGATGCTTGTAGGCAAGACATCGGCGCCGTTTTGCTACAGCGAGATGCCCAGTTGCGTGAACGAGTCGTAGCTTATGCGAGCCGCTCTCTGACACAATCGGAACAGAACTATACAATCACTGAGCAAGAGTGTCTGGCGGTTGTATGGGCTGTACAAAAATTCCGGCCATATCTCTACGGCCGACATTTCACGGTCGTTACAGACCATCACGCATTGTGCTGGCTGTCTTCATTGAAGAACCTGTCTGGGCGACTTGGTCGGTGGGTGCTGCGCTTGCAAGAATACGACTTTACGGTTACGTACAAGTCCGGAGTCAAGCACCTCGACGCAGACGCGCTTTCACGGTGCCCGCTCACGCAGTCGTCGGACGACTTGGTGACACCCACCCATGAGCTCCACCTGCCCATTGCACCCATAGATGTCACGTCTGCTGATCTCCGCGACTTGGTTGCCCGTCAACGCGCCGACAGCTACTGCCGAAACATAATCGATCGGCTCACCGGTTCGACGCAACCACCTAATAGCCGCCTACGTCGGCAACTACGAAATTTCCGGTTGGTTGATGGCGCGCTTCACCGTATCAACCACCACACCAATGGTGCCGGATGGGTTCCAGTTGTGCCTCGTTCCCTTCGTTCAAGCATCTTGCAAGCTTTCCATGATGACGCAACCGCTGGCCACCTTGGATTTCACAAGACATACGAGCGCATTCGAGGTCGCTTCTTTTGGCCGGGACTGTCTACCAGTGTCGCCAAATACGTCGCCTCCTGCCCGCCATGTCAACATCGCAAGAGATCCACTTCTCCACCCGCCGGTCTATTGCAGCCGGTTCCATGCCCAGCTACACCGTTTGAAGTGGTCGGTATTGACCTTTACGGTCCATTGCCTATGACGGCCACTGGTCACCGCTGGATCGTCACGGCCGTTGACCATCTAACTCGCTACGCGGAGACGGCTCCACTTCGTTCGGCCAGCGCTGCTGACGTCGCTCACTTTTTCTTGCACAATATCTTACTTCGCCATGGCGCACCTCGTGTCTTCCTAAGTGACCGGGGCAAGAGCTTCCTGTCGCAGGTCCTCTCCGATGTACTTCAAGCTGCTAACACCTCTCACAGGATGACATCGAGTTACCATCCCCAAACTAACGGACTTACGGAACGCTTTCACCGCACTCTTTCCGACATGCTCTCGATGTACATACAGCCTGATCACAGAAATTGGGACACTATCCTACCTTTTGTGACTTTTGCCTTCAACACCGCAGTTCAACGCACCACAGGATACACCCCATTCTACCTTGTGTACGGTCGGCACCCTTCACACACTTTGGATACCTGCTTCTTTACCGCTCCGGTTTCCCCTTCTGCATCGTCCCCCGAACAATTCGTTTCTCGCATCGCACATTGCCGCCAGCTTGCTCGCACGCGCACTGAAGCTAGTCAACAGGACCGCAAACAACGCTATGACACTGCTCATCGATCTGTTTACTTCTCCCCTGGTGACGAAGTCTTGATCTGGACACCGGTCCGCGTTCCCGGCCTCTGCGAGAAATTTTTACACCGCTTCCTTGGTCCTTACAAGATTCTCGAGGCGACCTCACACGTCAATTATCGCGTCACCCCAGTTTGTGGAACTTCGGACCGTCGTCGTCGCGGTACAGAGATTGTACACGTGTCCCGGCTTAAGGCCTTCACTCGCCGTGATCCTGCCTAATCCGCGGCCAGGCGGCCGCTTTTCCCAAGAGGGGGCATTAGTGTGAGCTTTGTTTGAGGCTACAGCCTGTATGCCACCATAGGTAGCAATTGCCCACTATCATCACCACCGGCTTGAGGTGATCACTTCTTCATTTCCTGTACAAACTCATCATCATCGACGAGCCCGCTTCTTCGGAGATCATCATCAGTTCTGGGGCTTGATCGCCATCTTGCGTTCTAGTCGACTCGCCTCCGAATAAAGGAGCTACGAAGCCACGGTCTGGTCGCCTGCTATCTACAGCCTCACAATATATATATATATATATATATATATATATATATATATATATATATATATATATTGCTAACCCCGACCTCCGACCACGTTCTACGTGGCGGCCGCTGGGAAAGAAGACGTTCTACGTCTCCCGCGGTAGTCGAGGGGCGGCGCTAGTTGACCGGCCTCAAGCTCTTGTAAATATAAACCCCCCGCTTTAAAAGTCGAGAGAGAAGCCGCTGCAGGGATAGCGTAATTGGTTAACGCACCGCACCGGTTATGCGGAGATGTGGGTTCGAGTCCCGCTCCCGGAAAAACGGCGGATTTTTTCTCGACTTATATTTTCGCTTATTTATCAATGAATCAAAGAAACGTGACAAGCACACGTCATTCGGCCCTATTAAATATTTCGAAAAAAGCCGAATAGCACTGGCAATGACGACTGCAACCTTGATATGTATCTTTACCGAGTCCCTCGTCCCGTATCTCTCTGTTCTGCTACATGCATTACGAGGCACTGGCTCCAGCAGTTCGGATATGCCAATTGCTAACCCCGACCTCCGACCACGTTCTACGTGGCGGCCGCTGGGAAAGAAGACGTTCTACGTCTCCCGCGGTAGTCGAGGGGCGGCGCTAGTTGACCGGCCTCAAGCTCTTGTAAATATAAACCCCCCGCTTTAAAAGTCGAGAGAGAAGCCGCTGCAGGGATAGCGTAATTGGTTAACGCACCGCACCGGTTATGCGGAGATGTGGGTTCGAGTCCCGCTCCCGGAAAAACGGCGGATTTTTTCTCGACTTATATTTTCGCTTATTTATCAATGAATCAAAGAAACGTGACAAGCACACGTCATTCGGCCCTATTAAATATTTCGAAAAAAGCCGAATAGCACTGGCAATGACGACTGCAACCTTGATATGTATCTTTACCGAGTCCCTCGTCCCGTATCTCTCTGTTCTGCTACATGCATTACGAGGCACTGGCTCCAGCAGTTCGGATATGCCAATTGCTAACCCCGACCTCCGACCACGTTCTACGTGGCGGCCGCTGGGAAAGAAGACGTTCTACGTCTCCCGCGGTAGTCGAGGGGCGGCGCTAGTTGACCGGCCTCAAGCTCTTGTAAATATAAACCCCCCGCTTTAAAAGTCGAGAGAGAAGCCGCTGCAGGGATAGCGTAATTGGTTAACGCACCGCACCGGTTATGCGGAGATGTGGGTTCGAGTCCCGCTCCCGGAAAAACGGCGGATTTTTTCTCGACTTATATTTTCGCTTATTTATCAATGAATCAAAGAAACGTGACAAGCACACGTCATTCGGCCCTATTAAATATTTCGAAAAAAGCCGAATAGCACTGGCAATGACGACTGCAACCTTGATATGTATCTTTACCGAGTCCCTCGTCCCGTATCTCTCTGTTCTGCTACATGCATTACGAGGCACTGGCTCCAGCAGTTCGGATATGCCAATTGCTAACCCCGACCTCCGACCACGTTCTACGTGGCGGCCGCTGGGAAAGAAGACGTTCTACGTCTCCCGCGGTAGTCGAGGGGCGGCGCTAGTTGACCGGCCTCAAGCTCTTGTAAATATAAACCCCCCGCTTTAAAAGTCGAGAGAGAAGCCGCTGCAGGGATAGCGTAATTGGTTAACGCACCGCACCGGTTATGCGGAGATGTGGGTTCGAGTCCCGCTCCCGGAAAAACGGCGGATTTTTTCTCGACTTATATTTTCGCTTATTTATCAATGAATCAAAGAAACGTGACAAGCACACGTCATTCGGCCCTATTAAATATTTCGAAAAAAGCCGAATAGCACTGGCAATGACGACTGCAACCTTGATATGTATCTTTACCGAGTCCCTCGTCCCGTATCTCTCTGTTCTGCTACATGCATTACGAGGCACTGGCTCCAGCAGTTCGGATATGCCAATTGCTAACCCCGACCTCCGACCACGTTCTACGTGGCGGCCGCTGGGAAAGAAGACGTTCTACGTCTCCCGCGGTAGTCGAGGGGCGGCGCTAGTTGACCGGCCTCAAGCTCTTGTAAATATAAACCCCCCGCTTTAAAAGTCGAGAGAGAAGCCGCTGCAGGGATAGCGTAATTGGTTAACGCACCGCACCGGTTATGCGGAGATGTGGGTTCGAGTCCCGCTCCCGGAAAAACGGCGGATTTTTTCTCGACTTATATTTTCGCTTATTTATCAATGAATCAAAGAAACGTGACAAGCACACGTCATTCGGCCCTATTAAATATTTCGAAAAAAGCCGAATAGCACTGGCAATGACGACTGCAACCTTGATATGTATCTTTACCGAGTCCCTCGTCCCGTATCTCTCTGTTCTGCTACATGCATTACGAGGCACTGGCTCCAGCAGTTCGGATATGCCAATTGCTAACCCCGACCTCCGACCACGTTCTACGTGGCGGCCGCTGGGAAAGAAGACGTTCTACGTCTCCCGCGGTAGTCGAGGGGCGGCGCTAGTTGACCGGCCTCAAGCTCTTGTAAATATAAACCCCCCGCTTTAAAAGTCGAGAGAGAAGCCGCTGCAGGGATAGCGTAATTGGTTAACGCACCGCACCGGTTATGCGGAGATGTGGGTTCGAGTCCCGCTCCCGGAAAAACGGCGGATTTTTTCTCGACTTATATTTTCGCTTATTTATCAATGAATCAAAGAAACGTGACAAGCACACGTCATTCGGCCCTATTAAATATTTCGAAAAAAGCCGAATAGCACTGGCAATGACGACTGCAACCTTGATATGTATCTTTACCGAGTCCCTCGTCCCGTATCTCTCTGTTCTGCTACATGCATTACGAGGCACTGGCACCAGCAGTTCGGATATGCCAATTGCTAACCCCGACCTCCGACCACGTTCTACGTGGCGGCCGCTGGGAAAGAAGACGTTCTACGTCTCCCGCGGTAGTCGAGGGGCGGCGCTAGTTGACCGGCCTCAAGCTCTTGTAAATATAAACCCCCCGCTTTAAAAGTCGAGAGAGAAGCCGCTGCAGGGATAGCGTAATTGGTTAACGCACCGCACCGGTTATGCGGAGATGTGGGTTCGAGTCCCGCTCCCGGAAAAACGGCGGATTTTTTCTCGACTTATATTTTCGCTTATTTATCAATGAATCAAAGAAACGTGACAAGCACACGTCATTCGGCCCTATTAAATATTTCGAAAAAAGCCGAATAGCACTGGCAATGACGACTGCAACCTTGATATGTATCTTTACCGAGTCCCTCGTCCCGTATCTCTCTGTTCTGCTACATGCATTACGAGGCACTGGCTCCAGCAGTTCGGATATGCCAATTGCTAACCCCGACCTCCGACCACGTTCTACGTGGCGGCCGCTGGGAAAGAAGACGTTCTACGTCTCCCGCGGTAGTCGAGGGGCGGCGCTAGTTGACCGGCCTCAAGCTCTTGTAAATATAAACCCCCCGCTTTAAAAGTCGAGAGAGAAGCCGCTGCAGGGATAGCGTAATTGGTTAACGCACCGCACCGGTTATGCGGAGATGTGGGTTCGAGTCCCGCTCCCGGAAAAACGGCGGATTTTTTCTCGACTTATATTTTCGCTTATTTATCAATGAATCAAAGAAACGTGACAAGCACACGTCATTCGGCCCTATTAAATATTTCGAAAAAAGCCGAATAGCACTGGCAATGACGACTGCAACCTTGATATGTATCTTTACCGAGTCCCTCGTCCCGTATCTCTCTGTTCTGCTATATATATATATATATATATATATATATATATATATATATATATATATATATCAGAATATATATATTGTGAGACCAGTGGTAGCCTCGTATGTGGAAGTTCGGGGGGCTGAATGCAATGTCCCAGTGGAATGCAATCATCACTGGCGCCCGGTTGCGGCCACGGCTTCTTCATCTCTGTATATACGCATCACCACCGATTCTTCTACCTTCTCGAAGTATCATCATCGGTAACCTGGTTCGGTCGCCATCTTACTGCCTTGCAGCTCGGCCTGCGAATAAAGCGGTTTGTGCTTACTGGTCTGCCTTCGCCTACCATCGGCCTTACAATTTATATATATTTATATATATATATATATATATAGAACATCCCAATAGAAACAACAATATTTACTTACTCGACATTTCAGACGAGGACCGTCCTTTAGCAAGATTAATATCTTACAGAATAGAAGTGGTTTATATACAGTTCAAGCACTTGAGGTTCCGGGGGCGGTTTCATACGTTTAAGGTCGGGAGCGAAAAAGAAGAGAGAAAAACGCATTGAAACATTAGATAGAAAGCCAGCAATAAGGCAGCACAGACTAGAATACCATAACTAAGTGGGAAAGGCTGATGGACCGAGGAGAGTAAGGGAGAAATAAATTGAGAGAGAAAGGCAGCGAAGCGGACAGGCAAATTGAAAAGCCATAAAGAATCGAGAAGACACGACAGACAGAAACTGAGCAGCGGTATGGGACACATAATTGCGTGGTCGACAGGGGTGGCGGGTGTAAACGCCCGCGGTCAGCGCCGGCTTACAATATGCAAAGGGCGCCTTACGTAAGCGTTATTCCAAGACTCCCGAGAGGGGGGTGCGTGTTTTTGTCGGCGTCAAAGACTTCCTCCGTGCACTTCCATCCGGCCTTCCTGCTTAGTTCGCGGCGGTGCCAAGGCCGTAATGTCTCTACGTGTCCAAGCCACCTGGGAAGAAAACAGGCTGCCCCCAGTCGCTAAATGGGATCGCAGATTGTTAATACGCATTCTGAGGGCTGTTCCTGACTGTCCGATGTACTGCGCGTGGCACAATGTGCATTTAGGGTGGTAAATGGCGTTTTCGTTGCCGCTGTTGTAGTCGGCCTGTATACAAAAGGAGAAGTGCGACCCCATGCTCCGCATGGTTTCTGTTTTTTGCATCATTGGACAAAGCTTGCACCCAGCTTCGTCGCATGGTCCGCAACCTGTGCTTTTGGGGTTGTAAATTTTAGACTATGTTTCAATGCCTTTTATCTTTCTAGCTCTCCTGTACACCGTTCGATCGGGGAGGCTCAGAAAAGACGCGTTTCGCTTTTTTCTATAGAAGAGGATGGCATAATGCTTTTTAAGTATGCTATTCCCAGTCGGAGCAATGGCAGAATATGTGAGAATAAGGTAGGTTTGGCTTTTTGAAGTGGAGGGTTTGGCATCCTTTGGGAGTTTAGTTCTGTCTTTTTTGTCAGCTTTTGCGATTGCTTCATCTATAACAGGCACCGGATATTTTTGACATAGGAAATTGTTTCGAAACCTTTCGCAATTTCGAGTGAAGTATTTAGGGTCTTAGCACAGACGTTTTTTCCTAAGGAACTGGCTGTACGGTATGCCATGCTTGCAGTGCTTGACATGGCTACTTTTAAAGTGCAGGTATTGGTGGTTATCGGTCGGTTTCTTATACAATGAAGTCGAGGGTATTTCTTCAGATATTTTTATTCCCACTTCCAGGAAGTTAAGGTAGGTCGCCACCTTCCAAAAAAAATTGACAGGATTAGCCCAAACGTTACAATTATATTTTTGGCTTGTAAAGCTTACACAGTTAGAAACGTTAAAATGATAAAATTGCTAAAAATGTCTAACAATAAATTTATATAAAAATAAAATGCGCCAAAATATGCATGTTGCGCGAACAGTCATAAGTACAAAATCGTAGGTGCGATTCAAACACGACTTGGCGGGACCATAATGAAGACAATAACCTGTGCAACTAACCTCCACGAATATCACATCTTTACGCTAAGTTGAGTAATCATAAAAAGACTAAAAAATTTGATATCCGGCACGTTTGGGTTTCACACAACTGGCCATAATATAAAAAGTTACCAATATTTTTCAGTCATTCTGCTTCAATGCATAGCTCTATATATAAAAACACAGCACACAAATTTCGTAAGAAAATATGTCTAGAAGCAAAGTTGTCGCTGTTCGCGTAACTGATGGTTGCAAAAAATCAAGTTTTGAGAAAAATGGCTTTGAAGGTTTACACCTATTGTACGTATTATAAGAAACAGTCAATGCGCCTAAAATCCACCAGGCTGATAGTTTGCCCCCTCCTTGTAACCGGCACGATCTCCGTTTGGCCGAGCTGAGGCGCACATAATTTTTTTGCCTGTTGCGCGTCTTACAGTTGACTCACATGCAGCCTTCGTCATACGGTGACAGTCAGTGGTCAGGAACACCGTCCTCGTACTATAACTGTAACTGCAGACTATAAAGTACTATAACTGTCTGCTTGCGAGGCTAGAACTAAATCCGTGAGCTTTAAAAGGCATTCGAAACAGCACTGACAACCAGACACAGAGGCAAGGCAATGCAAATGTGCGCAACGTGAACACAAGTGTGCCACCCATTGCCCCGAGCGAAAATTTTGAAATAAATCAAATGTGCAATATCACGAAATGTGTCCAAAAGATTAGAATGTAGCTAAATAAATTAGCATTACGTAACGTATTTACGAAGAAACATTTCGGACGATATAGCACATAATGCGGAATCGGAAACCTTCAGTTTCGGTTTCAGATGCGTCGTGGAGGGGTTGAAAAACGATCATAACTTTTGAACCGATTAAGGTAAGAGCACAACTTTTTTTCTAAATATTCTTCAATAGACAGGCATGTTGGAAAGGTGAAATTTAAAAAAAAAGCCATGTTTTTCGAAAAATGCGTTTTTGAAGGTGTCGACCTACCATAAGCTCGGATGACGAATAGAAGTAGGAAAAATAAATGTGGTCGTCCATGTTATTGAAGGCAGTAACACATTTTAAAAGGCTGCTTTCTCTATGACACCAGATGGGGAAGACGTCATTATTCAATCGTTTGAAGAAAAGTGGCTGCACTGGTCTTGTGGCAGAAAGTCTCTTCCCAGCTTGTCCATAAAAAGATTTGCATACTTTGGACCAATTTTTGTTCCTGTTGAGGTTCTAATAGTCTGAATGAAGTGGTTGTCATCGAATTGAAATTATTCATTTCAAAAATCCTTTTTGAAGTTCTTCCATTGTTTCACTATTCACAGTTATGTTGAGAGATTCTGATTCTTCATTCAAAGGAATGGCTGATTTGACACCACCCTTGTGTGGAATGTTCGTACAAAGGAAGGGAACGTCCATGCTGACAGGTTGGCTGTTGGCAGGTAAGGCCAAGTCTTGTATTTGGCGTTGAAAATTGGTTGTGTCCTTAATGTACGAGGGGAGGGTGCCAGGAATGTCTTTTATGAGAATCTCTACAAAGCTAGAAAAAGTTTCTGGTACAGTGCCTACAGCAGCAACAATGGTTCGTCTAGGATGGTATTTTCGATAAATTATCGGCCGCAAGTAGAGTCATCAAGGAACTATATTTACAGGCAAAAGTGAATGCGCAGTCGTCTTGGTAATTCTCATCTCACGAACAAGTGAAGATAGTCTTTCGTGCACGTTCTGTTGAAAGACACGTGCTGTATCGCTAGATACTGCTTTGAAAAAAGAAGTGTCATTTAGTTGTCTGTAAGCCTCATTTTGGTAGTCTGTTTTGTTCAAGATGACGATAAGTCCAACTTTATCCGCAGTCTTAATAATAATGTCAGGAAGGAAGCTTACTGTGCTTAACGCTCTCTTTTTTTTCAGAGAGGTTGTTTTGGCACGGAACGTTTTTCTTATAAGCGGACATGGTGTCATCTTGTACAGCCTTAATGACTAAGTCGAGACGCTTATATCGCTGAATTGGTGGTTTCAAACGGCTGGTAGACGGTAATTTTTGATTTGGTTGTTATTTTGTTGCCTGTCGTGAAAGCACTCTTTTAATCGTAGTGTGCGAACAAACTCATCCAGATTTTGTACAGCTGGAACTCGCTTCATGTCTGAGTAGGGACACATGAATCGCTCTGCATGCAGAGACAGCAAAAATAGTTAGTAAACAGGAGCATAGGAGACACATTACTGCGTGGTTGACAGGGTTGACGAGTAATAACAAAGGGTTCAAATGAAAAGCAAAAAAAGAGGGATGGAAAGAAATGAGAATAAAGAAAGGGCAAAAAATAAAGTAAAAATGTAAAAATAACCGGGGAGGCAATGAACGACAGACAGGCACATTTTTATGGCTAGCCGAGGAGCGAAAGGGGACATATAACTGCGTGGTTGGCAGCCGCAGAGCGCTGTAACCATCGCTGTCAGCGTCGGCTCCCAGAGCGGAACATCACGCATTCGAGCGCGCGCTTTGGAGCCCCCCGCACGCGGAGGGCGCGTGTTTTCGTCGGCATCAAAGTGGATCCTCCGGCCACCCTATCCCAATTTTCCTCTTTGGGCCGCAGGCGGCGCCAAGGACGTGAGGTGTTTGTGTGTTGGAGAAATCTGCGAAGCGAATGCACAGCAGCCCCAAACCCCGCCGAACAAGGAGCGGGCCAAACAAGCCACCTGTGTCGCACTGGCGAAATGGCGATTAAGCTGTCGGAAATTCAAACAGGAGTGATGAGTTATGAAAGGGTAGGCAATAATTGCCCCACATGGTGAGACAGCGATAATAATAAGTTAATCGGGAGGGGAAAAAAGGAAGTCTGAACAGGCGTTCAAACAAAAAGAATGCTTATGCTCTGATAGCATAAGCATTCTCTACTTTCGTCACCCTGCTAACCACACCTCCCAGCTTTGCATTTTTTGACGAGTTCGGCCACTACGGAGTTGCGCAGAGAAGCAAGTGGCTACGTTATTGGAGCTGTCCTTGCTCAACAAAAGGACTGTCACACAGCAGTGATTTCCTATGCCAGCCGCCTCCTCTCGGTTTCGGAGCGCAACAACTCCATAACTGAACGTGAATGCCTGGCTCTTCTTTGGGCTGTAGCTAACGTCCGCCCATATCTATGCGGCAGACACTTTTCTGTCGTCACTGGCCACCATGCACTGCGCTGACTTTCGTCCTTACAAGATCCTACTGGCCGCCTCGGAGGTTGGTTTCTCCATTGCCAGGATAACACGTTCTTTTTTTAGTACAAATGAGGAAAATTGCACCAAGACGCAGACTGATTGTCCATTTATCCGGTCGATGAGCCCGACATCATCTGGTATGAAACCTACGCAATCGTTTTTGCCATCTCAGAATTGCACCATCAAGACAATGAACAACTCCGCGACGACTACTTACAGTCCCTAAACACCAATCTCTCCTCTAACATCTCGGATCCCTGATGTCGCCTTTATCACCTCCAACACGGTATTTATATCAACGAAATCTCTCCTGCAACGAACCTGAGCTGTTACCAGTCGTACCAAAACAAATCCGTTTAGCCATACTACAACAGATCCACGATCATCCCACAGCTAGACATATTGGCGTACTTCGCATCTACGGCAGTATCAAGCGTCGTTTCTTTTGGCCGGGTTTGTACCATAATGTGAAACATTACGTTAACCCTTGGAGACATGTCCCAACGCCACAAAACATCAACTTCTCTTCCCTATGATTCCTTTGAACCATTAGAACTCCTGCCCGAACCATTTTTACGAGTTGATATCGACCACTTGGGGCCTTTCGCTACGTCGACCGCACGCAAAAAGTGGGTGGCGGTGGTCTCTGATTATGCGACCGCGTATTTATTTATCAATTTTTACATACTGAAGACATTTCATATGTCCAAGCAGAACAGGCGCGTTTACACCAAGACGCAAAAAAACCATAAACAAAAATATACAGTCGAAAACGGATATATCGAACTCCAAGGGGATCGCGAAGTAGTTCGATGTATGAAAAATTCGATATAAAAAATATGGGCTCTGAGACCTCACCTATGGCGGACGATCACTTACCGATCGTCGCATTCAAGAATGACAACTAATTCCGCACTCCCGACGCAACAGGACGCTTTATTTCCGTGAAAAAAATCGCTGATCTTGGCCTGCTTCTTCGTCCTGGAAATGAAATTAAAGACGTTGGTCTCGATCTTCTCGAGGCTGCACAACTAGAACATAACAGCAGTACGCTGCGCCTTCGCACACCATGCACAACACGCACGCAAAAGAACAGCGCGCACGTACCACAAGAACTTTGAAAGTAACAATTCCAAGGCTCTCTGAACGGACTCCAACAAAGCGCTCGCGATGGTCATCTCCGAGAGAAACAGTGATCTTCGAAAGGTGCGGGACAACTCGCCAAACAGCAGCAACAGCCGCAAAATCCAAATGAAGGAGGAGGCCGCCAGCACCTTCGTTCCCTCGCCCCTTTCCCTAGACGACATCGGGGGAAGACAGACCCAGAGAGAGAGAAAACAAAACTCTTTTTCGGCCAGCCGGGGAACGTACGCAGCCGAAAAAAAAAGAAGAAAAAAAAAGGACGTGCGCATTGGGGGCATCCCTACCTCGCACTGTCACATTTTCCGAGCGTTCGGGCTAGTATGCCTAGAGAGATTTAGCATACAGGGCTCCGTCCGCTAACGCTACGGCGGCCGTTAGCGGGGCCCGACTGGGCAAGCGCAAATTCGTTCCGGTAGGGGGGATTAGTTCCGCGAGGCAGTCTGCGCCATGCCCGCGCATTCCTTCACATCCTCCTCAACCTCAATCGGTGGTGCAGCGACCGCCGAAGAGCACCTTCCAGCTCGCGCGGCGTGCGATATACCCAATGTCCGGAAAAATGCGGTTCGATATACACGTACGAATTCCTATTCTTTTGCACAGAATTTTAAAGGGGATAATTTATGAGTTCGATATAGACAATGAGTTCGATATAGACAAGAACCATAAGAATATCAAGTGAGTGAGTTAACACAACAGGTTTGCATATCAGCGTTCCAATCATTTATCGTTTGAACAAAAAAGAACATGAACAGGTCGTATACGTTTCTGGGTGCTCGCGGCGTGTAGACCTTCTTGAGAAAGGAATTAAGTAATTACTGGGGCTAGCCCAAGCTTTCAGCTGACGAGAAGAGAAAGGAAATCTAAATGGAGTTTCTTCCGATGTGCCTTCAGTAATGGAATGTTATAATCAAGGGGGAATCACGAGGTGAAAATTTAGAATATACGAACCTGGCGGCCTTCCTTTGAATTTTTTTCAAATTACTGATGTTAGAAGATGTGAACTGGTCCCAAATTACACGCGCGTCCTCGAATTTTGGCCTAATCAAGGATTAATGACTCAACCACTTTACAATAAAGCGTGTGGCTTTACGTTTATGGGCTTAAAAAGCACAGATTACGGAGTGAAGATGAACATACATTGTCAATGAGATCACTCCATGATAAAGTGTTTATTAATGCCAACCCAAATATTATCAGCAGTGACCTGTTTTAGGGGTGGCAATCCAAACATGTAATACAGGTTAAAGGCGCTTTCGTGTGTGTAATGCACATTAGGGCACTTCTATCTGCGTTTAAAACCACTCCCCAGTGGGAACACCAATCACTTTTTCTATCGAGACTTTTAGAGTGATTTCTTGGTCCCTTGGAGAGCTGATATACGAGATTTTTATATAAGATATCATTACAAAAAGTATGAAAAGCAATGATCCAGGACGGTAACTTCGGGAACGCCACGTTTTTTATCGCCGAGTGATACAAATTGCTGAAGATTAGATAGGTAGTCTGCTAACCATGAGACAATAACATTAGAGAGTCCAATTTTCCTAATTGTATGATTAAGCGGTGATGGAGCACCTTATCACAAGCTTTACTAAAATCCCAATATATTGGGTCAATTTCGCCTCTACAGTCCAGCAACGCTGACAAGTAGTGCACAACAGAGCATGATTGTGTGGATGCGGAATACCTTTTCATAAGTCCGTGCTGATTTCTGCTTAGTATGGAGTTACATTAAAGAAAATCGTTTAGGTGATTAGCAATAATGTGCTCTATTATTTTCGAACACGTGTATAGGTAAAGATAACGTGTATAGTAAAAATACTTGTCAGTAGTTATTTATTGAAACCCGGCCGCCTTTTTTATAAAAGGGAAAGACTCGGGCTATCTTCCAGTAGCTTGGGACTTTCCAATTTTAGAACAAAACACAAATTAAAGTAACAAGGAATTTAGCCAATGACTCGGAAAATCTGCGGAAGAATACATTTGAAATATCATCAGGACCTTATAATGTCTTATTTGTCAGTTTAAATAACACAGAAACAATACCGTGGTCGGAAATAAAGTCGGCATCGGATGAATGAATAGTTGCAGCTGTTGGGGTATAGCGTTGGGAACCAGAGTATACACTGTAAAAGTAGTCATTCCAATGATGAGCAATGCTCTGCTGATCAATAACTACTGCATCACGAATTTTTAATTCGGAGAACAGCTTTTCCTTTTCACCTATGTAGGGACGTTTCTGATAATGTTTGGCAGCGATACATGGAAGTAGTAATGTTTAAACCGTTTAACGGCGCTTAAAAGGTTCTTTCTCGATTTCCTTAAACGTTCCGATGTAGCATGGGCTTTTGTTAATCGCTTAATCTTACGCTTCATAAGAATGGTCTCTCACGTCATTCGGAGCGTGTGCTTGTGTTTGTTTGTGTTTGTTTATTTTGTTGCTGACAAATTGTCTATACAAAAGCCGCAAATGGCCTTAAACTGGCCCCCTAGTACGCATGCGTCAGCGTTATTGAAGCTCTAAACGCATGTTTCCACATGTTCAATCACGGAGGAGTGATTAGAGTGTGAAAAGTCTTTAAATCAGACCACGTCTTTCTAAGAGGTGTCAGCATCTGTGGCTGTGCTGATTTTGGTATTTACGAGGCAATGACACAAAAGCCCTTCCTTAAAGGAAAGGTGAAGCTGTAAAAAGTAACGTTGATTAAAAGTAACGTTGACTAGCGCAAGTACACATTGAACAGTTCCCGTGTACGAAATATTTTCGCAACACACGCAATAGAAGCGGAGCAATGCGCCAACAAAAGTGGCCCGATGCCCCGCCCCCATCTCGCCGCGCGATGCAGGAAGACCGAAGAGCACGGGCGAAAACCAGCTGAAAAACGTCATATCTGGACTTCCGGCCGGATCGGCCGCCTCTGCCATGCTCTTTTCGCCGTGTTTCCTGGTAAATGATACTTGTTGTTTTTATAGTTGATAGCACTTATCTGTACAATTTTTGCGTTCAAAAAGTATGCACGAACGCCAAACGAGGCATAAGTATTCCTAAGCAGGATAATGCCACGCCGGGATGTTTGATAACATACAGAAGCGACAACCGTGATGGCTGTGCTTGATGACAGAGAATATACTACACTACGTTAGATACTTTGTAAAACGCCACAGTGCGTTTTTCCTTTTTACAGCAAAGCTGTAAATGGCTAGGATCCAGCAGATTGTCTCCGGTCCCAGAGCGATGAAGACAGGAATCGCTACCGAGCGTAGCGCCACGTTGCGGAGCCCCCTCAAATCCCCGGATCGTAAAACTGCGCGCCACACTCCCCGGGACATATAAAAAATCATAAAAAATTAAAAAGGCCCTAGGGCCTTCATAGACAATGCGCCGTGATTACCATGCCCGCGCTATATTAAATTTCTACCCACAATTCCTGTGTGTTTTGTAGCGTGAGCTACACTGGCCGTGGTTGAGCAGCTTCGCATGTGCTGTGAAGGGCAGTTCTGCGCAAGCGCGAGGGGCATGGGATTGGATTCGATTCGATTGGATTGGCTTGGCTTGGCTTGGTTTGGCTCGGATTTGGATTGGAGTGGATTGGAATAAAGTGGATTGTGTTGGATTGTGTTGCGTCATAGCCGCGGCAGACGCACTGGCGCTGGCGCGTGCCCAGGTGTGCGCCTCAATTGCGCAGTAGATAAGTTTGACGCTGCGTCAGAGCCGCCTAATAGCCGTTTCACGTGGCTCGTGAAGAGCCGTGTGGAACCTGCGCAAGGAGCAGAGACTGGACAGGACTGAACTCGCAGTTTTTAACCAGAACAATGCTCAAACGCAAATTACAAACAAACGTGTTTTGCTTTGTGCACCCCTTGGACCGAGTCAAACCTCAAACCTTGGACCCACTCAAACCTCACATTGAGGCTCGGCACCGCAGCTTTGCTGGCCATTCCTCTTCACGGGGTGGAAGGGCTATGATTTTTTTTGATGCGACGAACAAGTATGTTCACATTATATTCTAGATTTGGGAAGGTTGGGGAATACTGCTGTACTTTAAGTGGGAGTGTTTCATTAGGTTCCACAAACAAAGTCACATTTGTTCTGGAAATACCTGTTTCGTTAAACGCGTTGGTTTTCTTTCCCCGTTGGCTTAGAAAAGTGTTCAAAAACCCAATTTTTGGCCAAACTAAAACAATGGGCCAATACTGATAGAAGTTTCTCCCGGCTAAGAGGTAAAATGTATTCCTACAAAGTAACAGAACCAAGACCACAACATTACTTATTTTGCCAGTAGACGTGCCACGATTAGGTAATATTTGTCTGGAATGAAAAAAAACACCGCTCCGAATCCCCCCCGTGCCAAAATTTGTGTTGACTGCGGGGCCCTAATTCTTTGCCCAAGATTCCGCGTGCCTGCATATTACTACCTGGCAAGCACTTCTTGCCGCAGAACCACAACTGTGCTCCAGTGATAGTCGTTATATAACAATGATACTAAAAATCTAGGTGGAAGAGTAACTCTACGGCCTTTGTCCGACTAGCGCGGTAAATGTTTAATACTAGAAATGCTTAGACAGGCCAACAATTCATTCCCACAAACGTTTGGGGATTCTTCCTTAAAGTAACGTAACTACAACGTAACTGCCTTGTCCGACTCGTCTGTTAATTATAACGGGGTGACCGTAATATTGTAGCAGAATGCGCAACGCACACGCAAAAATCAAGCCCTACTAGAGCCGATAATGCTGCCAAGGCACCAGTATGCTGTAGTGTTTTAAGAATAAATGCAAGTGAAGCCGTAAGGCGCCACTCATCGAAGTGCAGCTAGCGATCGCGGAGGCGCCTTAGCGCCGCTGCCCAAATGGCGCGTGCGCGCGTGTGGGTGTGTGTATGGGGATGAGTAAGGGGGGTGGGGTTGGCGACAAGGAGTCCGCTTGTTGGTTTATGCGTGTACCTGGCACATATGCCTCGCATATACGTTTATAGCGCATGAACGCTATTTTTTCGCGCAGTGCATGTACATGCTTTTCACTTGTAGATTGTTTTTAAAACGCCGCTTAATCTCCGTCATATATGGTTTCGTATATGGTAACAAACACTTCAGGCAGTACCTAATATTAACATAAGGAATAGAAATCCTATTTGCTGGTCGCCTAATTCATGAATATTTTTACGGAACCCTCTAGCCGACGCCACAGTCACTGCTTCGGGGTTCTCGGTTGTGTAAAGGAAATTTAAGCTCCAAGATATTTGAACAGACAGCACGGGAAGTTATAAATTAAACTTACAGTGATGTTCGAACAATAAACTGCAAGCTAAATTGCCGAAAAGGCAAGCTCCGCTGCCGTGCGATCGTTCCAAGTGCTCCCGAAAACCCGCGCGGCCGAAGGGTGTCCACCTTTGACCTTATGACGGGCGCAACCAATCAGGGGCGTCACAAGACGAAAAGCGCGCGTCTTTCAAACGGGACTAGGCGTTTTGCAAGATAAATGCCGGTAGGACTCACGTACAATAAAATTCAATGTGATATTCGGAGTCAGCCGACAAGAAACTATATAAACGTGCCTCTAACTCAATTTTTTGGAAAGCGCTTCAGCTTCCCTTTAATACACAAAATGAAGTCATGAAAACTCCGCGCTGAGAAAACCAGGTCTAGGATATAGATAATTTTACCCTGCTTGCGAGTCGGTTCTCTCACCAACTGCGCCAGGTCCTGTGAGAGCATGATATTACACGAGTAATTTGCATGGTTGTTGCCCGTAGTGCCAGGGTGCAAATTGTCCCAATTTAAGCCAGGTATATTTTAATATCCTACTCACAAAACCTTCTTGTTCGTATGTCGGGATAAAGAAGTTTGTATCTTTTGCAAGCAATCAGGGGAGACATCAGGAGGTTGATAGAGAGCGTGAAGAAAAAATCATTTCCCTTGGCAAGTTAGTTTCAGGCAAACACATTCTATATCAACAATGTCTGCAGTTACATGGCCTTGGAATGGCTCCTTCACGAGAACAGCAACACCACCACGTCTTGACTGTCTGTCTTGGGACTAGACTTTATATGATGGCCGAAAAACTAAGTCGTCTGTAATATACTTCAGCAGCCATATTTCCGTTTGGATTGTGACATGTTGATCATTTTGCAGCCTGGCGATTTTGAACTGCTCGGCATTATTGACTACACGTCTGGCGTTAACCTTTTTAATTCTTAGCCGCTTCCGTTTTTTTCGAGGCACAGTTGGGAATAGTAAACGATATTTGAGGCCTTAAAGAGGTAATAGAAGGTATTGCACGTTCGTCATTTTGGGAAACGCTGACGATGCTGTCAAATGCCAGCATTTTCATCATAGGCCTGTCAGCATTGCCGAGTCGCCTCGTTCGGTTTTTTTAAGTGCACTCTTTCGACCAGAGATACGTCCCAAACTTAGGCTTTTTTATTGTACAACGCAGTGAAGGATAGCGATACCTTCTTTCTTTCTCGATTCACTCTAGCGCAGTCCCAGAGCTTTTTGCTGAGAAAGCGTACACTTTGGAGAAACTTCTGGCCGATAGATCAGTTGGCGTTGCTAAGTTTGTGCCCATTCTTCAGTATATCCGCTTTTTAGTCGCACACCCAGAAGTTTTAGGATGATCGGTCTAGTGTTGTTATGTGCTGCCCTGCAGAGACGATGAATGTTTTAATAGCAATGTTGCGCAATTGGAGAATATCATCAAAAATGTTCTTAATAACAGCTCGTTCAAGGACTTCTGTTGTCTCCTCATTGGATTCGTGCAACTAATAAACAATTAAAATGGGAATTCTGCTTTGGTTTTCTAAATAGTTAACCTTTCTTTGTAGATCATGAATGGTCTGGGTCATAGAAGCTAACTGATCCTGGTAAAAGGAAATCTTGCTTAAGTGATGATGAGGTATCTAGTTTAGTTTCTATGTCAGTGCGTCGTCTTTCCTTTATAACTTTGGTATCGAGAGCGATCTCGCTTAGTTTTTAGCAATCTTCTCTAAGTCAGGGCCAGGATGCCCGTCGATGTCGCCGGTTAACAACAACTCTCTCAAAACGTGCTCTTCCCAAGCGTGCTCTTCCTACCAGCTTCGCCACCGACGTGACGGACGTTCTGCTCAACTACGTAATTCTCATCAATGAAGCCCCCAACCAGCTGCTTACTGATTGTGGGCGCTTTTTCCTTTCCAAAGTGATCGCTGACATTCTCCACCCGTGCTCGACTGAACATAAATTGGCAATCGTTTACCATTCCTAGAAAAATGGCTTAAAACAGTTCCTCAATCAAACCCTTACAAACATTTTATCTCTCTACGTCGTCCCCGACCACCGTGCTGGGGATGTTTCTCTGCCGTACGTAACCTTCGCGCACAATTCGTCTTGCCAGAACACTGCGTGATATTCCCCGTTATATCTGATATACGGTCGAAACCACAATGTGCCACTGGACAGTTGGGTACGCTCAGCTGGAAGCCCCAATATAAATGCACCGACGCCACCGTAAAGGCCGACGGGGCTCGTTAAATTTTACGCATCCGTCTCACGACATCCCAGGTCTCCAGCAAGCTTCGCTACGATAAGCAAATACACACAGCCAGGTGTTATCCAGGTACCCCCGTGCTGCTGTGGACACCTACGCGTCGTGTGGGCCTCTCAGCTAAGCTCTTTCCTCGCTACTCTAGCCCAACCAGATCGCATAGGTTGCTGGGATCGCAGAAGTCCGTGGCGTGACTTATGCGATCTCACCACTCCAGCGCTCTCCTGCATACCCACCAACAGATATTGTGCATGCTCTCGGGCTTAAGTGATATGTTGGCCCCGCCTAACAGCTATGTAATGGGCCCAGGGATTCCGCCTTGGCCAGGGGGCTTATGTTACCCGTAGGTGTTGTGAATGATGACGAAGACGAGGGACGTTTTCGTGCTCTTCAAGATAAATAACAATCATATCAGAACAGCAACAACCACTGAGAACATTTCCGGTCTGCGCTGTTCTCTACTGTAGCTACTGCGAATCGTGTAAATGCATTGTGTTCCATCTCGTTATCCTCGTAACAGCACGTAGGACATGTGCAATGCTAGACAGCTGTTTTGATGACTGCATTCTTTTTCACTCTTCCAAATTCGTACAATTGCCCGTATTTCTTCAAACAACTGGACGGTTTCAGTGTATATATAATGGATTTACGCTACGTCATGTCTATACTTGTTTTAGGTGCTGTTGCAAAAACGAAGGCAAATATTATCGTGCAATCCTAAGTTATTTTTTTCTTCTGGGCTGCATTTAAAGATGAAATTAGAAATGTTTATTTTTCTTTAAAAAAGGCAAGACATACAGTACGCTCTCTTTACAATAAAAGAATCTTACACTTTTTTGCATTAGCAAAAACTAACCAATACAGGCCAAAAAGCAAAGCTGTTCATAGGGCACAAATAGAAAACACGCATAGCTTAGTCTTTGCCTACTACGTGGTTTAGCTTGTCAGCCATCATATTTGGGAAAACGTATCACAATATTCAGCAGTTTTCCTCTTCTAGAATAACTCGCTCAACGTGTATGCTAAGGTTGGTGAGCTGTAATACGCGTGTTTCCTCCGCTACTGTCCACGAACGCGGAATTTAACGCCCCGCTCACGGCGGCCATCTTCGATCAAGAATCCTCGGTCGGACATGACTCTGTCTTCATGCTCAAGAAGCGTGTACAAGCCACTGTGCTTGGAAATCTCCTTGCCCGAAAGCCTGCCTGCTGCAAAGTTTGAGGCTAATGAAACAAACCCATTTGGCGTGAGGCCAATAAAGGCCTGGTGGTGTTGCTTCCTTTGTACAAGCGGAACGTCTCACTCTGAGTAATGTAGTCAGATGGCATCTCCGTGAATATTTCTGGACAATCAAGCACCACTCGAGTAGAAGTATTTATGTTCTGAATATATCTGGAATAACACGTGAGCCGTTCTGAATAATGCCAAAATGGGTACTTGGACGAGCACGTTTTGCGAAAAAAATTATCCAGCATATACACATGTAGCGATTTCGGTTGAGGCGCTAACCGAGAAGCAATACGCACGGTTCAGCTCTAATATGCGCACCGTTAAGCGGCAAAACTACACTTAATTGCACCTTCATTGAAAGTGCCGGTGGCCTGCTTCAGTTGATTTCACTGTTTTGTGTTTCTTTTCCGCAAACTTGACAAAGCCGACAAGACGTCCACGTGAGCAAAATCCCGTATAGTATAGCAGCCGCTTTTCGTCTCTAGTAAGAGAATCTGCCGCTGAAAGTTTTTTGTCACTGTGTTAACTTGTTTTTCAGCATGTCAATCTTAAACTTCCATGGTTCTACATTGAGTGCACTGTTCTCAGCAATTAAACTACCATTTTCTTCTTGAGATTTGGTCCGCAGTTCGAGGGGGAGATTCATTTTGTTCTCATGGTAACAGCTTCGTTTTGTTTTGGTCCATCAAAGTACAGATGGCCTGGACATAAAAAATCGCGACACAACCATTGCACGTAAGAAATATTTATAGTAAAGTATAAAACTTTACAAAGATTGCCTATGTCTGCAGAAAAACTGGTTTTGAGGTTTAGCAAAACTGGGATGGTGCTACTGTTACGTGATCAGTATATTTCCTTATTTGGAGGTGACACTTTTCAATACGCAGTAAAATCCGAGCAAATAAAAGTAAGGTCTACCTTAGGAAACGTTTACAAATATTCGGATACACCAAATGTCTTACTGTATTGTAGTTACACCTCGGACATAAATTTTGCTAATCAAGAGACTTTGATTCTTTTAACTACATCTAATTAGCACTGTAGGAAGCACCGTATCAGAGAGAGCCTGACATATGGCTCTTAAAAGATTCAACATGCTAACTGGAAAATGGTGAGAACAATAATTTCACACAGGAAGTACACGACACCTAACGGGGAAAATAATAAATCCGTAAGGAGCGACCGCAAAGAAATCGTCGAAACGCTGAAGGCATCACAGAAACCGCGCTACTCTGATACCGCAGGCAACAGACTAGAAATAGTCGCGGCTCTTTGAAAAAGTGCATCATTGGCTGCGAAAGCAAACGTATTGCTTTATCGTCCTCTTACTCCCTTCGTACCAAATGTAACGAGCAGTCCTTCCTCTTAGCTGCCAGGGGCATCTAGACAGCGCTGCATATCACTAGTGATAATTGCACGCCTGGAAGCGGGAAGGACGCTTTAGGGAGACAGCGCTTCGTTCGCTTCGCGGCAGAGATAAAACAAAAAAAAAATTAACGTGAGCTATAAAAAGTACACTTCATGTTGTAACGCTTAACCTACCTCTATTTACCGGAGCATAACTCTCGCAGAAGACGCAGTATTGAAAGATAGTCGGCCTACTGTCCATATATACCCTTTCAGTCAGCTAGGAGTGAAATGGGCTCCATATATGTTGTATTGCTTGGACGTCCCCGACCATGCAAATAGGCCATCACTACCCTGGTGATTCATTCGGCGAACCTATTCGTTTTCAAGTATCTCGTCCTTCGTAAACTTGTAGAAATAATTATGCCGGTCTCGTAGCGAATTCCGATCATATTACGGCACACAGTGCGTGTGTTTGCCTCTTAGCCTTCTTTGCGCCATATCGTAAGTATCGTGTAAACGACAAACGGTAAAGCAGGCAGTAAACGAGTGTAGCTTTACGCACGCTGAAATGCATCACAAATAACGTCGGCACACAATATGTGCGTCTTGGTTGCCACTCAGACCAACGGGTGCGGCCGGAAGCAAGATATAGACATTATTTTTTACCTCAGGGCGCTCGACTGCCAGATCTGTTTTTATTTCCTTCTGTTGAGAAATCTCTCTTTGCCTTCGGGCTGCCAGACCCACCAGGACGCTTTTCAAATGTAGCAGCTCGTTCCATTCCGGAAGCCAGCAGACCACATTGCTTATAGATGACAAAAAGACGCTCCTCTTACTCGCATACAACCTGTTTACCAGGACAGAAGGTCCCCGTAAAGAACAACCTAAATTTTCAACAAAACCGATATAAGCTGGCCTATAAAATGTTATTCAATAACCGATCCCATCCATGTCATAAATCCTGTAAAAAACAGGCGCAGTGTTTGGCCACTTTGCATAAAAAGCGTATGATTTTGTACATACTGCTGCAGGGATGGAAGCATGGAATTGCCACTTTTGAGATTAGAACTATTTCAGTCCCTTGGGAAACATACGTGGCAAGTGTACGAATAAAACAACGCTTCACAGGAAAACCTAAATGTTTTTTTATATGAGACGAATACCGTTATAGAGATACAATGTAGCCGAAGCCGTTCTAAGTGTATCTGGAGAAACTAATTAGGGAGGTTGACTATGATATGGCCGAATAACAGAGTTGTTGGAGGAATAGACTCTATTGAAGCCATAAATAATTTCGGGTGATCAACCTGTGCGGGTCCCTACGTCCAGGGTCCCATTCGTGATGCAGGCCTCATCGGCTAAGGATATCAGCTGGCCCTGACCCTCCGCGTCCGAGGCCCTGTAGCTTTGCCGAGCCTGTCTCGGCATTCGGAAATAAGCAGAATTCCTATATTATATTTAAATATCTCACCACGTTGGTATAGACAAAAAAGTACAATTCGTGATGCGTTTACTGAATTCCTCACTATCATACTCTCGCTAGATTGTCTATCATACGTATGCGCACTTTTTTTATAATATAGACATTTGTTATTTGGAAACTAAAAACGTTTTGTTGACTTGGGGTACTTCTACTTTAGAGATATGATGATTTGTGCAGGCATAACCATGCTTCATTTCCGCTAAACATATACAAAATTAGGAATTATTTTCACCGTGGAATTTCGCTAGAAGAATAGGTCAAATATAAAATAATGACTCGCCGGTTTTTGGTTGTGGTACAAACGGTAAGCCCAAAGCAGATATATCATTTTTATATTATATTTTCTAACTGTTCTTATTTTCGCAGAAAGAAATTATGGTAAGTTTGCATTCGGTTTTCTTCGCTCATGAATGAAACACTATCCTTGTGGAATGAAAGCCATATTTTAAATGCGCTGTTTTTATTGTGGAATCAGGCCGTGCAGGCTGTTTAAGAAGGATGTGGAGCTTTCTTGTGATTTTGGGTTCTATTGTTCAAAACAAGCGTCAAATATTGTGCAACATAACTTTGTATGCAAAACATTTTAGTTTACTAAAAGTTTGTCTTTTGATGGGCTTACCCCTCCAGCGGCGCAAAGCTTGGCCGGCCGTACTTCTCGTGCCCACATTTCCCATGATTTCTGGCGCGGAAAAGTTTCTGGAAAGGTCAATATTGAGCATAGCGTTACATATAGCCCACTCTACAAAAACGAAAAAAAAAATTAATTTCGTCATATAGGGGACACTCTAATCAGCTTAGGTAAGTAGGAGTCGCCACTGCCTGGAGCCTACCGCTAGAGCTTGAAGACTTTCGCCATAGAGCAATATTTTCGAGCTGTGGCGCTTGGCAGCAGCATGGCAAATTTATTCGTGTACATTTACTCTTTTTTCATTTTGTCTTTGTATGGGCGTAGTTGTTTTTTCTGGCCGTAATGGGTGCGTTTTGCGGCGTCTTCGAAAAGCTCCGTCATAGTTGCGCCCGCCGTTTCCCGTGCACGAGAGCCCGCGCCTCTCGTTGGGCGCCTCTCGGGAGGCGACTGTAGCGCGTACTGTGGGTCGGTGCGGCACCCGTAAGGCACGAACGCACGCAAACTAGCGAGAAGAGAAGCACGAGAGATCATGCCAGGGACTCTGCGCAGGGTGGTTATGAAGGTGGAGCTGGCGGACTCCAGGACTGAGTACCCGTGCTACTGGCTCGTGTGGTGGGTGGATGATCATGATGCTCTGATCGTGACCAATACGAACACCCAGGTGTGCCTGTTTCCACGTGAGTCTTACTGCCTTGAGAAGGATGTCGGAGAGCGTAGCTGCATGTTGTTGTCTCTAGTCAACGCCGTCCTTGCGGCCTTTGTTCAGTAATCTTGCTTTTTTCTATCTCGGGAACGAGGCTGTCTGCTACTCCAACACCTGTCAGTTTGTGGGCCTTCTTTGTATATTTACTGACGACGTAGATCTAATCTTCTTGGGTGTCCACCGCGCTTGAGCTTTCAGCCTCACCATCGATATCCATTCCATTGTCTCATGCACGGGCTGCCGGCGGCATCGCGTAGCGGCGCCGGTGCCAATCTTGTTCCAAGTAGGCTTAGCGTGCGACCGTCACTTCGGAACTTCCAATATCGATAAAATCGTAAACTATTCACTCACGGTGGCAAATGTGGCATCCCCGGGATCCTTGAAAGTACCGCAATCTCGTACTGAGCATCTTTTGTCGAAGAAATGTTATTTTCTTTTTGTTGTAACGAAACCTGTGGAGCCACCCAGATATAACCTGCTTGCGTTGTCCCCTTGTTGACCCTCTTCTAGCAGTGTGTAAGTACATCGAATAAGTTGTCACTGCTGACCCCACAAACCATTAAAAAAATCAGGGAGAAAATATGCACGTTCACTGGTGAACTGGGCAATTACTGCCAAAATATTGTTAACGTAAGCTACATCCATCCAAAACAAAATTTGTATACTACGCACAGGTGCTGCCCGTTGTGTCGTATTGAGGGGTAACCTGGCACCTTCACCACTTAAACGAAAACGTATTTGGGCGGAACATGCAGCGAAATTAAGAATTTTAGGGTTATCACTGAGGCATAGGAAGATACTTCAAGATGAAAGAGCTTTTTAGTGCGGCAGGTATCACAACTTAGATTCATAAAAATACGTAGACTTTGAATACCCATGGCACACGCCGCGGTGGCTCAGTGGCTAAGGCGTTGCGCTGCTGAGCACGAGGTCGCGGGTTCGATTCCCGGCCGCGGCGGCCGCTTTTCTGATGGAGGCGAAAAGCAAAAACGCCCGTGTGTACGAGATTTCGGCGCACGTTAAAGATCCCCAGGTGCTCGAAATTAATCCGGAGCCCTCCACTACGGCGCGCCTCATCACCTGCGTTGCGTCGGCGCGTTAAACCCTACAATCAATCAATACCCATGGCCTTTGAGAAAGTGATTTCTGGTGGATCACCATTGTTGTGGAGTAGACATCGAAACATTGGTCTAAAGAAGGTACTCGAGGAAGTACTAGCCTCGACTAATATGAACAGTGCACCAGGAGACAAAGAGTGAACTGGCCACAAAATATATACGTAGGTTCGTTTTGAAATTTGTTAAGCACGGAGGGCAATGAATATTGCAAGGACTGTAGAAAATACCCGGTGCGCCGTAGGGGAACCAGCTATCTGTCACCACTGCTTGTGCGAGAGTCGTTTGTTTAAAGAGCAATACTTGAAACTGTTGTAATGAAGATTCTGAACGTGTCACTAAAACAAATTTACAAATTAAGTAGATGGAAATCATAGAAATCCCTGGCGCTAACTGTTTCATCTCGGCAAAACAGCTGTGCACTAGGATCTGTTAAAGAGACATTGCAAATAAATCGAAGTGCTCTCTTTTGCAGTAGTCTGATGGGTCTGTGGCCAAAATATCTTCAGTCTTTTCCCCCTTGTGAATAAAATTATCGAGATCGTTTTCCATTGTATGGGCATCTCTAAAAACGTGTTGCAGTTGAATAAAAATACACCTGGCAGCTGTAGTAAAATGCCTTATCTACTTCAAAAAAACACTTGTTTTCCCATTACAAAGTGAAGCATTTTACTTTTCATGGCCTTGACATCATTTTCTACTATCAGAATTGGTACATGCCTACTTGATTTAGTTTGATCACGGGTTTTCTTTGGTTTAGCGCCATGGCGTTAACTCAATCGTTCTATCATTCTACTTGTTTGGTTATCTCGTCCATCTTGTGCCTAATTTAGCGTGTTCCATATCTCAGTATCGTTCCAGTAGCCGGCTTCTTACCCTATTTTACGCTTCCGCTCTTTTGGAGTTTCTTTGGTTATGTGGTCGAAAGGCTTCATTTTCCATCTGTTAATTCATTTCGAATGCTCCGTCAATTTACTTATTTTTCAGCTTACTCAATACTTTCATGACAATACCTTTCGACTGATGTCAGTTCTGTCGTTTTATTCGATGGTTTGTAGGTTTGATTCCCACGTGCTTCTTTTCTCACAAGTACTGCTGACTCTGTGATAAGCCTGTAAAGGATGGGCCGTACCACGCGAAACGAAGGGAATGCTCTTGTTGCCAACGAGGAAAAGACATTAGGTTCACAGACTTCACAGGACAGAGGTTTGGATTAACAATGAAGAGACAGTTTCGCAGAAAGCTCAGCGTAAAAGGTTCTGTTCAGCTGTTACGATGTTTTGAATACCTTGTTATGAAGTTGTGAGATGAGAAATGAATCAGGTTGACATTGCTTTTGAGCTCTAAAACGTTACCCGCAAATATGAAATGTGCTGTGTTTAGCTGTCTAACAAGACGTCTTTGTGGTGCGTTATGAGAAATGTGCAGAAATTATAAGATTTGTTTCACAAGCAATCAGTTGTTAGGGTGATTTTGAAACTATACAAAAAATTATAGTTTTCTTGATAAATCGGTGCATCTTGCTTTTGAAGCTAATCATCATGCAACCTATATTGGTTCCAGTATCTTGCTAAACTTGTCTGCCGAATTTTGCCCATTTTCGGACAAATACTGTACCCTGTTGTTTGTGTGGATTCTTTTTCTTCTTATTTGCTAGACCAACACTTCATCTTCAATATGTGTAGATTCCTGTAGAATTTTTTACCATGCATTGGGAGACAATGCAATACCAGTTAAGAATATTGGCTGCGGAAAACGGAATCACTTCTAATAAAAAAACTTCTGGAAAAAAGAAAGTAGGGAAAAACTTGTGCGACCATATTCTGTTTCAGCTCTGTGGCTTTGAAGATATTTTAATGCAGCAATCACTGTCACGCAATCTACCTCATTTTCTGTTATCGCTTCAACACTAGGTTACCAAGGACTCCTCTGTAGGCGACTTGTTTTTTACCTAGAGCCATATGTCAAGAAATAGAATAGCCAATACCAGTCTGTGCACGTCACTTTGTTGACTGCTGTAACGCCGCTTGAGTATTCTTTCAGTTGTTAAGAGAGCACAAGTTCGCCCCAATAAACTGGCAGTTTCTTCAAGACAGCTGCATTGTCTCTGGCAACGTGACATCTGGTGGAGGTACGGGGTACGCACACTTTATGCTACCAACAATATCTGGAAGCCACCAAGCCAGTCCAACTAGAACCAGCGGCCAACTGCAAGGCCTCCAACCCGAGTTTGGTCACCTGCCAGACGGACCAGAAAGAACGACCGCTTCAACCACCACCATGGTGAAAGAAGCCGAAATCGTCTTGCAGCAGCCACGGAAACCGCAATCATTCCAAGGAACCCCCGCAGAAGACCCAGAAGAATTCTGGACAAAATGCACCACGTCCTGATCTTCAGCAGGTGGGACGACGCAGAATCGTTCCGGCATGTTTTGTTTTACTTGAAAGATTCAGCTCGCACTTGGTTCGACAACCATGAGAGCTCCTTGACGAACTGGGCTCACTTCAAAAACGAGTACCTTAAGACCCCGACTACCGTAGTCAGAAAAGAACGCCCAGCCCTTTTGCTTAAAACTCAAACGCAGCTCCCCAATGAAGGGGTCATGATCTTCGTCGAGGAGACGAAGCGACTTTTTCGACGTGCGGACCCAGAAATGATGGAGGAAAAGAAACTGAGGTTTCTGATGCGAAGACTAAACCATTTTCACTTAGCTTGCCTTGTCCGCAACCCCCCTAAAACCATGGCCGAATTCGCGTTTGAAGCTGCCACGATGAAGAAGCCCCTAGACAATCGAACGAGGCCATACGACCGCCCAGTCGACGCGCGTTCTCGGAGACCATCAGTGCCACCACTGGAAGCTCCGATACATTAAGCGAGACCATCGAGCAGTGGTAAGGGAGAAGCTTCCGAAGCTTTTTCTAATTGCTTACCGGAAGTCAGAGTGCTTGTGTGTAAGCCTTCGTGAATATTACGTCGAACTTATTGCGTTCACAAGTTTTGAGTATGGCATAGGGAGCGATATAGACAATTCTTGATACAACGAAAGCTTGTACAAGGCGAATCGTCTCTTGTCCTTTGATTGCGTGCTTCTTGTTTGTGATACTATGTAGAATGTTGGTGATTTGACTGTTCGAAGAGTCTAGTTTGCAGATCACCTGAGAGTTAGAAGTCTTCTTGAAGGATCATGCCCACTGTTTTGATGAAAATTGAGCGTTTGATGAGGACCCCATCAAATTATATTTCTATGGTTGTCTTAGTGTCTTTCTTGAGTCGAGAGTTTCGGCACCAGTAGGACTTTTAACTTCTGAGGGGTGCATTTGATGCCACAGTTTGCTGTATAGGCTCGGACAACTTCTGCAGCCTGTTGTAATTTGTCTTGCATTTCGCCTTCTGAGCCTTCCGCTATCAAGTTCGTGATGTTGTCAGCATATATTCCGTGTTGCAGACCATGTGTAGCCGGTCAAAGCGAATTTTGAATTGATTTTGTGTGGGCTTGGCGTAGAGATACAGCTTCTTTCGAGCAAGTTTGACGCGTGCTGAGCAATGTTCACGTACTGCGGACTCTGCATCTTTAAGCTTGGGCGTTGCAGACAAGGTTTTCAATTTATCTTTGAAGTTTTACGAATATAGGCCTCTTTTTGGTTTCTTGAAAGCGGCCTAACCTTTGCGCACGCTCGATGTCGCAGGTATTTATGAAGATTTCAAGCTTGCTTGAGCAAAGTTCAACTACCTGTTTTTCTGATTCTTGCCAGCTTTCTTCCTTTGAATCGGCTATTCCGAAGAATAGCAGCGTCGTTTGCCGCAAGCGGTTCTAAGAATCATCGAGTTTGTCACTGAGCACTTTGAGTTCGGAAGACAGCTTGGAAATATTTGTGGCAGAACTGGAGGGCAGTATTTTGCTTGAGGGTGGGTTGCTGCTGTCGTTAGGCGTTTTGAGCGCATCGATTCGAGATGATAAGAGGGTGACTTTTTCGTTTAAAGCAGATTGAGCAGCAGCGACGTAGAATGGCACCTCATTCTACCCCAAAAAAGAAGCGTCCAAGACCAACCGTCTGCGCTTGAGGTAGAGAAAGAAGAGGTGTGATTGATGCGCGGGCAGAGAGCGAACGAGACCGAGCCAGGAGACAAGGTGGATCGAACGGGGCATGGAACTGTGAGAAACCGTGTAAGACGTCCGGTTTACGTGCCACAAGAGTAGAAAGATTTGAATTGAGCAAAAAGTGCTCTTCCAGCAAGGCAGCACCTCTGGCGAGTTTTATCTCGGGGGGTGCATATTTCGAAAGCTCTTTATCATTTCTTCGTGGTTTCTGTACGTCCATAATTTTTAGGCGGTTTTTGTACGTCAAAAACGTTGCGCTGTTTCTGGTGGAATCTGCATGGTTTTTTTATTTATATATTTATTACAATACTCTCAGGGCCTCGAGGGCGTTGCAGAGAGGAGTGGGTCATACAAGTTTTTAAAAAATAGTTTGATAGGGCCGTCTTGAACAATGAAGCTTCAGTGATGCTGGCGATCGAAGCGGGGAGGTGGTTCCAGTCCGTCGCAGTTTTCGGTACAAATGAATTGAAGCACAGGTTTGTACGGCAGGATGGCACTTCAACCTTGAATTTGTGGTGAATGCGTGAGGAAACATATGAAGGAACTGCAAAAAGGTCGCACTTGATGCCAGGTTTAGTAAAAGAAAATTTTGTGAAAAAGGCACAACCAGGCTATTTTTCTTCTTACAGAAAGGTCAGGAAGATTTAAATGCATTTTAATTGAAAATACACTGGAGGTTCCAGAGTAGTTGCATGCAATAAATCGGACAGCACGGTTCTGAATGGATTCAATGGAGGTGGAAAGGAATAATAAATGCGGGTCCCAAATAGAAGAGGCATATTCTAGTTTTGATCTGACAAGGGTTTTGAACAACAGTTATTTTAATGATAGAGGGGCGAGAGAAAAGTTACGGCGCAGGAAGCCAAGCATGCGGTTAGCATTGCTGGTTACGTAATCAACAAGCGTTTGCCACGAGAGGTTATTACTCATGTGTACACCAAGGTATTTGTACGTATTAACAACGTCGAGAGAGCTATTTTTTAGTAGGTAAGGGTAGGGAATGCCGTTGTTGCGGTTAGGTGTTTTTCTCATCGCTTTGCAGTTACGCACATTCAGTGTCATTAACCAGTCATCACACCAAGAGGAAACGCTGTTTAGGTCACTCTGAAGTACTGAGCAGTCATTAGGATTCGTTATTTCACGGTAAATTACATAATCATCTGCGAATAGTCGGATTGAGGAAGAAATGTTGTTAGGTAGATCGTTAATGTATATCAGGAAAAGAAGGGGACCTGACACAGAGCATTGTGGTACACCAGAAGATACAGGGCATGCAGGTGAATTGTAGTTGTTGTAGCAACGTACTGTGTTTGATTAAGCAGGGAGTTTTCAATCCATCTTAGTATGTTATAATCAATATTAAGTTTGCTTAGTTTTAGTAATAGAAGACGGTACGAAACGGTATCAAAGGCTTTTTGGAAGTCGAGAAAGATACAGTCAACGAAAGAACCGCGATCCGTGACGGAAAATAGGTCATTAGTAAACAGTATGATTTAGGTTTCACAGGAGTGATACTTCTTAAAGCCATGCTGATGTTTGTTGAAGAAGTTATTAGATTCAAGAAACGTTACAAGATGGGAATAGATAACATGCTCCAAAAGTTTACAAGGGATACTAGTTGGAGTGATTGGTCGGTAGTTGGTGGGTTGTGTAGAGTTACCTTGCTACGGTACTGGAGCCACTCTCCCCGCCTTCCAATCACCGGGTAGCATCGAACATTCCAGGGACTGAGTGAAGATTTTTGAAAGTAATATTGATGAATACATGGCAGTATGTTTCAAAAGCTGCGATGTGATTCCATCGATACCAGGTCATGAGGATGATTTCAAGTTTTGAATGAGCTTTGCTATGCCCTCCCAGTCGACGAAGACCGGGTCCATTGTAGGAAAGCACACATCGCTAAAAGTTGGTGTACTGCATTACCATCCTTTGAAAAAGATTGCAGGAAAACACTTTGCAATGCTATACAGCATTCATTGGCCGGCATAACATTTCCTCGGTCATCGCAAAGTGTGATCGCTTTTTCTTTGGATCCATTGATTATCTTCCAAAATTTACGCGGGTTAGTTTGAAGTAGCGAAGGAAGTGTGGTGGAAAAGAACAGATGTTTGGCCTCTTTCAAAGCTTGTTTATATTCCGCAACCGTAGTGTTAAAAAGAGACTACCTTTGGCTATTGTTAGCTTTCAACGCATTCCTGTACAACCTCTTTTTTTATTGCGAAGCCTATTTAAAGCGAATGTAAACCATGGAGAGTGATAGGCACAACGGACGGTACGGTGAGGGACAAATCTATCTATAAGCGATATTACCTTATTTTTAAACATAATCCAGTTATTATTGACGGAGCGTATAGAAAAACCGCGTAAATATGAATCAAGGAAAAGTGAAAGTTCGTTATTAACAGAATTAAAGTCAGCCCTTTTGTAATCGCGGATGACCTTACTGCGGGGCGCGTGACGGCAAAGCTTAAAGTTAGCGATAAAATGCAGCATGCAGTGGTCGCTCAGTCCGGGTAGATGTTTGATTGATGATATGCTATCAGGCCTGGTAGTTAGAACCAAATCTAAGAGGTTGGAAGAAATTGAAGTAACACGTGTCGGATGTCACACAATCTGGGTTAGATTAAAGTCGGCACAAATGTTAATAAATGTATTGCTTTCAGATGAGCGGGACAATGATAAGGTTTGGTCGGAACCCCAACAAATATCAGCGAGGTTGAAATAACCAAGCAGAAAAATGTGGGAAGCTGGATAGCGTACTTTTAGGTTGTTTAGAGCATCGTGTAGGGAATCACAAAACGTAGCAGGAGAATTGGGTGGGCGACAGGACGCGCATACAACGACATCCTCATGATCAATTCTTATACATGCGCACACAAGTTCAAGGGAGCAAACCATGAGTATAACATGAGATTGTATTTCATGAGAGACTGCTATCAAGACACCGCCACCCGTTCTTGATTGGCGCTCTGATCGGTAAAGTCGAAATTCCTTAGCACAGTGAAAAATTTCAGAGTCACGAATTTTACTCAATAACCATGTTTCGTTTACCACAACGATATCAGCTTAGCAGTCATCGATAATTGAAGATAAATCGTCGCGTTTGTTAATTACACTACGGATGCTAGTTAAAAGAAAAGAAACTTCATTCTTAGCACAAGGTTGGTTTTTACACTGGGATTGCTATTGCGGGCTGCTGGCGTTACAAATAGATGCGGGGGGCGACTAAGGAACATCTGAGCCGGGGGATTCGAGTTCAGAGTTATCGGCTATTTCGCAAATGATATCCGTTTGTGCGCAGTACACGTAACATTTTTTGTTAATGAATAGTTTGTTGTAGCGGGCGGTGTACTTCTGCCCACTTGCTTTGCCGTAATCAATTAGCTTTTTCCTGGAATTGCGTGTAGCTTTGCAGAAGTCTTCGCTGATGCTTATTTTTGTGCCTTTAAGTTTGGATTTCTTTGACGGAATGGCATCTCTGATTTTGAAGGAGCAAAATTTTATTATTACTGGCCGGCCTTTTTTGGACCCTAATCTGTGGGCTTGCAAAATAGAGTCTTCGGATATCACAGATTAAAGAGACGCAGATATTAGAGCGCGAACTTTCTCTTCAGATTCCGCCCAAGATTCCTCAGCTGTGTCCTCTAAACCGTAAAATATTACATTGTCCCTTTGAGACTGGTCCTCAAAGTTGTCTAGGCGAGAACGAAGTTCGGCGGTTTCCACTCGAACAGTGTCTGTGACCACTTGGTGTACTTGGACTTCTTGGTTCTCGTCCAGTAAATTTAAAGAGCTTCAACCGCGGCCAGTCGAGAGTTAATATCCGAGACTGTCTTTTCTAACTTGGTTTGGCTCGACTTTACTTCATCTAATACTTTCTTAAGCTAATCGTGGCGGGAATCAACATGTGAAGTAATTGATTTAATAACAGTCCTTAGCTCATCAGACAGTGTGGTAACATCTGTGCCGTCAGTAGGCCCAGGGTTTTCCTCAATGTCGCCACACATTAGTAATAATGTAGCAACCCGAACACAATCAGCTGTCACAGACAACAATACGGTGGGGCTAGGAAGGAGCAGCTAGAATGCGTTATTTGAACGCTTACAGTTAAGTGATGGAGGAGTACCAACCTGTACAATAAAACAACGGCGTTATGAGAGGCCGCATGGCTGCCGCTCCTTCCTGCCCACCGAGGCATAGCGTGGAAAGGAAGCTCTTTAAGTCCCCTGCGTGCAGTGGTGGTGCTGCTGTCGATGTTGCGTAGTTGTGATAGTTGTGAAGTGGCATACAGCCCCGCATAGTGACGTAAGGGAATGACGCACCGCTTCCGGACGAATTTTGGGCCATCGGTGTAGCATGCGCCAACGTGTCCAGTTCACTGACGGTGACTGGCAGCAGACCGGGCTGGTTCCGTGAAGCTTCCACGCTGGGGTAGCACGCTTATGGCGCAAGATTCACGTGTCTTGGGGAAAGCCACGTGCGTGTAACCACCTCCGCGCATGTCGAGGTCAGCAGCATCTGTACAGTAAAACAGAACGGCGTTAGGAGAGGCCGCATGGCTGCCGCTCCTTCCTGCGCACTCATGGTTCATATCCTCTTTCGTGTTTCAACTCGAAAGCATACTGTCTTCCTTTTGACTTTGTTCGTTCTATGTTCAGATGTTTCCTAGGACGCGGCCTTTGGGTTCTCACTGCGACAGAACCAACGGTGTTGTGTATTGCAACCTAATCCTGTGGTTCTTGCAACTGTTGACAGTGTGCTATTCGTCGCTAAACAACGCCCTTCACGTTGCCGCTATCCGCTTCCCCCAGGGTTGGTTATTAACCATTGAAAATATATTATGTTACCTCTGTGGTTGTTGTAGCTCTGTGCGGACGTTGGTAACAAAGATGGCTGAGTATTTGTTTTCAATTAAGTGGAAAGGCGGTGTTCACTGCTACCTAATTCATCAACGCGCGGCTACGTGGACACTGACATTTCGTCGCCAAAAGGATTTGAAGAAGGTTTCGGAAATTCGTCGATTTTATAATTCCTGCATGCTCCCTGTTATTCCGAGATGACAGTCATGGCTTCAGTTTGAGCCATGGCAAGCGCAAGGGCGGTTTCTTCCGCTTGCAGTGTCCTGGTGCGTCTAAGTGTCAGGCTTGTGAGTGTTCGCGCCGTGTCTGTGACAACTGCCGTCATAGAATGCTCTCGGTCGTAGTCTGCCGCGTCTGAGAACACGACCCTAACTTTTTTGCCCATATTTTCTCTCTAAGTTTTCGGCTCTGGCTGTTCTTCGGCCCTCATTGTGCTGAGAGTGCATATTTTGTGGTAGAAGCGAATCTTTGACGTTTTCTCTAATTTCATCGGGATTATCTTCCATGGCATGCCCCGAATTCAACTACTGAATACACGATAGGGCGCAAAACGTGGTGGCCAGTTGGAGTGGTGAGTAGTAGTTGCTTCTGAGCGGTTCATTGGGCTTCTATGAGCTCGTCTAAGGTGTTGTGGAGTCCAACCCCAAGCAGTTTCTTGGGCTCATGACTATGTCTAGAATGTTAGCGCCTCGGGTCGGAGTGGAAACTGACTGCGTAAGGTTTAGGTAAAGCGTGAGATTAAGAAATTATTTCGCCTGCCTTGAGGTTGCTGTAAGAAACTTCCAGTCTATATCAGGGAAGTTGAAGTAACAAGTAACCGCAGATTATATAGTCAGCGTGCGGAAAATGATTCTGAAGGTCTTGGAGGACGGAGTAGAGGTCGTCGATGAAGGAACTGTCGCAGTCAGGCGCACGGTAGCAAGCAACTAGAATGTTCGTTGAAGTTGGAAGGGTGATATTCACGCATAGAATTTCGTGACTGGTGTTAATGGGAACGAAAAACAAGGTTACGCATGATTTTATTAGAACTAAGACGTCACCTCCCCTACCTCTAACCCTCTCAGCCCGGTGACGGCGAAATCAGATTGATTGTGAATGAGTTCGTCGTTGGAGATGTCGCCGCTGAGCCAAGACTCTGTTAGTACGGTGACGTCGGTGTTGTTATCGTCAATGAAGGCTTTCTATAACCGCTCCCATCGCAGCCATTATGGGACACTAATTAGACCGTTACCAGCAGCCACACGGTATGAACACGCTGCTAAACACAACACTGTCCATGCAGGTTATTGGAGCTCAGCAAATGTTTTTCTCTAATCTGTAGGGACACAGGTCCTGCGGATTGTGCTTATATCGCATAATGTGAGATTGCAGTAACAGTGAAACGTACAGTGATGAGGACATTAGCAACGTAATTGTCACGTGGGCCATGCCTGTTTGTGTGGCGAACGTTGAGTGCATGGCGTTAACCCTTGTAGGACACATCACAGCTGCAATACGTGCAAACCTTCCAGGTCCTGAATGATAGCGGCTCTCAGCAATAGAACCCGATAGTTAGACGGAACAGACTCGTGGAAGCGGATAGCCGAGAGAGGAGCAACAACGGGAAGACAACCGCAACCATAGCCCTCGACCTGTTGGCATAACCTCGAATGGTGCTGGGAGCGCGCTATGTAGTAGCTTTGGACAAGTACCATGACATCATCGTGATTGTGGAGGAAGTGACCTAGTATTTTTCGCAGAATATATGAATATTTCAATATTGAAGAGATGAATATTTGAATATGAATAGAGGAAAATTTCGCAGAATATTTTTCACGTGTCGTTTCTTTCTTGTCCAGGAATGAGCCTGCGAATAATGTTTCTTGCGTGTCGGTATCGCTGTCAGACAAGGTCATGCCCATAAAACCTTCACAAACAAAGAAGATTCGTAACTTGCCTCCAATATTGTTTACTGGTTGTTTTTTACTTTGCACCGTCGTGAAATATTTACGGACGCTTGTTTTCTGCGAGATAGGCATCCCAGAATTGCTATGGTGGCGATCGCTTGCTTTTCGTTCAGAATTCTCAATAGCTTCTTGACGGAGACTTAGCTGCAGTAGCTGTCGTAGATGCTGGTACACCAAAAAACAGCCATGAATAATATCAATTGGAAGCGGTGCAAACATCTTGTGTGTGAGTCGCCATCGACGTAGCACTTAGTGTGGATTTTTTTCAATGGTGAACACCTTCCAAGTGTCCGATTCCCGTCAGTGAAGATTCACATGACTGACATACTTGGACACGACTGACATATTTTAGGCAGGTTTCCGCATCAAGAAAGCATTCACACAAAAAAGTAAAGCAGAAGGTGCGAGAGCGGACCAACAAAGCATACTTACGAATATGAGATTGTTTGCGACCGGTGAAGGTTGCGCAGTGATAGCCGTAACAGTGGCAAATCACGACAAGAATGATCCTTATCAGATCACGTGAGCGATGGCTGTGAAGGTATCAACATAGAAAGGATGTAAAGTGCGGATTTTCCGTTCTGCACATCTTCACCCGCTCTACTGTGCATTTCTCGGGTAACCGGCGTAGCATCGTATGTGGTTGTTGTATTCGTTCGTTTTGTACCGGCCAGCAAAACCAGCTGCCTGCGCGCGCACCTTTTCTTTTTGGCCCAGTGCGCCTTCATTCTCCCTCTCTCCCCCTCCTTTACCCTCTCTTGATACCAACGCATATAATCACGCTTCTGACAATAAACGCTGTCATTGACTGCCCGACCATCGTCCATGCTGCTGCGCTGCGCGCGCCTGTGTTACTAGAGTGGCGACGAGTCCGGAAACCGCCCATGCTGCCTTAAAAGTTGAAGCGGACGGCCTGCCGCAACAAGCACCGACGACGATGACCAGCCTCCAGCTCCCGGTCTTCGACGACACAAGAAATAAGTGGAAAGCGTACCTTATTCGGTCTGAAGCCTATTTTGAAGCAAATGCTATTGCTGACTCCAAAAGGCAGAGAGCACTTCTGGTGGCAGCACTCAACACGCAGACTGTGCAAGTGCTAGCGGGGCTAATTGCACCTCGGACTCCCAATTCCCTTACTTACGCCGAAGCGGTCGCAGCCTTAAATGACTACTACGATCCCAAGCGTCACGAGATAGCGAAAGCTACAAGTTTTTCACCCGGTGCCAACAAGAAGGGGAGTCGGTGCACGCGTTCTTAGTCGAAATACGGCGCACAGCAGGCAATTGCAACTTTGGAAGTGCGCTATACCGGATGTTGAGGGACCGGATTGTTTGCGGCGTACGCTCAACTAACTTGCGCAAGCAGTTACTGGTAAAGAAAGATTTAACCCTCTAGGAGGCTGAAACAATGGCCATTGCAGCCGAGACAACCGACAGCGATGCGAAAGATATGAGTGCAGAACCGCCGACTGTGCTAAAAATGCGAGCTCATCTTCGCTCACCCTCACGAGGTAACCGTACACAAAGCGCGTCGAATGATTGCGGCCGATGCGGAAGCACGAAGCACGACGAAAACGTCTGCCGCTGGGCTAACGCACGCTGCTATCGCTGTGGGCTACGCGGTCATTTGGCAAAGAAGTGCTTCAGTGCTGCAACTGATGCAAAGGTCGGAAGGCGGGCAGCGAGTGTAAAGGCACTGACAGTTGCAAGCGCGTCTAGCAACGACGACGTGAATAGCGCACACGTTTGGACGTTGATTTCGGGAAGAAAAAACAGTTTGCAACCACCCATACGCCGCACGTCTTAGATGGGGCGACGTAGAACTGGCCATGGAAGTCGATACTGGTTCCCCGGTCTGCGTCGCATCGCCCCAAGTGTACGATCGACATCACGCACAGTTGCCGCGCCTACAACCACCATGAATCAAGCTATCGTGTTACGCGGGACAGCTTCCGGTGTTGGTGAACTCGAATTTCCAGTGAGGTATAAAAATGTATCTGTGACTTGTCCGCTGATCGTGCTTGACTGTGCAGGACCCAGCCTATGTGGCGGCGATCTCATTGCTTTGCTTGACAAGACGGGCCTTCCGATTGGAGACCTGACTGCGCGGGACCGTACAACAAGTGCCGAGACAAGCGAACATATGCTGAACCGACTGCTCGGCGAGTTCGAGGATGTTTTGTCAACAGAAATTGGAATAATCAAAGGTTCACCAGCCAACCTGAAACTCAAAGAGACGGTGACACCGAAATTCTGCAAGCCCAGATCTCTTCCTAACGCCCTCCGCGATAAGGTCTCTCGTGAAATTGATCGGTTGGTGTCACTTGGTGTTCTATCGCCCGTGCAACATGCAGAATGGGCTTCGCCTATCGTGGTCGTTTCGAAAAAGGACGGAAGCGTGAGGATATGCGGTAACTTTAAGGTCACCCTTAACCCGGCATGTGAGGTGGAGCACTACCCTCTTCCCGTTATAGAGGACATGTTCACAAGCTTAAACGTAGGCGAATATTTCAGCATCTTGGATTTAAAGGATGCATACGATAGAGTGCCCCTTGACGAAGCGACCAGCAGGCTGTGTGTCATTACCACAAACCGCGGGCTTTTCAGGTATAACCGACTTCCATTTCGAATAGCTTCCGCACCGGCTATTTTTCAAAGAAAGATGGATGCAGTACTCGGCGCGCTGCCTGGTGTCCAAGGCTACCTTGATCACGTGTTAGTGTCAGAAGGCAAGAGTGGTAACGGAGAGCAGCTCAAGAGAGTGCTGGAGCGGTTGCGAGAGCACGGTGTTAAAGTTAGGATTGACAAATGCAAGTTTCGACAGCCTTCCGTCACTTACCTTGGCCACCGTATGGATCGGCAAGGCCTCTACCCCATTGAAAAGAACGCAGACGCCGTCATGCAACCCCGCGCCCACGTAACGTTAGCGAATTGCGCTTGTTCCTTCGCATGCTCATGTTCTACGCCCGTTTTTTGCCGAATATGTCGACTGTGCTCAGCCTCTTGTATGAGCGCTTGGAAAAACGAGCCCGTTGGGAATGGCGGGAACCGCAGCAGTCAGCGTTCGAGAAAGCGAAATAAATTTTGAAGAACGCGCAACTTCTCGTACATTTTGATCCCAACAAGGAACTGAAGCTAGAATGTGACGCTTCCCCGTATGGCGTGGGTGCTGTTCTGTTTCATTCGGCGGGAAATGAGCACAGACCAATTGGGTTTCGTTCCAGAACGTTAACAAAAGCGGAGCGAAACTACTCTCAACTGGAGCGAGAAGCATTGGCACTGATTTTTGGCGTTTCTCGTTTCCGTGACTACCTCCTAGGTCGGCAATTCACACTGGTAACCGACCATCAGCCACTGCTGGGACTGCTCAAGCCTGACCCCCAAACGCCGCCGATGGCCGCCGCGCGCATTCAACGATGGGCACTGTTCCTGGGAGGCTACCAGAACAACCTGTAATACGTTCCGGGGAAACAACTACTGACAGCAGATGCCCTCAGCAGACTACCAGCCCCGACGGCAGCGGAACCGGTAGTTGAGGGGGCCCTTCCCGAGTACGTACTGTCGTTGGAAGCCATTGACGAAGGTATAGTGACGACGCACGAGTTGCAGGAGCTCACTGCCAAGGACACGTTGTTAGCCCGTGTCGCCGAATACATCTTGCATGGCTGGCCTCGAACCACAAGTGGAATGGCGCCAGACTTGTTGCCGTTTTTAATCGCAAAGTGGAGCTGTCGATGGCTCACCGGTTAATATACTGGGGCAACAGAGTCGTCATACCACGGAAGGCGCAGGAAAAGATGTTGCAGCTTCTACATGAAACACACCAGGGCTCCTCGTCAATGAAAGTGGTGGCGCAGTCCCTGTTTTGGTGGCCGGGGATGGACAGGGAGATTCAAGAATTGTCGGCGCAGTGTGTAAGCTGTGTAGAAAACCTGCCCATGCCTGTGGCAGCACCACCGGTAATTTGTCCGAAAACGGCCGAGAGGTGGTCCCGGATCCACATCGATTTTGCGGGCCCGTTAGCCGGCAAGATGATACTTCTGGTGGTAGATGCTCACACGAAGTGGATTGAAGCAGTACCAATGAGGCATGCGAACACAGCAGGTAACATTCGCTGCTTAAGAAGTATGCGTTGTCGGTTCGGTGTGCCACGCACAATCGTGTCCGATAATGGCACGCAATTCACGAGTCAGGAGTTCGCCAAGTTTGTAGCAAGAAACAAAATTGTGCACCTGCGTACAGCGCCTTTCCATCCTTAGTCAAACGGAGCAGCGGAAAAGCAGTGCGAACCATTAAAGACGGCTTGCGGAAAATGCAAGATGGCCGACTGGAAGATAACCTAATGCGCCTGTTATTTAATTACAGGAGGACCCCGAAAAAGGAAGGAAAGTCACCCTCGGAATTGCTTCTCGGCTACCAGCTCCGTTCCCATCTTGACACACGCCTGCCGACTAGGGATGAGAACTTGTCGCCGTGCGCTGACGACTGGACCATCTCACCACGAAGCACCGTCTACGTGCGAAACTACGGTGTCGGCAAAAGATGTACGCCTGGACGTGTAAAATCTGCTTCGGGGGCGAGAATGATAGCCGTGGACTCGCCAACGGGGGTAATGCAGCGTCATATCGACAAAGTCCGCCGCCGTCGCGAATCGACGCCGGAGTCTGCATCTGTGGGGGCGACTGAAGGCGCGGAGGCTGAAGGGGAACCTCACAGCGTGACGACTCCTGTCCCGTCTCCTGCGTTGCAACGTACGCCCAGGCGGAAGGAGCAAGAGCGAAGCCGAGAGCTACCGGCAGCGGATGGTCGGAGTGGGTTTCCCACAGCAGCCGCTACGGAACCTCCAGTCCTCACGACCGAACACCCTCCTGAGGCAGTCCCACATCAGCCCACGCTGAGGCGATGGACAAGAGTTACGAACCCGGTACAACGGTTCCACTTTTAAGAGGAAAGAAATGTTGTATTCGTTCGTTTTGTACCGGCCAGCATAACGAGCTGCGCGCGCACCTTTTCTTTTTGGCCCTGTGCGCCTTCATTCTCCCTCTCTCCACCCTCCCTTACCCTCTCTTGATGCCACCGCATATAATCACGCTTCTGACAATAAACGCTGTCGTTGACTGCCCGACCATCGTCCATGCTGCTGCGCTGCGCGCGCCTGTGTTACTACAGTGGTGTTGGCCTTCAGATGAATTGTCATTTCCGCATCACGGCTACGGAGCCACTTTACGATGTAATTATGACCAGTGTTTCGCACAATCGCACATGTGGTTTTGGGAAATGCACCTGGGGAGAAAATACCGTACCGACGTGCAATCATGCAGAAACCCGTACGCGTTTTGTGGGCTCGGGACGTCAAGAAGAGCAGGCGAACTAAAAAATTCCCGCACCTCCCCGAGGAGGATTGTGAGGATGCAGAAATCCACTGGGTGCACCGATGATTGTGATGTGAATAATGGCGAAGAGAGAGGCAAGATTGTGAGCGTAATCATTTATTTTTTTCCTTTCCCACATCCGCCATTTCCGCTTCGTTATAGAGAAGCGTCTTCGAGACCGCGTTGAACGCAACCGCCAACTGCAGAGGGTCGTTCACGTCAAAGTCGTCGGGAATCGTTTCGAACTCACCGTCAGCATCATCGACGTCGTCTTCCTGCGGTTACTCTCGTTCGCCGCCGTCATCGAAGTGATCGAGCCGACTCCAATCGACCCGAACGTTGCTGGCGCGATACAGCGGGGTTTGTTCTATGTGCTTGAGCCAAGCCAGGATGTTGCCGCGCTTCACCCACCCGCGCTTGTACGTTGCCGGACTCATCAGCCTCCGCTTGATGTGAACGTCGAACGCAACGTCCTAGGGTACCATGCAAGGAAGGCAACGGACAAAATTCGATACGTCGATGGGCACGTTCACCGCCTTTCCCTTGATTCCAAACTGCCCGTTGCCTCGAGTCAGCCGCCTGATGCTCATGAAGAAGAGTCGAGGCGCGATGACCCGCTCTTCGACCGGGTTCAGATCGGGAAGATGCGCCGGCCGAGGAGGATAACGGTAGCCAAAACTCCCGCAGCCCTCTTCTTCGCAGCTTTGTCTTCTCCTTCTTCTTCTTCTTCAGCGGTTCCCTTACGAAAAGATGACAATGGTGGTTGAACGCGAAGCTATCTCGTGATGGATTGTTTGGTTGGCCAACCCCTAGGATCATCGTGCCACAGTAATCATCAGACGTGCTGCGCACGCCGGCCAAGGGACGCACGACAACCCCCGACTATAATGCATTTCTGCATAAAAACAAAGTGAAACGTATTTACTATGTGAATGCGCCGGCCGTCACGAGCGGAAGATCATATCTCTATGCACGATTGTGCGCGTCAGGAAAGCAGTATATTGCTGTAATCCAGCGCCAGAGTGGCGAGCGAAAAGAAAGGTTCATATTGTCGACAGGTCTACGACAACTTTATGCTCTCTCTTGCCGTATACACTAAGGAAATGGTTCTTAGCACAGAAGAGCCGTGCAGTCTTACCAGCTGACAGCCCTTTTTTGCGTATGTAACGGGTGAAATGCATGCATCAAGTTCATGGACTGTCATTGTGATCATCCTGGAGCTTCAGTTGCTGCCCCATCGGCTGCCATAACACTGGATTTGATATTCAATAACAACTTCAGTAACATCCCTGTTGCTAACCCGTGGCGTAGAAGCTCCCGAGGAGTATTGTAGTGGCAATTTATATGCTCTGTTCTCGAGCCACTATCACTCAGCCGTTGAACAAATTCATTTAGAAACAAAGTTTTCGCCCTGACAAAGTGCCACACGTATTTGGATAAGGCAGATTTCGCAATATTGGCTGACTTCTAAGTAATGTCTTAGTGGTCTCAGGGCTCCAGTACCCTGCCGTGCACCTCGAGAACAGAAGAACGCTCCCGAAAACAACACCGCGTATGGTTGCAGCAATCAACAACGAACGCCTTCGCGGTTTCGACGTCTGGAGCCGCCTGTGGAACCAGTGTGCCAGTAGCGTAGCAGGCCATCGAGCAGAGCAAGCTGGTTGAAAAGCGTTGTTGTAGCAATGAATGTTTTACGGCGATGACATTGATACACATGTAGAAAAGAGAATATGAGACGATGTCTACGATGTCTATACAGAGGACAGAATCGGAGTGATCTACAAGTCACCAGTTTAGCGAAGTCAGGCTTTACTAAAAAGGTTTGAAGAAATATTTAAAAAAACCTTTCAACCATGAGTACAACGTGAATATTGTTGGGAATGTAAATATCAATAAAGGAGATGCATCTAGCACTGAACATAGAAGCTTCAACTTCTAAAAAAGGTTTTAAGGTACCGTAGTCCTTGCACACGGCTGATGTTCCCCAGAAAGATATTGCGTCCCCTGAAACCACACCTTTACCAAAGCCCCGTTTTCCGAAGGTCCGGTCTTCAGCCAGTCCGGCTGTGCACACACAGTTCGCTCGAATCTATCATGGTGGTGGTAGTTTCAGAGAAATGTTCTGCCCTAGGTAATGTACCGCGCCAAATCTTCTTCACCTAACACATATCCATCCCGTGAGATTGACGGTTTGCACTCCTGTCGATCACCACACTCTGCCAGGCGCTGCCTTATGCGGCTATGGACTCCCCTCTGGAGAAGTCTGAAATGTGTCTCTCCATGCACAAGCTGGATCAATCACTTTCTTTACTGGCGGAGGGGGTACATATTTCAGCTCCTATTTGACAGCTTCCTCCTTTGCCCGGACTGATCGTGCCCCCTCCCCCAAGCACGAGTACTGCCGACCATGTAAGTAACGTCGGAAGTGCGGGTGGCATCTCCGTACGACGTGCATAATCATTTCTGCGTGGACGCAGCCGGTATAGCTCGTTTGAAGAGCTTCTCTATAGCTCGAATGTATTCGAGTCAGCCGTCGCGTGGGTGCTGCGTACGTGCTTCGACCTTACGGCGGACGCGATAGTAACGGTCGGAATGAAGGAACTCCTCGTGGACGCGCGCATCGAAGTCGGCCAAGGACGCGAACGGAGCCCGCAGATGCCACCAGCGATCGGCGGAACCCTCCAGAGCTACCGGCCGGACTCGGGCCAGGATGAACTCGCCCGAGTCACCCTACCCCGGCTTGTATATGGTGAGGTCGCACAGGAAGTCCGGCAACGTCTTGCGGTCATCGTAACTCGTAAACCACTGCACCGCAAGGCTCGGCTGGAGCAATGGCCTGTGATTGGATAACCGCGACCTAGCAACAGACCTTCCAGCCGGTTTGTGAGGTTCTCACAAGGGTCCGTTATCGTGCGGAGCCAGCCTACGAGCGCAGTAGATTCCGCATCCCTTGCGGGCTTGCGCGGAGCATTAAAGGGGCACCAACGAATAGAGTCTCGCCTGCCAGAGATGTCTCTCGCCGACATGCTCTAGTGCGTCACAAAGTGAATACAGTAAGAAACTATGGTTACAAACATCAAATACCACCCAAAAAAGAGAAGGTCTTGCGAAAAATTGCGAGAGCCAAAAAAACGCTAATGTATTTCGCTGCGCAAAACACCTACCACGGAATATGCTCTTCGCAGGAACCACGACAGGCCGCACGTTCAGGACGCCAAATGTGGAACTGAGGTCTCTGCACCCGGCCAAGTTTTCCCTGAAAAATATTGCGTCCCCTCAAAACACAATTTATTGCAAGTCCCGTTTCCCCAAGGTCCACTGTTCAGCCTGTACAGCTCGCACTCACAGTCCAGCCCAGTCTGCCATGTTTTGCTTTAGGTAATGTCCCGAGCCACATCTTCACCTCGCCCATACCCATACCCCCGTTTGACCACTGGAACTTCTCTCGATTATCACACTTTGTATGTAACATCAGTAACCCTTTAAATTAGCTGAGGTGTCCTCACAGTCATCTATGGCACTCTATTTTGGTCAAGGCCAAAAAATGTGGGTGTCATTGGTAAAAACGCCGCGTACCAGTATCGTTGATATTATTACGTAGGCAAAAAATGCAAAAATGCAAGTAGGCAAAAAATGCAAACATGCGCTCCAGAAACACTCAAAAATATTTTATATGGCTGACAAGCAATCAACGTGCTGATGTTCGGAAAGGGGCGTCGCCTATTTGAAACCGTGGCTTCTGCCCCGCGATTACGTGTTATTTGGGGCTACTGTTTTCATAGCGCCCGCTCACATCGAGAACACTAATCAAAAAGATTATTCTAGGCCATGGAGTAATCGCGAAGCACTGCCGAACAAAGTCAATGCCCTCGGACGGTAGAAACAAAACACACTAGACAAACAAAATGCATGGTTCCATGAATTACCTCCCTCCTGGAGTGCATCGGCCGGACGGTAAATAAAAAAGACACTCTGACCAAACAAGAACCTCATCTGTCATAGAGAGAGAGAGAGAGAGAAATGAACTTTATTGAAAATGTCCTGCGGAGGTGGTTGGGGGACCACGCAGGGTCGCCCGCCACCCGACTTTGTTTATGGCGTCTTCGTGATGTTGCCTCCCCAGCCTACGCTGGACCAGCCCGCAGATGGCCGTTGGGGACGTGTCCTCGACCACCCGCAGGCTCAGTCTCTCGCGCTTGCCGGGAGAGAGCCACCTCGAACCGCTGGACTGCCAGTAGCTGACTTGCTAGTTCGTGTGAATGCACTGCTCTTTGTATGTCTTCTGGCAGCCGTCCAGGGAATGCTGCCGCTTCTGTGGGGTGCAGTTCACAGTTCCACAAGATGCGGGTCAGGGTCGCCTTAGAGTTGTTGCACACACTGCACACGTCGCTGCGGAACACTTCCGGGCACACGTGGCGCGCGAGCGCCGGAGTCAGCACTGATCGCGTCTGTATCTGCCTATAAAGCACTGCTTGTTCTCGCGTGAGTTTAGGGTGGGGTGGGGGCATGGTCCGACGACCGTACCTGTACCACCCCAGCACTTCTGCATACTCTTGTATGGGATCGTTTTCTTCGTCGTCTCGGTCGCCTGTGTCGGCGTTCACTGCACCACACCTTTCACAGTCTTCGCAGTCCGCCCCAGACGTTGAGACGAGGGAGGTGGTGGTCGTCGCGCATCTGGTGAGAGTTCGCGCGGCGGCGTCCGCCGTCTCGTTACGGTTGGGGTTGCTGCTACTGCACCCGTTGCTCTCTGTGGTAGTGTGTGCCGGGAACCACCTTAGATGGGTGGTGGGCACTGCGTCGCGCACTGGTTTACGCACTTCACTGCACCGTATCACTTTCACTGCTTCGCTGCACACCGTGTTTGTTGCGTAGTTCTTGATGGCTGAGCGCGAGTCACTCAGGATTGTGGAGCAACGGGGATCCGTGAGTGCCAACGCTATGGCCATCTCTTCCGCCTGGCTTGCCGACGATGCTCGGACGCTGCAGGCGTTGCAGATTTCACCGGTAGTGGGCTTGACCACCACGGCCACGTAGGTGTCTTGTCTATGTGGGTATTTTGCTGCGTCGACGAAGAGGGCTCCGGTGTCGGCAGCGTATGTGTCTGTAAGGGTCTTTGCTCGTGCTGCGCGTCTTCCCGGGTTGTTGGCCGGGTTGACGTTCCTGGGCATTGGTGAGACTTGGAGTCGTCGCCTGGCGCCTTCCGGTAGAGAGGGGGCTGCCTGTGTTTGCGGTGTTTCTGCCTCTGAGAAGCCCAGTCTGGTGAGTATGTTCCTCCCCGTCTTAGTCCTCCTGAGGCGTTCTATTTGGGCTGTCCGCTGGGCCTCCGCAATTTCTTCTAGGGTGTTGTGGACGCCCAGCTCAAGTAGTTTGGCCGTGCTGGCGCAATTGAGAAGTCCCAGGGCAGCCTTGTAGGTCTTGCGTATTGCAGCGTTGATTTTGTCTCGTTCGTGGGCCTTCCACCCGTGAAAGGCCCCGATGTAAGACACGTGGCTTGTTGCAAATGATTGGACCAGCCGGAGGAGACTTGCCTCTTTCATGCCTCGATGCCGGTTGGCCACGCGCTTCATGATGCGTGTAGCCGCCCCCAGTTTGGTCACCAGTCTCTCGACTGTGGTTCCGTTACCTCTGCTTGCTTCGAGGAACATTCCGAGCACTCGGAGCATCGTGACTCTTGGGATGATGGTGCCATCGCTTGTGTGTAATGTGATCTTTTCTGCGCCTTGGGCGGCTTGTTTCCGGTATCTTCCCGGTGGTGGGATGATGAGGAGTTCTGACTTCTGTGGTGAACATTTAATGCCCGTGTCTGCAAGGTGGCTTTCAATGGTGTTGATGGCGGCTTGTAGCGTTTCTTCTATGTGGCCGTCGCTGCCCCCGGAGACCCACAGCGTGATATCGTCCGCATATATAGTGTAGCGGAATTGCGGGACCTCCGAGAGAAGGCGGTTGGCCACTCCAATCATGACCAAATTGAAGAGTAATGGCGATATTACTGAGCCTTGTGGAGTTCCTATGCTGCCCAGTGCTCGTTCTTGGAGTTGCAGGTTTCCCGCCTGGATCTTGACGGTTCGACTGGACAGGAGGTCCCGGATGTAGTTGTAGGTGCGTTGGCCCATTCCTAACCGAGAGAACTGCTTCAAGATGGCCGAGTGGTTCACCTTGTCGAAGGCGCTCTGGAGGTCGAGGCCGAGCACTGCTCTGTTGTCTCTGGTGGGGACTGTCGTGTCGAGGATTTCGTGTTGTAGTAACAGCATAGCATCTTGGGTACTGAGCTTCTCCCGGAACCCTAGCATGGTGTCCGGATAGAGGCCTTCTTGCTCGAGGTAACGTTGCCACCTATTTCGTAGTACGTGCTCGAACACCTTTCCCACGCACGACGTTAGTGAGATTGGGCGGAGGTGGTCTATGCTAGGGGGGTTTGCCGGGTTTGGGTATGAGCACCGTCCGGGCCGTTTTCCACTGCGACGGTAGCTTGCCAGTTTGCCAGCAGCGGTTGTAGTACTTCGTTAGGGCCGTGATGGCCCCATCGTTCAGGTTTCGTAAGGCTTTGTTGGAGATCTGGTCGGGACCGGCTGCGGACTTACAGTTGAGTTCCTGTAGCACGGCCCGGACTTCCCACTCCTCGATGTCTTTATCCAGGTTTGGATTGTCGGTTCCTTGGTAATCTTCGTGCTGTTCTGCAGGGGTACTGGGCAGATATTTTGCATTGATGCGCTTGCCTGTCTCTTCTTCTCCCAACTCCTTTAGTGCTGCGTGCATGGTTTGGGAGAGCTTGTGTTGTTGGCAACCCCTCGTCGATGTCTCGTCCAGGAGGTGGCGGAGGAGCTTCCATGTCTGGCCCTTGTGTAGTTGACCGTCGGCGGCGCTGCACATGGCGTACCACTGTTGGGTACACAGTTCTTGGCTGTACTTTTCGATGGCTCGTCCTATCTCGGCCACTTTCTTTCGGAGCTTGCGATTATGTCTCTGTCGTTTCCATCGGCGTTGTAGCTATTTGCGAGCTTCGATCATGTGGGCTAATTTGCTGTCGACTTGAATTATGTCCTCGTTGGTGTCGATTTCGGTGGTGGCTTCAGTCGCCGCTTGCTTGACGGCTGACGTCCACTCTTCGATGTCTGTGATGTCTTGCAGTTGATGGGAATCTTCTAGGGTCTTGCGGAATTGTGTCCAGTTGGTGAGTTTGTGCTGGCGGCGTGGTGCGGTTGTATGATGTACATTTGTTGGGATTACGACTTCCAGGATGTAGTGGTCGCTTCCCAGGTTGCAGCCCGTATTGGTCCACGTGACGTCTCCCTTAGTCTTGGTTGACAGTCGGATGAATGTCAAGTCCGGGTTCGTGTCTTTCGTCGTGGAGGTCCCGATGCGGGTGGGGGTTTCTCGGTCCGAGTAGAGGGTGTATCCTGCAGCGTTGGCTTCGTCGAGCAGATCTCTCCCTTTGGTGGTTGTGCGGCTGTATCCCAGCTCTTTGTGCGGGGCGTTGAAGTCGCCTCCGATAACTATTGTTTCGTTTGCTGCCGTGCGTGTCGCTTTGTGTAACAGGGCTTTGAACTTTTGTTGCCGGTGCGTTGGATTGCTGTAAATGTTGACGAGCAGGAGGGTTTCCTGTCGTTTCTTGCCGACCACCACCTCGGTCGCGCAGTGTTCTATGGTGCTGCGGTCGAGGAAGTGGTCATGCTTGATGAATATGAGTCCCTTTTTCACGAAAGTACACACTCCCTGCGCTGTCCCCTTGACACAGTCTCTCGAGCTCGGAGGGCTGGCGTGCGCTCGGTAACCAGGCAGGGTCGGTGCACTCTCCGTGTGGGTCTCCTGTACCATGATGATGTCGGGCGGTGAGTCGATGCTTTGTAAGTGTTGTTGGAGGACCGCCTTTCGGCAGCGAAACCCGTTGGCATTCCACTGCCATATTTTCAGGCCTGTGTTTGCGGGTGTTCGGGCCATGTTGATGCTTGCGGGGAGGTGGTGGGGTTGCGCTTTTCTGTTGCGTCATCTTCACGGCCTAGCTTGCGATATAGGAAGTCTTGGAGCGCGTCCAGGCGGCGCTCTATGGCGGTGAAGCGGGCATTCACTCGGTGCTCGAAGGCATCCATTCTTTTTTCGAGGCGATCAATTCTCTCGGTGCACCTACGTAGGCGCACAGCAGAGCTTATCCCGCTGGTTGAGCGGGGTTCGGTCTCATCGTTGGCAGGCTGGGGGGGTTCGTCGTCTTGTTCTTCCATGCTCTCCTCGGGGGAGGTTGGGCGGGGTGCAGGCTTTGCTTCTTGTTTGGGGGCATGCTTGCTCGTTTGTGGGAGTTGGAAGGTAGGCTGGGGACTTGCCTGTGTTCTCGCTGTGTGCTGTGGGGGTTGTTGATGCCGCGGCGTGAGGGACTGGGGCCGGGGAACTCTCCCTTGTTCCCGCTCCGGTTGCGGAGCAGTTGCTGCTGTCTTCGGTTGCTCCCGCTGCTGTTGCGGTGGGTTGCGAAGGTGCCGTAACGCCTCTTCGAGGCGCTGATCCAGACGTCTGATCTCTGCCTTGAGTTCGGCGTTCTCTTCTTGTAGGGCTTGCATCGCGGTCTTGTGCTGCTTTGGCGGGCTGGTGCCTTGCTTGGGGTTCATAACTACGTCCGACCACTTAACCCTTTCACAGGAGCGAGACGCTTTGCGACCGTTTCTGCTACCGCGCCGAGCGCTTCTGCTGCGGCTTTCGCGCCTGCCGGAGGCCGAGCGATCCTGGTGGGCGGGGTTTCGCCGCGTGCAGCTGCGGCTCCTCTCCCGTTGACATTGAGTTTCGAGAGGTGGGAAATTGGCGGGGTTTCTGCTCGGTGCACGTGCGCACTGCGGTGGGGGTGGCTGCGCGCGTTCCCAGCGTCGTTTCTTGACTAAGTATGGCATTTTGAATCGGTTTGAGCAGCCGGGTGCCCCTGTGGGGTGCGGGCCACTACACAGCTTGCAGTGAGGCTTGCATTCTTCTTCGTGATTCTCTCCTGGATTGGGCTTTCCGCATGCGAAGCATATTTTCGTTTGACGATGCGGGCATACGTCTTGACGATGCCCGATTTTGCCGCATTGTCGGCATACCTGATGGTGTTGGCGGTACAGGCTGCAGCGGAGTAAGACCGCGCCGTATTTCACCGTTGAGGCTCCCGGGGAACAAGTGGGCGAGTTCTGGCCGTCGGTATCCTCGCAATGTCCCCGAGTAGTCAACGGAGTTTCTTCGTAAAAAACGTTTTAACGCATTCATCAATTCTGTAGGGCTCATAATACCCTCGCTGGAGCTTCTTAATCTGTTTGGGTCATTAGATTGTAGTTTACAACCCCAAGATCACGTGGGTGATATTTCGTGTCTACGGATCCAGGGTTCTGGTTTCCAGCATTTACCAGTTGTGGTTCCAAATTATGCCCGCCAGCAATCTTCCGGCAGTCCTCTGCCCGCCGTTGGTACACTTGGACACTGGCATTGAAGTCATCACCTCCAACGTGTGCTAGCATGACGTCGCATGGCGTAGGACATGCGCGCAGCTTCCACGACTGCAGTTTATGAAGTAGGCGGAATTGCCCGGTTGTCCAACGTGGCCATGATGGGAGCTGGAAAGGACACACACCGCAACCTTGACGCTCAGCTTTTTTGAACTAATCAGCCATTGGTTGTGGGCACCCACGATGTAGCATTTACAAGAACTCGAACATTGCGGTTAGTTTTGAAGGAAGCGCCGTAATAATTTGTGCATCTGGCTTTATCTGGCGGTATCTGGCGTCGCGTTGCACCCCCAGCCTTGATGTGAAGGAACTTCCTTCTTTGCTGATGTTTTTGCTTGACCCAGAATGAAGCGAAGGTGCATGTATCTTGCCTGTTGGTGCACCTTCATGGTTCGGAAACGGGGCCACGTTTCAAAACCATCTCCGTGCCACGGCTGTCTATTATGCTGCCATTAATTTGTAGAAACCGTTATTCCTTTGTATGTTTAATGTGTAATTCAACACGGTCTATGCGCATGAAAATGCCTCGCCTTTGCCGCCTTCCAAGGCAGAATTATATTCTGGTGTAGAACTGAAGGTGCAGTCTTTAATCACGAACCAGTTTTTGTAATTAGCAGATGTAATGTAGAAAACCTCAAATGTCGTTTGATGTCCAGTTCAAACGAAAACGGCTGTGAGTCTGGTGTCTTCAGTACCATGCAGAAACAAATTTGGTGAAAATTAGTTTCTCAAAGTATCTTAACATTTTGCCGAGATTTACAATTTTTATGCAGGGATTTTTCTTTATTATTAAGATACTTTCAATTGCTATATCCTGTGAATGCTTGTCCTCATATGCTAAAGAAGCAGGCAACCATTGCCTAAAGCATACAAATAAACTAGCCCCTCCCAGTTTCATTTTCCCTTTTGCTTTGGAAGTAATATCTATCGAAAATTGCAAAAGAATGCGGTTTGTGTCTTGTAGTAGAAAGAATGCGCCCAGGTTAAAACATTATCAATACCGACATACACTCTTTGATTAGGGTTACGTACATCAAATCGTTGTTGCTACTACTCATTCGATGAAGTTTTCCTAAGAATATTTCGCGGAGACATTGTCTAGGGATTTGGTGCCCATTGTCGCCATCATCATAGCTTACTCAGGTCCACTGATGAATGCATACCTCTCCCATTGACCTCCAACTGCTCGTGTCCTGCTCTTCTGGAGTTCCCGCCTTACCCCCGAATTTTGTGTTTCATGCGTCCAACGAATTTCTGTCCTTCCCTTTGTTCTAGACCCATCTCTTGGTTTTCACTATATTGCCCAAGTTGTCCACCCGCGGTCGGTGGACCTTACTAGGTCACCAGAACGAGTTCGTAAATTTTACTTTATTTCAACTATGATATATTTTACTCCAGTTTCTCTGATCCAGTTTGCTCCTGTCTGGTCCCTGAGTACAGTTGTTAACAATATTGGTTTCGTGGCAGATTAAAAAAACCCAAGTTTTCGTTCAAGTTGTTTAATAAGGCGCCAAGATTCAGCTCCATACGTCATAATCGGTGGTATGCACAGGTTGTAGATGTTTCTTGTTGAGTGGCAGAGGTAGCTTTCTTTTATTATAAGGGAGTGCTTGCCGAGTGCTCCGTAACCCGTACCCAGTTTGCGCCAGATTTCTTTTTCGTGGTTTGGGTAAGCACTGGCCATCTTTCCGAGTTAGTTTTATTCGTTCAATTCTGGAGTTTCGCTTTTCAGCTGAAAAAGGCGTTTTTTGAAAGTTTATTCATCATAGCTTTAGATTGAATCATGTTTATTTTTCTTCTCAAGGCTGTCCTTTATACTTGTAGTTAATCAAGCATAGTTTGATGTGTTGTGTAGTCTCACTCGGCAATAATATTTCGGCTGCTATCCTCAAATGGCTCAGATATTCCCCGCTTACTCTTAATCCTATGTTTTCGCAGTGAGGCTGTGGAAACACCCCTCCAGACATGCTGCGAACACTTTTGCTGAAATGGTTTTTCGCCTCGCCTAAGGAGGTTTATCGTGCTTGTATATTCCTTACATATGCCTTATAAATGTCTTCTGTAGTTCTCTTCTATGCGCTGGTCATTCAGTGGTTCTAGCACGGCAGCATTGGTCACGGAATCAAATGCTTCTCATGGTCAGTCATCATCCTTTACAGCTTCCGTACGCCCACACCAGGGCAAAGGCCTTTCCACTAGATCTCCAGTGATCCTAGTCCTGTACCAACAGCGACCAGTTTATACCAGCAGCCATCTTTTCTAATCTGGCCAGTTACCTTCTGCATCCACAAGCCACGCTTGCCTTCTCCGGGGATCCACCGCGTCACCCTTAATGACCAATGGTTATTTTGCTTTCGCATTACAAGCCCGGTCCATACCAATTTCTTCATACCAATTTGTAATAATGTGTCCTTAACACGCATTTCTTTCCTTACCCACTCCGCTCACGTCTTGTCCCTTTATCTTATTAATGCAATCTTGGTTTCTGTTCGTCGCTGATTCATCTTCAATTTACGTTGAACCTTTTTATGAGCCTCCAAGTTTGTTCTCCGTAGGTGAGTACAGGTAACTTGCAGCTGTCACACACTTTTTTCTTCAGGGACAATAGTATGCTGCAATTCGTTGCCTTAAAGTCCCTGCCGAATGCACTCAAACCCATAGTTATCCTTCTAATCATATCTGCATCATGGTTGGCGCCGGGGTAACTACTTTTCTAAGTAGATATATTCGCTTGCCTCTTCCACTCCCTTGCCGCCTATCTCAAAATGCTGTGCTTTCCAGAGGACATTGAGCATTGCTTTATTTTCCAGCATATTAATTTTCAAGCCCATTGTTCTACTATGCTTGTCCTGTGTGGCAAGCATGCTTTGCAAATAATCCCCCGAAATACTTACCAAGGCAACGCCTTAAGCAATCGTGAGGTTACGGAGATAATCTCCAATAACACTTACATAACTTGTTCCCAATTCAATGTTCGCATACCTTTGTAAACATGCTGTGAATAGTATTGGAGAGATCGCGTGTCCTTGTCTGATAGCCTTCTTAACAGGCATTTTACTGCTCTCCTTATGGAGGATGACGGTAGCTGTGGACACATTATAGATATCCTCTAGTATATTTGTAATGCTTGTGTACATTATGATTCCCAAATGCCTGAAAGACTGCTGAGCATTCGAGCGAGTCAAAAGGATTTTCATGATCTATGAAGGTTATAAATAAGTGTTGAGTTTACTCCAGGCTTTTGTCTATTACCTGCTTGATTGTGTTACTGTGGTTCATTGTAAATGGCCTTCACAAAACACTGCTTGCTTACTGATTTGAATAAAATCTATGGCGGCAGAAATTCTGTTTGCTACTACCTCCGTAAGTACCTTATAGACGACTTACAATAAGCTGATCGGCCTGTACTATTTCAAGTCTTTCATGTCGCCTTTCTTATGGCTTTGGATAATTTTCGCGTTTAAAAAAATTGTGGTACACTCGCGGACATTAGGCGTTGCGTATACAGGTATGCGGACTTTCGTAGTACAATTTGCCGCCATCCTTCCAGAGGTCTGCTGTTGTTATATCCTAACCAGTTGCTTTGCACCCTTGCATTTCTTTATCTCCTCGGAACTACATACTCTTCTGCTAATTTTTTATTGTCGCGGCTAGGGTACAGATCTCCATAGAACTCCTCAGCTACTACAACAATTATTTGTGTTTGTGATGACCTGGCCGTGCTTATTTTCATGCGCATGCATATACTTTTTCCCTACACGTAGGCACCTGCTCACCGTTTTCATGCTGCCTAAGTTGTGTACAGCATGCTCGATCATCTCAAGTGTTTGCTGTGTGTTAGCTGTGTTACGCTTATTAACTTCGAATTATACGTTAGTCTTATTCAGTCAGCTGGGGTGGAGATTGTCATGTTTTCTGTTTTATAGTTAAATCTTTGGTCTCCTTGGAAGATATACCATTTTCCTGTCTAGCGATGGTACCTCCTACTTTTGCTGAACAGTCCGTCATAATGCATGTAAGATTGTCCCTGGCTTCCTGTATGGTAAACTTTGCTGCCCCTGTAAATGCAGAATGTCGGTTCTGCAGCGGTTTCCAGGATTTTCTAACTGTCCGTCGTACTCTAAGCTCATTATTGTCTGCTTTCATAGTAGCTTGATACTACACCCTAATTCGAGATCTGACAGTGCGGTGGTCACTACACCTTACCCACATAAGCATTTTTATATCCTGCACGACGCCAAGGTTATCACATAGTTCGAAGTCGATTTCTTTATTATGCTACCAATTCAGGCTTCTCCGCACACATTTTCGGCTCTACCGTTTGCAGAAGAAGGTATTAATAGTGCGTAGAGTATTCCGTTCTGCGAACGAACTGCACTAATAGCTCCCCTGTTTTATTTCTACACCCCAGAACGTAGTTCCCAACTGCCATGTCTCCAGCCCGCTTGTTACCTACTTTAGCTTTACATTCACCCATAAATACAGCATCCTGTGTTTTTATTTTACCCTTTGCTGATTCCACATCTACAAAGAAGCTTTCAACTAGCTGATCGTCGTGGATCGATGTAGGCGCGTAGCCCTGTACCACAATGAATTTGTACCTCCTAATTAGCCAAACTTCAAGACCGGCTGCCCTATCGGTAATGCTATAGTGATCGTATGTTGCCCGCTATGCTTTTATTCACTAGAACTCCAACTCCTAATTCTCTTCTGTATACTAGACCACGGTAACATACCACGTGTATATTTTTAGGCACTGTCAAGGCTTTACCTGTAGTAGTAACTTTGCTGAGCCATATTATATTCCAATTTGTACCCTCTAATTATTCGAACACGTCTAGACTCGCCTCGCTAGATAAAGTTGTCCTGTTTAACATTGCCATGGTGAGCGCGCCACCTGCAACACTTGCTGCATGGCGCTTGCGAGAGCATTCGCGATTGAAGCTGCATCCACAGTCATTCCTCCGTTTACGGACGCCTGCGTGCTCACTTGCACGAACGGCGCGCCGTATCGGGCTTCAGCTTCTGCGTAGGCCCGGCACATGGGAGTTGAGCGCGTGGCGTCACCTGACGTAGAGCGCTCACGGAATTCGAAACTTTCCGAAATTCCCATAGCTGCGCAAACCGCACTCACAGTTGCGTAGTGGCCGTGGAGAAGGGGGACCCGAGTCGCTCCTGCGGTGGGCGCTGTTGATGCAGAGCATCGCAGGACCTGCCGGGTATGATCAAAAAGATCGGCCAACAGCATCAAATCCGCCAACTCATAATCCTGTGCCATGTTCCTGCGAGCTTGTGAACCTCGAATTCACTTGAAGACGAGTCCCACGTTCGGGCGCTCAAAATGTTGGGCCAGGGTACTTACGGCGGCAGAGCTCGATCCTCGAGATTCGGCCGCGATGCTAGCTCTACTGAACGCCGCCACGGATCGCCAACTTGGCGAAACCGGCAGAAAACAGCAAGGAACACAGGACACCGAATTCGCCCATGCGGACGTGTATTGCAGTGCAATAAGGGGACGTCGGGAGCGTCGCTCTACACCGCCATGACCACCTTGGGCAGGACAGGAGAAACAGGCGCGAGGGCGGACAAAGGAAGGCAAAAAAAAAATTCCCGTGCCTTCCCGCGAGGGGAACACGAGTAAATGCAGTGCATTGGGGGTCGTTAACGCCGTGTAAAGTCGCGTTAGGGTGGGTAGTTGGGTCGTAGTTGCGTTGGAGTTGGTTTGGGGTAGAGAGAGGAGAGTAAAGTCGCGTTAGGGTGGAGCGAGTGTCAACCAAGGAAAGAAGGAGCAACGCAGTGACTGAAGCACGAGCGACCACTACCCGCTTTATATTTGCAGCGCGCGCAGTAGAGGGAGAGCAGCACCGGGGGGAGATCGTGCATGCGCAAGCAGGGCGCGCCCTTCCACGCCCCACCGCGCTGCTATCACGCACCTGTTACGCCGAGACCGCGACGGAGCGACCGGGCTGACTACGACGCATCGCGCGCCAGCTGCTGGTGAGAGAGATGAGAAAAGGAGGAGAGGCGCACCTGCTGCGGACGCGGAGCGGTGGACGCCGTCCGACGCAGGAAGAGGCGAGACTAAGAAATGCTCTGTATTTAAAAGGAGCAAGTCGTACTTAGTGCTGCTCCCGATGATGGCAGGTATCCAAAGAGGCTCTCCCTACGTCGGCTGCCCTGGACCAAGACACCGGAACTTCGAAGCGAAACCTGTCACGTGCGGCGTTCGTCCCCGCCTCTCTGCCGCCCCGATCCCACGGGCATCATCCCGGAGAGGGAAGCGCGTGGCCGCGAAGAGAGAGGTTGCACCACTCTCGCCGCCGCGGTGGGCCGAGAGGGGTAGGAAAGATGGCGGAGCTCCGCAATCCCCGCAAGCCTTGCCCTAGTGGAGCGAAGAGTGGTCAACAGGGTAGCTAATGGCCCAGCTTGTTTATTAGTCGTTTTAAGAAATTCGTTTGGTTTAGATTACCATGCTACGCAATAGTACAGCGCGCAGGCAAATATGAGTACTGAACCTCCCGATGGACAGACTTGTATTAAGTCAGATAATGCTGGCGTCTGGAGTAGCAGAGGGGTGGCTTACACGCTGCATGTTCTCTTCTTCGGAAGTGAGTACTTGAGCTACTACTTCTTGTAGCTTTGCCGAGCCTGTCTCGGCATTCAAAAATAAGCAGAATACTTATATTTGATTGAAATATCTCACCACGTTTGTTATAAACAAAAAATTACAATTCGTGATGCGTTTACAGAATTCCTCACTATGATACTCTCGGTAGATTGTCTATCATACGTATGCGCAATTTTTTTAATATACACATTTGTTATTTGTGTAGCCATACCGATTCGTCATTTCAGCTAAACATATACAAATATACCAATTGGGTTCACCGTAGAATATCACTCGAAGAATGGGTCAAATATAAAATACCGACTCGCCGGTTTTTCGTCGGGGTGGAAACGTTAAGACCAAAGCAAATATGTCATTTTTATATTATATTTTCTAAGTGTTCGTATTTTTGCAGAAAAAAGTATATGTAAGTTTGCATTCGGTTTATTTCTCTCATGATTGAGAACTGTCCTTGTTAAATGAAAGGCATATTTTAAATGCTCAGCAATTAATTGTAGAATAATGAATAGATACTTTTGCGGAACGCTCAGCGTAAAATATTCTGTTCAGTTTAGCAATTTTTTGTATATCTTGTTTTGACGTTGTTAGATAGCAAATAAATCAGCATTGCTTTTGAGCTCTAAAACGTTACCCGCCAATATGAAATGTGCTGGGTTTAGCTGTGTAAAAAAACGTGTTTGTGGTGCATTATAAGAAATGTGCAGAAATTCTAAGATTTGTTTCACAAGCAATCAGCTGTGAGGGCGAATTTAAAATTACACAGAAAAGATACTTTTCTTTAAAAATCGGTGCATCTTGCTTTCGAAACGAATGGTCATGCAAACTATATTGGTTGCAGTATCTTGCTAAACGTGTCTGCTGAATTTTGCCCATTTCTGGAGAAAAACTGTAGCCTGTTATTTTTTGTAAATTCTTTGTCCTATTATTTGCGTAGACCAACACTTCATCTCCAACACGTGTAGATTCCTGTAAAATTTATTATGATGCAATTGGAAACAATGCAATACCATTTCTGAATATTGGCTGTTCAAATTGAAATCACTTGTGATGAAAAACTTGTGGAAAAAGGAAAGTAAGGAAAAACTTGTGCAACTATATTCTGTTTCTGCTCCGCGGCTTTCAAGATATTTTATTGCAGCAATCACTGTCACATCTACCCCCTTTTCTGTTATTGCTTCAACAATAGACTACTTTTTCGGAGTCTCGGTATATGAACCAAGGACTCCTCTGTAGGCGACGTGTTTTTCACCTAGAGCCATATGTCAAGAAGAGTAGAAAGATTTGATTTGAGCAAAAAGTTCTCTGCCAGCAAGCGACCACCTCTGGCGAGGTTTATCTCGGGGGTGGTGCATATTTCGAAAGCTCTATATGATTGTCTTCGTGGTTTTTGTTCTTCAATAATTTTTTCGCGGTTTTTGTACGTCAAAAAGGTTTCGCTGTTTCTGGTGGAATCTCCATGTTTCATATCCTCTTTCGTTTTTCAACTCGAAAGCGTGCTGCTTCCTTTTGACTTCGTTAATTCTATATTGAGATGTTTCCTAGGACGCGGCCTTTGGGTTCTCACTGCGACAGAACCAACGGTGGTGTTTATTCCAAGCTAATCCCATTGTTCTCGCGACTTTAGACAGTGTGGTTTTTGTGGCTAAAAACCGCACTTCACATTGACGCTCTCCGCTGCCCTCCAGGTTTGATAATAACCTTTGAAAATAATATATTACCTGCACTGTTGTTGTAGCTCTGTGCGGACGTTGGTAACAAAGATGGCTGAGTATTTATTTTTAATAAAGTGGAAAGGCGGTGTTCACTGCTACCTAATTTATTAACGCTTGGCTACGTGGACACCAACATTTCGTTGCCAAACATGGTTGCATCACTTTGTTGCATTCTGGCGCTCGTGGCATTCATTTTATTTCTTCTCATTTATTTTATTCTTTAGCTTCTCAATGCCATTGCTCGCCCCCTTAAGCACCCTGTAGTGATTGTGCAAAGGTGCAACTTGAAAAAAAAGCATTAGGGCTTACTAGAGACTCTTAAAAGCTTAATTAAATACCAACAACCTCGCGCCCCGGCTAAGCCAAGCTCTCCGCCCAGCGAAAAAAAAACGCCAGGTAGAATCTGCCCCGAAATCAGACGCTTCCTTCCCACTACGAGCGCACCAGACATGGCCCAATCCGGGAATATAGCTGAGCTGCTACAAGCATTCGACCAAGTTGCCAATCTTATGACTGAGGAATATCACAGCCTGTCGGCACAAATAAGTGAGCTATCTACTCAGCATCAACAAACCGCTAGGCTTATACACGCTCGTTTTGATAAGCTCGAAGCCCAACAGCCATCAATTCTCGGTCGTCCGGCGAGAAAAGAAAAACCGTATCAACGCCCAGGATCAAGTGATGCAACACCGACAGAACTGTCCACCGTCAACATTGGCTAGACCCAGGACACGTAACCCCCCCACCCTCCGCATCTGGAAAGGGTTTGTAGTGGACACAATCAAAAGCAAGGACCTCTGCAGCAATACATTGGCTCCATTTATCACCCCCTAGGTACTATGGACCTTCAGGAAACTAACACCGCTGCAAAGCTTCCTGGCTACAATTATGCACACCCCGCCCGAAGGTTACAAAGACCATATACCGTGGTTGCACTCACGATCACACGATCACATGTTCTTGGAACTAATCACCCAGAAACCCGAAAAGAGTGCAGCTCTTTCATTCTCAAAGTTTACTGTCGCCCGAACACGAAAGAGACGGTATCGCATCTCAGTGCCCCACGGTGATAACCAACGCGCACACAAGCCCCTCCTTATAATAGGATAACTCCATTCAGCTCATCCTACCTGGGGTTCTCCTACTTTATTAAACGAGGAAAGGAAGTCGCAGACCATATGAATGAAGAGAACCTGAGGCCAGCCACTAATCTCGTGAACCCACAGGAGTGGGGAACATCATCTTGCGGGATACTTGCCCCGACCTCACTCTCGCTAAAAACGCCACCCAACTCCTGGCACAATCTGGAGGAAAACCTTGAGACTGACCACATGACAATCGAGACTGAGCTTCAGGGATCCATCTACCGAAGGCATCGCAGTGAAGCTCGAATCACAGATTGGCATATTTTAAGGGAAAGTCGTCAACAAACACCAAAGGACCCCATCAAAGACATCAAAAATTGAGAACAGAAACTGCGAGAAGACATAAAAACCCCACCAGAGTCCTCCAAACCACCACTCAGACTCCAGCTATAGACAGCCATTTCTTTCATTTGTTGGAAGCTCGGCACAGCCTGACTAGGCGATGGAGGATACAAAAACACAACCGGAAGCTTACGTTCCGCATTGCAAAACTGAATGCGGAAGAGAGGCCCACGTCACGAAGCTCTGCCAGGAGAACTGGTTTGGAAATTGTGATGAGCTCCGAGGCACTCTCAGCACCTCCAAAACTTGGAATCTGCTCTGATTCCTCATCGACCAAACAAAAAAAAATGAGAAACTAGTAAAACCATGAAAAGAATCATTCACCAATTTGTAGGAACCACAGACGAGTTGCTACGTGCTCTCTTATAGCGCTATATGCCCAGCTCACCCCCTTTCCACCCGTCTCGGTACAGTGGCTCCACCAACGCTCACCTCAATCACCCAATCACCGAGGCAGAGGTTTGGGCAGCCCTTGCAGAAATCCAGAAGAACATATCAGCACGATTGGGCCAAATCACCCACACAGCTCTGTCAAATATTGATGACAAGCCAAAGCCTTGCAAATACCCAAGCATAGGAAATCTGAGACAAATTTGTCTTACTTGATGTATTGGTTAGTGGTGATTGTGGTTTGCTACTGGAAAGGGAAAGGAAAATCACTGGGAACATTTTTAACTCGGCAGGGAGCTCACCTGCATAAAACCCAGTGCAGGGGAATTGAAGTAGAGGGGAAGTGATAGGATAAAGTACAATAAGAGAGAGAGAAAGGTATAAAGAGAGCTGTCAGTCATAGAAAGCTATCAGTCCGGGCACATAAGTTAATCACCGCACTCCGGACTACAGCCGCTGCGTAAAGCCGGTCGTCTCCAGGAAATGAAGCAGATAAGCGAAGTCTTCCTGCTGTGTTGCCGCAGGCTATTTCAGGGAACAGAAGGTCCTCCTTGCCGGCGCTGGGAAGGCCTTGACGCTGGAGCGCTAGGTGGAGCTCTGCTCTCGGCCCCGAGTGTTGGGGGCAGAAGCAGAGTAGGTGCTCGAGCGTATCCAGTTCGGAACAGTTCACACATGTACGGGAGACTTTGGGCCCGTGTCGGTGCAGACGCTCCGCCACATTTCACCAGTTGAGCCGCTTGCGGAGAAGCATGCAGCGGGCGTCCCTGCTGATGCGTGCGGGCAATGGGTCTGGGCGCCAGACCGCTCACGAACAGAGGGTTGGGTTGCATCGTCTGCACCATGCGGGCCTGGGCAGTGCGGGCCTCATCGAATGCGGAGACGTCATTGGAGACTGGATTGTCCTCCTGGTGGGACTCCCTGGCGCGGCCATCGGCGTCTTCGTTGCCCGGCAGCCTGTGGAGCCGTAGGTCGCAGCCTCGGGAGGCCACAGTGGGCAGCTTGGTTGCAAGGAAGCGCTCTCGAAGCCGCTGCTGTTGGTGAATTGATCGGCCGCGTACAGCCGCAGCAGGGCAGTCCTGCAGCCCATGAGGATGACCACCCCGTGTGGGCCCCTCTCGAGACGGAGGTCTTCGGCCAGGTGGAGCGCTGCCAGCTCCGTTCGTGTGGAGGAAGTGAGGAAGGGCAGACGGCAGCTCCGTCTTGCTCCCAGCTCAGGCACCACGCTCGCATCTGCCCCTCGCAAGTGCTGTGCTTGACGGAGCCATCCATGAGGAGATGCAGGTAGCTGCTCAGCTCGCCCTGCAGCAGGGCGGCCACCTCGTTTGCTATGGCATCGGGTGGTGTGCTCCACTGGTTGCGGACCCCGCGAAGGGTCGTGGTGAACTGCAGGGCTTCTTTCCCGATGTCTGGTGGTGGCGGCTCAAGACGGGGTCGGTTGGGAACCTCGATACCCTCCTCGATTGCCCATCAGTAATGCAAGCCCGCCCGAGGTAACTGTCAGGAAAGCACTCGCACAGCAGCGACGCCGACAGATACTCCGGTGTCTTCGTGAGGTTAGGGAAGACCGCACCGAAGAGCATGAGCGCCCTGTTCCTCCCATGCCGGAGAAGTTACCGCGGGCCACACAGACGTTGGTTCGCCGCCTTGCCACCAACACCGCATTCTCACCTGCGCTCCGCCACAAATTCTACGGCAATGACCCCGGCGAAGGACTCTGTCTGCAGTGTTGCGTGCGTGCAACGGCCGAACATTTGGTGTGGGACTGCCAGTGTTACGCTCTCTTCCGTGCTCGCACGCTCGATACACTCCCCGAGGACATTCGTCCGACGACGTACGTCGACTGGGTGCTACCAGTAACACAAAACATCACCACGCTCACTTTGTTATGGACCTCTCTTGCCACGTTTGTCTATGCCGACGAGGGCCCAAGAGGCGTATTGGGTACCTACCACAGACACTCCTACCATCCCACCCGCCCTCCCTGACGACTCAACCACCCCCACAGGCCAGCACTGATGCAGACAGCAAGAGTGCTCTCGCACAGGCCTCAAATAAAGCACGTCTTTCTCTCTCTCTCTCTCTCCCTCGAAGATAGTGAGCAGTGCTCTGCAGGAGCGCAGCACCGTCGCCGGAGCTGCGGAGCGCAGCAACCTCTGCAGTAGCGCAGCACCGTCGCGTACGGTCAGCAGGCGCTGGATGTGCGTCAATCCCGTCTGCAAGGCCCTAATCTCGATGGGCCAGGTGTCCGCCTCAGTGTAAGTGCCCGGCACCGGCGACGGGAAAGGGAGGGCCTAGCAGAGGCGGATGACGCGGCGTTGAATGATCTCCAGCTCCTGCCAGCGTCGAGGTCCCAGGTAGGCGAGCGGAAGCGCTCACAGCACAGCTGCGGAGGCCATGCGTGGAACACGCGCTACGCCACTTGGTGTGAGCAGCCATTGCCTTGTGACAGAAGCTGCCGCACCCCTTAGAGCACCCGTGCCCTGCGTGCCCTGAGGGGCTTGGCAGCTGGCAGCCATGTCAGCCAGCAGTCAATGAGCAGCCCCACGTACTTCACGGTCAGCCGCCAGGGAAGATGCCGCCCGTCGAGTGCGATGGGCGGTGTGGCCCGTCGAGCCCTGCATCCTCTCGTGTTACATCTTGCTGTTAACATACTACAGGGCTACCTTGAGGAACCCCAACGAGTGCTACACAATCTTTGGTTTTCGGCCAGACCATTGAACTCAAGACATTATTCTGGAAATTAAACATGTTCTAGGCCGAGACAACTGGCTCGCACCGAAGGCTAATTTGGCCCTAGGCCTAAAGGAAGATTCAATAACGTCAGGCACGAAGTAATCCTCCAGAACCTTAATAACCTTAGCTGTGGATAACGAATGTACCCATTCATTCGAGACTTCCTAGCGGGTCGTGTGGCAGCCAAAAAAGTGTGAGCTCTCAACCCATAACGATTAGATGCAAGGGCACTACAAGGGAGTGGTGCTTCACCTGCTTCTCCTCAAAATTGCCCTCATCAACCATCCAAGGGAACTGGAGCAAATCACAGGTCTGCAACATGGAATATACGCTGACAACATCACGAACAGATTATGCGAAGGCTGAGAAGGCGAAATGCAAGACATATTACAACAGGCTGCAGACGTTGTCCGAACCTAAGCAGCAAACGGTGGCATCAAATGCACCCCTCAGAAGTTAGAAGTCCTACTGGTGCCGAAAATCTCCACACAAAGACACTAAGTAGTAGTAGTATGAAACTTTAATGAGCCTTATAAAGTAGGAGTGGTTCCCTAGCCCGGGAATCCAAGTGATGACCGTGCGACCGACGCCCTAGATGCCAGTAGTTGCTGGACGTCCAGGTGGTCGCTGGTAATCAGGTTCTCCCACAGCTCATGGAGGGGGAGGGGGGAAGGAAACGGTGGGAGTTCAGGGTTATGCGTACACTCTAATAAAATGTGGACGAGTGTGCCAGGCTGAGAGCAAAAAGTGCATTGGGCGGGAAATTGAGTAGGAAACATGTGGTGTAAGCGAATTGGATGGACGAAGGTATTCGTTTGGATGCGACGAAGAGTCGTTTCTTCTGATTTGGACAACTTGGAGTGAGGTTGAGGAAATCGTTGCCTGTCGAGTCGATAGTATTGTGTGATGTCCTGAAACGTAACCAGTGGTGTGGACTCCGCTTGTTCTTCTAGGGCCTGGGAGGAGAGTGTGCCGGCTTGATGATGGGCAAAATTATTGCCTGTCAATGTACAGTGGGCGGGTGTCCAGACGAGGGCGACGTTTCTTTGTGGCTGATGTTGCGAGAGGAGGCGGAAAGTTGGTGGGGCCACTCTCCCCGCCAAGAAGCTCCGACAGGCAGCTTGGGAGTCGGTTAAGATGACCGCGCTCTTGGTGTGAATAAGTGCGAGTGCGATCGCCAGTTCCTAAGCAATATGCATGGATGTCGTGGTAATTGAAGCACAGGTTATAAGGGCCGATTTGGTGGTGACGGTTGCAACCTTGTGCTGCCCGCCTGGATACGAGCTAGCGTCTGTATACGCGACGTCCAGACGGTTCCCATAGATGTTCTCGTGGGCTTTACTCCGTGCTTGTCTTCTGCCCGGGTGGAGATCAGGGTGCATGTTCTTCGGTATTGGGCGAACCCGTACAGCAGATCTCCAAGCCTCGGGGAGGACAAGAAGAGCAGGAGGAGATGCTGGTGCGCGAGTCGTAGGCGTTTGAGTAACCAAAAGCCCGCAGGTGTTTGAGTGCGCCGGACACGTTGGCTGGCAAGGTGGCCTTCAATTAATTCTGAAACCGTATTATGAAGACCCAGTTGTAGAAGCCGCTGAGTGGAGGTGTTCATAGGTAGGCCCAATGCCTGTTTGAATGCCTTGCGTATGAACTTGTCAATAGCGTCCAAGTCACCTTTCGTGAGGCAGAGGTTGGAGCAACGTAGATAACTCTAGAGATCAGAAGTGCTCGAATCAGTCAAATCATATCTTGTTCTTTTAGGCCCCGATGGCGGTTAGAGATGCGTCGGAGCATGTGCGTAACTTGAGTGAACGTCTTGGATAATTTGAATAAGGTCAGATCGTTCCGCGTATTTGCTTGTATGGTGAGACGGAGAATTTTGATTGAAGAGCCGGGTTTGATGTCCTGACCGTCCAAATGTAAGGAGACAACCTTAGAAATAGAATTTGATGAGGTCCTCATCAAATTCTCAACCTTTACGAAAATAGTAGGCATGATCCTTCAAGAAGACTTCTAACTCTCAGGTGATCCGCAATCTGGACTCTTCGAACAGTCAAATCGCCCACATTCTACATCGTATCACAAACAAGAAGCACGCAATGAAAGGATAAGAAACGATTCGCCTTGTACAAGCTTTCGTTGTATCAAGAATTGTCTACATGGCTCCCTAGCCATACTCAAAACTGTGTGAACGCAATAAGTTCGACGCAATAATCAGGAAAGCATACAAACAAGCCATCAGGCTTTCGATAAGCCCATCACCCCCAAGAAACTGCTCAGGGTTGGACTCTACAACACCCTAGATGAGCTCAAAGAAGCCCACCGTACCGCTCAGCAGCAACGACTCGTCACTACTCCAACTGGCCATCACCTTTTGCGCCGTCTCGGATATTCAGTAGTTGAATTCGGGGCATGCCATGGAAGATATTCCCGCAGTAATCAGAAACAAAAGCAAAGATTCCACCCTACCACGAAATATGCACTCTCAGCACAATGAGGGCCGAAGAACAGCCAGAGCGGAAAAGTTAGAGAGGAATTATGGGCAAAAAATAAGGGTGGTGTTCACAGACGAGGCATACTATGACCGAGAGCAATCTATGACAGCAGTATTCACCGACACGGCGCGAACACTCACAAGCCTGACACTTAGACGCACCAACACACTGGAAGCGGAAGAAACAATCATTGCGCTTGCCATCACTCAAACTGAAGTCATGACTGTCATCTCAGAATCACAGGGAGCATTCCGGAATTATATAGTTGACAAATTTCCCAAACCACCTTCAAATCCTCCAGCGAAATCCTCCTGGAAGAAATGTGACTATCCTCTGGACACCTGCCCACTCCAGTCTTTGTGGAAACCTTCTTGCTCACACGAATGCCCACGAATTCGCCGGCCGGTTTCCACATGAAGGTCAGCAGAGGTTTAACCAGCCATTAGTCACGTACAGGGATATCCTTCAATGTTATCGGCTTTCCTGACAGATATATGCCCCAGGCCATAAATCCTTCACAAAAGAGCAAGACACCTCACTTAGGCAGCTACAGACCAATACTTTTCTGCACCCTACCAGGCTTCACGCTATATTTCCTACAATGTATACATCCACGTGCCCTCACTGTGGAGAGCTCTCAACTTGATATCACACGGTGTGGACTTGTCAGCAAATAAATATATAGACAGAATACGAAATCCCTCTTTAGAGCAGTGGGAGTGGGAGCTGTCAAGCTAAGATCCTGATTGTCAGCTTCGGCTCGTCGAGAGGGTGAAGGCAACAGCAAGCCCATCTGAGGTCTTGGACTGAGTACTTTATTCACAGCGCTCTTATTTGATATGAATAAACGTTTTCTTCGTCCTCATGCTCATCATGTTCGGGTGTCATGGGACAGGCACTAATCTGCACCTTTTAACAGCGGAGCTGTTTGACAAACCATAAGTTCGCCGTAGCAGGAAAAAATACCAAGAAAATGCAGAGTGCTCGTAAGCGTGTGCCTCGTGGCGACTGCTGAGCGTTCCCGGCTTACACAGTGGCTTGAGCAAAAAAAAAAAAAGACAAAAAACTCCAGCTCTGTCATCAAGCACTACTACGCATGTAATCTTGGCAGGCATGAGAAACCCGATGATATCAATGCTAATGACAATAACTACTACTAGCACAGTGCAAAGCAACAATGGAATATGCAAATAAACGATTTCAAACTTGCACAAATGCGTGGTAATGTGTCCTTCAGTGCTCACGTAGAAAGAAATCCCGCTGCTTCGCTATGGTTCAAGCTTTGCGCGACTTAGTGCAAGGATCGCCAGTTGTGCTGGTGGAAGTCTACAACGCTGAGGATGACTTTGCATCCACTACTCGCCATGAAGAAGAGGACAACCTCTCTGATGCATATGACGATTACTAGCACCGCACTACTATACAAATAAACAATGATACCGAAGCTTGACTATGTGTCCAGCAATGCTTACCTACAACAGCTTCGCCATTCAAGTCTTGCACGTGAGTGCAAGATTCCGGGGATTTTTTTACATTTCCAATTCATAGTTGTGTGAATTTTGCAAACCGGGCATGTTAGCCCCTCAAAGCTCTTGATTCCGAGGCAATCCTCCACTGGGCATGTGGCATGAAGAAAGGAACAACGACGACAACATTTTTTGTTTTACAGTTGCAGTGTTCAGAGATACGTAGTACAGTTTACAGAGCACTGGGCTGCTGCTATGCAGACCTGGGTTCAAATCCCATAAGGTTGCACGTTTTTTAGTGAGTGTTTACTCTCTACTGCGGCAAACTATTTCTTGGCCAGACCACTACGATAACGACACCCAGAGTGTGTTTTCGCAGAATGGGGCACGTAAGGCCTTCACCTTAAAAAGGCCTGGCCTGTGGTTAGCCCAAAGCGGCCTGCAGGGCCTCACAGGTGACAAAACATGACGGCAACAGTGGACACTCCACAGGTGGCTGCATTTGCATGCAAGTCTACGATGCCCTCGCGACAACCTTGCCATACATGCCAACCTGGTCTCGTGTGCCAGCCCTCGTGTGGTGATTCGGCCCCGCGAATGCTTCATGGAGTCCGGAGCCAGACACTTGGGAAAGTGGCCATTCACCAATTTCGACTGGCCAGCCTGTGCCGATTTTTTCAAACTCAAGACCTGAGAAATGCTGACCATCGTAACGCTGCGCTGTTGTAAGCCACATTGGGGCATGGGCTCTACGCTCTTGTTAGGAGTGCTTTTCCCAGTATCGATAGTGTGCTGGCCTTGGCTCCCCCACTGGGAACAAGGTCTTGTGGCAGACTCTCTGAGCAATGGAGCAGAGTGGCTGCTTGGCTGAGTCGTCGGCTGGAGTTTGTCTCCTATCCCAGAAGAGCTTATGGACGAAGGAGGTGTGAGTCTGGGTAGAAGCTAATACCATCCCAACCAGACTGCATATTCGGACTGCAGCTAGGTGCAGAAGACAGCTTTTCTACCTTTGCTGGTATCTTGTGTGTTTTACTCTGCAATTACTTCGTGTCGACCATAATGGCAGTTTAAAATTACCAAGGCGTGTGGGCCATTTTGACGAGAAAATAACCCAAACATGAAGTTGCTTGTCACCTAGCTGTTGGGTGTGTTTGTGAAAGAGCGATTCTCCATCAACAATTAGCAACAAAGGAACTGGTTATATGTGATGCCCTGAGTTTGCTGTCGCAGTGAAGAGAGAGTGAGCTGGAGCCCTCGGTTAACGGCATCTACAGGTGCAATGCAAAATTACAGTGAAGGTAATGCACAAATAACTACCGCGTGCATCGGCTGCCTTAACAAAAAATACCTAAATGAACGAGACTATTAAGATACGGCTGCGAACACTATTTAGACAGCTATCATTAACAAACAGAAGCTCTACACTGTGTACAATTAAGCTAACAAATTGAAACCCTTGCCACTGGCCCTTTGATCATGAGTGCAAAGCCCTCAATAATCACCCAGTGGCGGCGATGACAGCCAAAGCAAGCTTCGCTTTTGCAGGCATCGGTTTTGCAGGCATCGATGATTCACCAGGAGTCCCTCATAGCAGTCTTTTTCTAGGCTTACTGTCAGGCTCCTTCAAGGCAGAGCTGATCAGCATCCACTGCTCAGCAAAAGCGGAACCAGGCTAGTCTGTGAGGGGCAGCATGTCATCTTTTAGGCTCTTCCACATTCAGAATGTTCCGCAAACTCCCCCATTCGACACAAGTCTGGGCCATATGCAGTGGTCCAGTGAGAGCAAGTGGTGGTGAGAGGACTAGTGGTGAGAGCAAGTCATCGCCAGTATGTCTTCAAATTTCGGCAGTTCATGTGGGCTCCTCTTGGGAGGGTGGCAGGGCGATGGTGTACACTGTTCTTTTTAGTGCTATCTGTAAGCTAGAAGCGCCCACTGTGACCTTGGCACCTCGCGTTTGCTCTCTGCTTTGGCTATGTGCTGTAGGTGGCTAGGATCCAGAGTGTGCGTGTCCGTGGGCAAAGCTAAAAGCTGGCATTATTCTTGGGTTGCATATGATCTGTCGACAGGCTTTGACGGCAGTCAGCACTCTGCGATGATGGATTGGGCTGTAAGGGAGAAAATAATGGCCGGTTTCTATTAAGCCCCTGCGGGACTACTGAATAGCAGAAATGTGAAACGCGACTATAGGGATCTGTACAGTAGCCGAGACATACAGGATAATGCCGAACGAGACAGTAAGTCAGAGGAGATAGACATCCCACCAGTAACGACCGAAGAAGTAAGGAAGGCTTTGAAAGAAATGAAAGGGGGCAAAGCACCTGGTGAGGATCAGATAACAGCAGACCTCTTGAAGGATGGCGGAGAAATTGTACTTGAAAAACTGGCAAACCTGTATACGCAATGCCTAATGACCGCAATGGTACCGGAATCTTGGAAGAACGCGAACATCATCCTAATCCATAAGAAAGGCGACATGAAAGACTTGAAAAACTACAGGCCGATCAGCTTACTGTCAGTCGTCTACAAGGTATTTACCAAGGTAATCGCTAACCGAATCTTTGCAACCTTAGATTTCAGTCAACCTAAAGGACAAGCAGGGTTCCGTAAAGGTTATTCAACAATGGACCATATTCACACGATCAATCAGGTGATAGAGAAGTGCGCTGAGTATACTCAACCCCTATATATAGCCTTCATAGATTATGAGAAAGCATTTGACTCGGTCGAAACCCTAGCAGTCATTCAGGCATTACGGAACCAGGGGGTAGATGAGCATTATGTAAGAATACTAGAGGATATCTATAATGGGTCTACAGCTACTATCATCCTCCATAAGGAGAGCAGTAAAATACCTATAAGGAAGGGTGTCAGACAAGGAGACACAATCTCTCCAATGTTATTCACAGCATGCTTACAAGAAGTATTCAGAACGTTGGATTGGGAACAGGTGGGAGTAAGGGTTAATGGAGAATACCTCAGTAACCTCCGATTTGCTGATGACGTTGCCTTGGCGAATTAACTCGGGGGACGAATTGCAAAGCATGCTTTCCGCATTGGGCGAACAGAGTAGAACCGTGGGCCTGAAAGGTAATATGCAGAAAACTAAAGTAATGATCAATAACCTCGGGACAGCACAGCGGTTTGAGATAGGTGGCGAGGCAGTGGAAGTGGTAAGCGAATATATCTACTTAGGCCAAGTTGTGACCCCAGATCGCAACCATGAGGCAGAGATAATTAGAAGGATCAGAATGGGGTAGGGTGCATATGGCAGACATTCTCGGATAATGAATAGCAGCCTACCATTGTCGCTGAAGAAGAAAGTGTATGACAGCTGCATCTTACCGGTGATCACCTACGGGGCAGAAACTTGGAGGCTCACTAAGAGGGTTCAACTTAAATTGAGAACGACTCAGCGGGCAATGGAGCGGAAAATGATAGGTGTAACATTAAGGGACAAGAAGAGAGCGGAGTGGGTGAGGCAGCAAACTGGTGTTAAAGACATACTAGTAGAAATTAGGAACAAGAAATGGACGTGGGCAGGGCATGGAATGCGAAGGCAAGATAACCGCTGGTCATTAAGGGTAACAGAATGGATCCCTAGAGAAGGCAAGCGTTGCAGGGGGCGGCAGAAAGTTAGATGGGCAGATGAGATCAAGAAGTTTGAGGGGATAAATTGGTCACAGTTGGCACAGGATCGAGGCAATTGGAGAATAATGGGAGAGGCTTTTGCCCTGCAGTAGGCGTAGATAGGCTGGTGATGATGATGATGATTATACAAGCCCGGTGATGATGATGAAAATTATACAAGCCCGGCTACAACACAATTATGAAATATAACACAAGCAGCTATAGCTTATTCAAGGCATGTGACACTTTACTGGGTGAAACAAAAACAAACCAAAGCAAACCATAAAAGCCAATACACGTGCATATTTGACAAGACCACCCGAAACACTTAGAGATATATTGGCACTGGACCTAAAAGGCGCTTTTGATAGCGTGCTACAGGAGGGGATCCTGGCTACACTATACAGCACTGACTGCGGTGAGCGCGCCTATAACTAAATTCCCTCATTTTTGGCAGGACGCACAGCGCAAATCAAGATAGGTGGCATGGAGTCGGACACCTTCCTGATCGGTGACAGAGGCAACCGGCTAGGGGCAGTTCGCCGTCCACTCCACTTTTTCTCTCCCTTCTCCACCTACCACAGAAACTACAACAAATCCCAAAATACCAAGGTAGCCTTCTATGCAGATGACATTACGTTATCTACCTTAAAACCGGAGGCCGAGGGCAAGCTGCAAGATACACTCCAAGAAGCCGCCGACCTAATTACTGAGCAAGTGCATGTCATAGGCCTCAAATTTTCACGTTCCACCGGGCGAAACAGCGATTAGCAACCACTTGAAGGCTGCTTGAGCTGTTTGGCAACAATAAGAAGCATACTCAAGCCAATATATACGTGAAAATACCACACTTATGCACATGTAAAAACACACCTACTTACGAACAACAATGTATAGGTGTACACACTATTAGATAATATTAATCTTTGAATACTATTAGTACCAATACAAAAAAATGCAGACACAATAAACACAATTATGAAATATAACACAACCAGCTATACCTTATTCAAGGCATGTGACACTTTACTGGGTGAAACAAAAAGAAACCAAAGCAAACAATAAAATCAAAGAAACGTGCATAAAAGTGGGATTTATAGCGAACTGGCTACAAAATATTTACGCAGATTCATTTCAAAATTTGTTAAGGACGGAGGGCAATGAATATTGCAAGTACTGTAGAAAATACCCGATGCGCCGAAGGCTAACGAGCCATCTGTCACCGCTGCTTGTGCGACAGTCGTTTGTTTGAAGAGCAATACTTGAAATTGTTGTAGTGATGTTTCTGAACTTGTCATTAGAAAAAATAAAAGGATTATGTAGATGAAAATCATAGAAATCCCTCGCGATAACAATTTCATTTCGGCAAAACAGCTGTCAACTAGGATCTCTTAAAGGTACTTTGTAAATGAAGCGAAGTGCCCTCTTTTGCAGGCGTAATAATAAATCAAGGTTATTCATCCTAGTTGTTCAATACACTAGGTGGCAGTATTTAATGTGGGCAGCAAATAGCGACGTCGCGATATCGCACCAGCGGCGGATGACAGGGATCTACCTAGCATTTCAACGTCAGACGTCAATGTGAGGTCTGAAGAAAAGGTGATACCTGGTATTTTAACATTGTCAAAAATATCAACAGGCGGGCCCGAAACTTTTTATATATTTTCCACCTTTGTTGCTTTTTTCTTGATTTAAATAACACTGCTTTAGTTTTACTCAAGTTAATTTAAGTCCATTGGTGGTTGATCATTCAAAAACTTCAAAAGTGCTGTTTGAGCTTTTAACATGATTCCCTCTATATTACTACTCGAAAAAAATCGTGCCAATCCACCCCGTGAATGTGGTTGGAAAGCAAAGCTGTAAACGGCACCCATAACGATTATCCATGCGACGTCACTTAAATTCCCTCACATCGCTCTATAAACAGCAGCAAAACCAGATAGAAAAGAAATGCACTTAACCACACCATTTTTTACTTCAAAGTTATATTCTTGTTATGGTTAAATCAATGCATGAAGCATGAACGGTGTTTGGTTGAGTTGTATTGGTGTAGCACGAGAGCGGAAATTTTTTTATAAAATAAAGTAAGCTCCAACCCGGTGTTAGACGATCTGTCTTCTCCGTCTCTGCGCCACGGACGGAGGCGGCGAGATTCACGGCAGAGAAGGAGGAAAAGGGGGAATAAATACTTCTGTTCAGATTTCTGAACGGCCCAGAGCGCAGCTCAGGGGAGCGATTCCTTCTTCTGTGGGGCCCATATATGCAGTGCGCGCGGCCATTGTTCGGTCCACCTGCTGAAGCTGGGTAGGTAGAGAGGGCCTGGACAGCAGCATCTCCCATTGCTCTTGTTGGGTAGTTGACGGAAAGAGAGGAGGGTGCTCAGGGCTAAAGTCGCACACCCCGATTACGGGGCGGAGTGTTCCTACTTGCGAGCAAAATTTACATTCAGCGTCGTAGCGAGTCGGATACATCAAGTGAAGACGCGAAGGCCGTGGGAAGGAGCCCGGATTGTATGAGCCGTAGGGTAGTTTGTTGTACTCTGTAAAGGTCAGGGTAAGGCGAAGGTACGGTCTGTCTCAGAAGGCGGTAATGCTGTGTTATCTCCCTGAACGTGACAAGCGGGTGACTGTCCACGTGCAGCTGCATAGCACGGGAGGTAAAAGGGCAGGCCCGTTGGCTTGGCGTATTTGTTGCCCTCCATTGAAGCGTGAGGGGGTGTCAAGATGAGCTGAATGGAACCGTTTGGGGAGGGAATTTTTAGCACGCGCAGTGCAGGTCAGGACACCCAACCCTATTGGTAATTCCAGTAGGCTTGCTGGGAATCGATGACTACCCTCCCAACACCTGGTTGAGCGAGAGCCAAGGTGATGGCTGCCTCTTCTGCTGCCGTCATTTCTTGGGTCCTAAGCGAGGTACACGCAAGGAGGTTGGTTCTGGAGGTAGCCACGATGATGGCGAATTGCTGCCCTCGATGTTTGGAGGCGTGTGTGTAGATAACTGCATGATCCCCACCGAGGGTGGTGTTTAGCGCTTGAACGGTGACCCTCGTCATGTGAGGGGTTCATAGTTTGAGCAAAGGGCGCATCTTTAGTTTTACTCCCCAAGAGTCTGGGAGTACGTCAAGTGCAGTGACATTCTGGGCTGCCCAGCCAATCTCGTGAAGCATGCGGTTAACAATCACAGTTCTGAGTCGGACCTTCTGGTAAGAAAGATGGCCTTCTATCAACTCTTCCACAGTGTTGTGGAGCTCCGTGCTAAGCAGCCTCTGTGTGGACGCACTCATGAGAAGATCAATGGCCTGCTCGACCGCCTTTCTAATCATTATATAAACCATCTCTATGTCTTCCTTGTCGAGAAGACAGGGGATTGACGTAAGTAACTCTCGAGAGGACAAAAGCTTCAGGTAATCTAAAGGTACTGGATTCCTTTAGGCCTCGCTTCTTGGTGGCAACTCACCTGATCATGTCCATGGTTTCATTAATGCTGTTTTTGAGGCGCTGCAAGGAGACGTCACTCTTGGTGTTAGCCTCGAGATATAGGCCCAGGATCTTGATGCTGTGGCTTGGAGTGATGGCCTGGCCCTCAAAGAGTATTTGAATGTATTCCTTGGTTATGGCGTGAGGGCGGACGACAAGGAGCTGTGATTGTTTACGTGAACACTGGAGGCCACATTGGCGTACTAGAAGTGAGATGTCATGCATTGGCGTGAGCTGACTTTAGTTTTTGTAACTCTTAGCACATGAGCAAGGTGCGCACAGGGCGTGAGTGGCCGCGTGACGCTTTCACATGGCGTTCAGCGAGAACGCATGGGGTAAACCCGTAGATGTGCTTGGTGAGTACACCACCTGTCTTCCCAGTCTTCGCGTGGGCTCGTAGCTAAATCGGTAAGACAACGGGCTCTCTCCTTGTTAGTCCATTAGTTCCAGGTTCGATTCCCGGCAGTGCCAGTAAATTCTTTTATTTGTTCGCTGGAGTTTTCTGGTGACACCAACGGTCGCGAAAGAACCCTTTGGGGGTAGAGGTAAAAAGCTTTGCTTTAAAAAAGACTGGTGTTGTCTGCATACAACAGAAAGGTAGCATCACAAGGAATGTTGACGAAGTCATTGACATATGAATTGAAAAGTAAGGGCCCTAGAATACTTCATTGGGTACATCACAACAGACTGTTTTGAAATACGAATAAAAATATAGAAAAAAATACCACGCTGTGCTGTCAATCAGGAAGACTGGACGTAAAAAGGGAACTTGTCGCGCCTCGTATTCTGTAGTCATACGACTTGTTTAGTAATGTTTATTGATTTAGATAGTCGAAGGCTGTGCTATAATCGAGAAATATGCCTACCGTCATTTCGTTTTTTCCTATGTTGGCGATTATAAGTTCCCTCTGGGTTAAGAGCGCCGTCTCCGTATACTTGCCATTGTAAAAGGCGTGTTGGCCCGCCGAGGATATGTTAAATCTGCACAAAAAGCGGTTTCCGCAAGAGTAAATTATTTTTTTAATTATTTTGAGAAAGCCAGAGGTATCAAAACTGGTCTTTAGTTATTCGGGTCATTAGCATTGCCACTTTTGAAGAAGATAGACACTATCGCTTTCTTCAAGGCACGCGGGAAATGTTCACCTAAAAAAAACTGGTGTTTATGAAGAAAGTCAATTCTTAATACCCTGTACTCCAACAAGTCTACCACACCATAAAAGACCCTGCATGCAAGCCAGCCCAGATTCAGGGTTTCCACATAAAAAGCCAACAACAGATGGACCCATCAAATCAACCTCCTCAAGCAACAATTAGACCAACTAGGCCACATGATCCTGAGAGTTATGACTAGACATAGGGGAATAAGCGAAGAAGACACTCTCCGTCTAGTAGAAGCCTGTGCCCTTTCCCAAGTAGTCTACCTGACTCCCTACATGAATCCAATTAATGCTGACCAAGCAAGACTGGAAGCTATACTCTGGAAAGCTACAAAAACAGCCCTGCGTCTTCCAGCCTCGTCATCCACGTAGATACATAGGGAGATGGGCGCCCACAACACCCTTGCAGAATTGGTTGAGTCTCACCATTTTAACCAACTGGTTTCACTTGGTAAAACAATAGCAGGAAAGGCCATCCTTACACAACTGAATCTCCAGTCCATCCATGTTGTTGATGCACTCAGGAAAATACCACCTGCCTGAAGGTCCCTTATCGACGTCCGCCCAATACCAAAAAACATGCACTCAACAAAGCACAAGGAGTGGAGAGAAGCACGCGCCAAAGCACTCAGCAAGATGGTTCAGTACATAGCCCTTCACCGAGTATCCTACACAGTTGCGGTTCTCGTCTGTGCAGGTGATGTGGTAACCGTGGCATGTACTGGGGACGACAACTCGAAAGTAGCTTCACTTGGCACCTCTATTAGTGAAGAAATTCCAATCGTCGAGCAGGTGGCCATCGCTGTTGCCATCATACAGCATTCTCGCTACACCTCGACACCCACCAGCCACCTGAAGGGAAGCGGACCATCATCATCATCTGCATTTCATCCCATACTGAGACCGAAGTGAGGGGCTATGCCCGACCCCATCACTTGGCACACAAAGAAGATAACGCCCGTGCCAAGGTTTCGGGGGACGAATATCTGGAAGAGCGGCTGGACACACCTACCCCACTCACCATCTTTAGGAGCTTCACAAAGCCCTATCAGGAGCAGCGGTGCACTCTACCTTCACATGATCATTTGCTTGACAAGAGGGAGCAAGTCAAGGAGCACCTGCTCCAGACAACACCTACCTGACGCCATCCAGAATGAACCTGCTCTATCCCCAGCTCTACCCCTCACTTCAAGTCCCAACTACCAACAGGCCCGCGGAAACATCTACCACATGGTCCTTGCCATCCACAACCATCCGGCACCACAAGACGCTGCAGGACTGCGAGACCACCCCCTTTGGAGATGGGATCAGGGCTTCGGACGCGGAGGGTCAGCGCCAGCTGATATCCTGAGCGGAAGAGGCCTGCTGGTCCAATGGGACCCTGGACGTAGGAACCCGCCCAGGTTGATCAACCGAAATTCTTTATCGGTTCATTAGAGTATATTCCTCCAACAACTCCCTAATTCGGCCACATCATAGTCAACCTCCGTAATTACTTTCTCAAGATACACTTAGGACGGCTTCGGCTACAATGTGTCTCTATAAGTGTCTTCCTGTCATATAAAAACATTTAGGGTTTCTTGTCAAGTGTTGTTTTAATCATACGTTTGCCACTTATGTTTTCAAAGGACTGAAATAGTTCTAATCTCTTCAGTGGTAATTCGCAAATTCCATTCCATTCCACTGGTCTCTATTTATTAGGGTTATTAGCATTGCCGCTTTTCAAGAAGAGATACACTTTAGATTTCTTCATGGCAAGTGGGAAAGGTTCACATTAAAAAATGGTGTTTATGAAGAAAGACAATTCGCAAGACCGTGTACTGCAACAAGTCTACCTCACCATAGAAGACCAAAAGGTATACCCTGCATGCAAGCCAGTCCGCGTTCTGGGTCTCCATATTCAAGCCAACAAAAGATGGACCCATCAAATCAACCTCCTCAAGCAACAATTAAACCAACTAGGCCACGTGATTCAAAGAATACCGACTAGACATAGCAGAATGAGAGAAGAAGACACCCTCCGCCGGGTAGAAGCCGTTGCCATTTCCCGAGTAGTCTACGTGACTCCCTACATGAATCTATTAAACCTGAGCAAGCGCGACTGGAAGCTATACCCTGGAAAGTTACAAAAACAGCCCTGCATTTCCAGCCTCGTCATCCACGTAGATACCCTTGGAGATGGGGCCCACAACACCCTTGCAGAATTGGTTGTCTCACCATGTTAACCAACTGGTTACACTTGGTAAAACAATAGCAGGAAAGACCATCCTTACCCAAGTGAATCTCAAGTCCATCCACGTTGTTGAAGCACTTTGGAAAATACCACCTGCCTGGAGGTCTTATCGACGTCCGCCCAATATAAAAAAACATGCACCCAAGAAAGCACAAGGGCAGGCGAGAAGCACGCGCCAAAGCACTCACAAGATGCTTCAGTACATAGCCCCCAAAAAGTATCCTACACAGTTGCAGCACTCGTCTGTGCAGATGAAGTTGTAGCCATGGCAAGTACTGGGGACGACAACTCGAAAGTAGCTTCACTTCGCAGCTCTATAAGGGAAGAAATTCTGTTCGGCGAGCAGGTGGGCATCGCTCTTGCCATCATACCGCATCCTCGCTACATCTACACCGACTACCAAGACGCCTGCCGTGCCTACTTACGTGGTCGTATTTGTCCTAGTGGTCATCACATCCTCGACACCCACGAACCACGTGAAGGGAAGCGGACCATCAGCATCAACTGCATTCCATCCCATAGTGAGAGGCTATGCCCGAGCCCATCCCTTGGCACGCGAAAAGATAGCGCCCGTGCCAAGTTTGGTGGGGAAGAGGATCCGGAAGACCGGCTGGACCCACCTACCCCACTCACCACCTTTAGGATTTTCACAAAGCCCTATCAGGAGCAGCGGTGCACTCTACCTTAAGCTGATGATTGGCTTGACAAGAGGGACCAAGTCAAGTAGCACCTGCTCCAGAGCAACACCTAGCCGACGTCATCCAGAATGAACCTGCTCTACCCCCAGCTCTACCCCTCACCCGCTTGTCCATACTACCAAAAGGCCCGTGGGACAATCTACCACATGGTCCATGCCATCCACAACCATCCGGCACCACAAGACGCTGCAGGATTGCGAGACCTCCCTAACCCCTGGGAGACGGTTATCAGGGCCTCGGACGCGGAGGGTCAGCGCTAGCTGATATCCTGAGCGGATGAGGGCTGCATGACGAATGGGACCCTGCACGTAGGGACAAGCCCAGGTTGATCACCCAAAATTCTTTATGGCTTCAATAGAGCCTTTTCCTCCAACAACTCTGTAATTCGACCATATCATAGTCAACCTTCCTAATTACTTTCTCCAGATACACTTAGAACGGCTTCGGCTACATTGTATGTCTATAACAGTCTTCTCTTCATATAAAAACATTAAGGTTTTCTTGTGAAGCGCTGTATTATTCGTACAATTCACATATGTATCCAAGGGACTAAAATAGTTCTAATCTACAAAGTGGCAATTCCATGTTTCCATCTCTACAGCAGTATGTACAAAATCGTACGCCTTTGTATGCAGAGTGGCCAAAACACTGCGCTTGTTTTTTACAAGATTTAGGACATGAAAGGGATCTGTTATTTATAAGATTTTATAAACCAGCTTATATCGGTTTTGTTGAAAATTTAGGTTGTTGCTTATAAGGTTACCTTCTATCCTATTAAACAGGTTGTATGCGACTAAGAGTAGTCGATGTGTCTGTGCGCCTAAATATCTTCAGTCTTTTCCCACTTCTGAATGAAATTATGGAGGTCGTTTTTCATTCTATGGGTATCTCCTAAAACGTTATGCAGTTCAATAAAAAATACACAAGGCAGCTGTAGTGAATTGCCTTCTTCTACTTTTAAAAGATAACTTGTTATGCCATTGCAAAGTGAAGCCTTTCACTTTTCATGGCATTGACATCATTTTCTACTTCTGTCAGAATTCGTACATGCCTACTTATTTCGTTTGATCACGGGTTTCCTTTGGTTTAGCGCCATGGCATTAACTCAATCGTACTATCGTTCTGCTTGTTTGGTTATCTCGTCCATCTTGTGCCTATTTTAGCGTGTACCATGTCTCAGTATCGTTCCAGTAGCCCGCTTGTAACCCTATTTTACGCTTCCGCTCTTTCCGAATGTGCAACTTTCCCGCTCATGGCAGCCCTTTCAACATCGATTACTTTGCAGTTATTTAGCATAATTGAAATTTATTTTGCGGAGCTAATACTGGCAGTGAAAACTTGCTGTGCGCACAATTTCAAGTCTTGCACGCTTTGCGGCTAGGTTCCTGAGCCATGGAAACTATCCCATAGAAATGCATAGGGAGTAAGATTTGACAGTGAACTGGACATAAAATATTCATAATCCTGTAATCTTCTTCTAGTGTTTTCAGCTCCACGTCGAGGTCTTGCTTTATGCCATATCACTTTCCTGACGTGGTTTCCCTGGGTTCCTGAGAGGTCGGAATTTTGAACGAGAAAGCTGGGTAGCGGAGTTTCTTTGGTTGTGGGGTCGAAAGTCTTCATTTTCCATCTGTTAATTTATTTCGACTGTTCCGTCAATTTACTTTTTTTTTTCAGCTTATTCAACTGTTTCATGACCATACCTTATGACTGATGTCAGTTCTGTCGTTTTATTCCATGGTTTGAAGGTTCTATTCCCACCTGGTTTTTTCCCACAAGTACTGCTGACTCTGTGAGAAGCCTGCAAAGGATGGGCCAGATCATGCGAAACGAAGGGAATGGTCTTGCTGCTAACGAGGAGAAGACGTTAGGTTCACATACTTCGCAGGACAAAGGTTTGGATCCACTACGAAAGGTTACCACTAAATGTTAAACGAGAGTTGCTAAATGGGAAAACAACGGGTGGTCCGCCCAAGCGCCCGCAACTACAAGGTCCGCGACAGTCCCCGAATGAATGTTCCAAAGAACATAACGCGCTCAAGATCGGTCGTGTAAGGACGCGGATGCCGACGTCGCCTTCGTAGCGGCGCATGCGTCGTCGAGATTGGCTCCACAGGTTACGATGCCGGAAGTATCTCAGCCGGGTCAGCTGAAGGGCTTGATCCCGCCTCGTGCCCGGTCACGCGCCGTTCGGCACGCCGGAGCCCAGCAGACGGTAGTCCGTGGGGGCGACGATGCCCCGGGCCTTGGCGGCGACGCCCGGAACACTGGCGGAGACTGGCGATGGCCTTGCCTCGCTTGGCACGTAGACCGGACGTCTTACGCGTGTTCTCACAGTGCCCGGTAGATCCGCCTTGTCCCCTGGCTCGGTCTCGCTCGCTCTCTGCCCGTGCCTCGTTCACACGTCTTCTTCTTCTACATCAGGCACACCCGCTTTTTCTTTGAAGCTTCTTTTTGGCATAGAATGTGGGGCCATTCCCCTTTGCGGGTATATTTCATCACATTACCCCCGGCTTAAGAAAGATGTTTGGGGAACAACTATTCTATAGTCCAAAGCAGAGTCCCAAAAAGACCAACACGTAGCCACACACAGCCAAGAACACGCACAGTCCTCACGAAAAAATTGAATGGGTGAAGGCAAGTTGCTACGGCACGTAAAAAGAAGATTACGCGGTAAGAGAGCACAGTAGGAGTGCTTGACGGAGTCCATCACTACAATTCGAATATCTCTGTACAATGGCCAGCTACAGTGCTAATCTCTGGGGCAATGCTTAGCCGATTGTAGGTTTTCTAAAAGCAGGTGGTTCCCTCTCGATTGTTTTCGCAAAAGTTTGACCAACGAGTTCCAAAGAATTACCCCTACTACGACCAAGAAGAGAGTCATCAAGGTTAGTCTCCGAGGTGTCTGTTCTTCTTGAAGAAAAAATGGCTACGCTTGGTCAGTGGTCAGAGCAAAAGGCCGACGAAATCTTTTGCTTTATTACGTTGAACGCCACCCTTTGAGATCATCCCAAGCAACCCTGTTTCGCTCGGTTGTGTCAATCAGGTCAGTTAGGGGCTTGGCGATTGCAGCGTAATTCGGAATAAACTTCCGGTAGCGCCCAGTCAAGTTGAGGAAGTACTGCGGGGTCTTTTTATGTAGTCGTCTGTTAAGCTAAACGGCGTTCTCTAAGGTCGGTGGACGAGGTACGTTCGAGCGACTCATGCCGTGGCTTAGGGAAGACCCATTCGTTTCCACTAAGTCGCACTTTTCTTAATTGGACAGAGCAACGCGATGAGAAGGTAGCTGTATCTCAGGGGTAAGTCGTGGCATTCCAGCCCTGGCCGTACGTGTTTTCTTGCAGACATCGCATGACCTGAAGAAGCGTTTGACGTCATCCCGCAGGCCCGGCCAGTAGAACTCGTCTAGGATGCGGTAAACAGTTTTTCGCATGCCTTGGAGAATTGCACCGAAGCCTTCCTTTGAAAATCGAAAGATTGGCTCTTTTTTTGAATAGGGCAGAAAGACCTGTTTGAATCTTCTACCCATTATATTGTGAAAGTGACGATATAAAATGTCGCTGGTTTTGACTAAACGGTAGCTATCGCATCTCCCTGATGACGCTGTCCATTCTTGCGGAAACAGCTTCTTAGCGGAGGAACGCTTTGCTGCTTTCGGGCGAGCTCTTCTCCTTCGGTGTCGGTGGTATGAATCACAAGCCCTTTCCAGGGCTTGATGTTCCATAGGGTTGTCTTTGGGACGGCCGACACCAAAACATTCTTCTTAGGATAGCTAAGTTCCTTGGTGATATCCGTTGCTAGGTGAACTGAACGTCCATTCGGCCGTTTCCAGGGCGTAACGCAGCACAGCGCTGCCTTAGTCTACTCCTCTCTTGCCCCCTTCTTCGCGCTGTTAATCTAGGAAATATCTGCCAACTGGCCCGCCTAAATTCTGTGCTCCGGGTTGCCCACCGCTCTGACACCTGGAAGGTTTCTGAGCACAAGATCGTAGATAGAGCGCTCCATAGATGATGCGGTGAGTTCACCTACGAAGTATGGAGTGTCGCCTTGGATCCTCGCCTGGGCTACTTGCTTCATGGAGCCGTCTGTAAGCGATACACAGGTTGGTCTACCGGTTAAGCAACCATCTTCAGCCAATCCCCTCCGAACGATGGTGGTATTGCTTCCATTATCCTGAAGGACGGTAGAAGGCTCCTCTTGAACACGCCTTCCACGACCGGCAAGCCGTGCACGCCAAACACGTCATTTCCAGCGACTTGACTAGGGTCGAGGGCGGAAGGACATGCATTTCCTCCGGAAACACTCTGCTGGTTGCCCACTGGGTGATTTGGAGTGGACATGGTTAGTGCGCACGCAGCCAACTGGTTTTCACCGTCTGACCCAGATTGGCAGTCCTCTGTTTTGTGTCCGACACGTACACCGGCGCTGCACTTCGGTGGATCCCTTGCCGTGCTACGGCAGTCCGAAGCGCGTGCCCCGAAGAGTTGTACAAGAAGCACTGAAAGGTTTTTTCTTCTGCGGATCTTGCGCATTCGTCGGCGGTTTGTCCCCGTCATCTGGGTCTTTCCCGAGATTTGAAAGATTTAGCGCCTCCAGAAACCGGTCGGCATATTCTTCCAAGTTATCCAGAGTTTTGCACTGTCGCTATACAAGAAATACTACAAACTTCGGGTGGCAAAAGCGGGTGAACTGCTCCTCAATTACGTTATCGCGGAGACACTAAAATGTTTTTGGTATCCCTGTCGTTTCAATCCAATGATCAAAATAACCGGATATCCTAGGTGCTAGCTGCCTCCCTGTTTCCTCATTCTCAGTTGTTCTTTGCGAAATTTGTTCTGGTACACTTCGGCAGTAAACTTCAACCGTTGCAGCACAGCGTTCTTGATTTCGCATATTCCAACAACTCTGTTTCAGTCATCCCGACGATAACTGAAAGTGCCTCCCCAGATAGGCACGTACTAATGGCAACAGCCCATTTGTCTTGCAGCCACCACTGACCCGTTGCTACGTGCTCGAACCTTTGAAGATATGTGTGCAAATCGTCTTGCCTCTCATCGAACAAGAGTAGCAGCTTCTGTGTATTGATCACAAGAGTTTGACCAATACTGCAGTATGTTGTTCCCCTTCTTGGATGCGCAGCTTAAGTTCGAGGACCACCACCTCCCTTTCTTCAGCTTCCTTTTGCCTTTCCGCTGCTTCTCCAAGGGCATCTCGCTTGGCTGCCCTCTCAGACCATTCATCCACGCGCTTGTTTTCAAACCGCAGCCGAAGTTCGGGTCCCCTCAATCCTAGCTGTGAACTTATCACCATTACGTTGTCCAAATCCATCCTCCCAATGTCAAATCACTCGTCCTCACAGAGCATTCAACCAATGTCCGCAAATGTTAATCATAAGATCCTGGCAGGCTCACCACTTTTTGTCATGAATGGGCCGGATCAAGCAAAACGAAGAGAATGCTCTTGGTGCGAACGAGAAGCAGACATTATATTTACAGACGTTACAGGATAGAGGCTTTAAAGCAATGACGAAAGGTTATACACGAAACGTTAGAAGAGACACTCAGCTAAGGAAAATAACCCAAGTGGCCAGCTCCTCTGCCCACAACAACAAGGTCAGCGACCGTCCCCACGTGAATGCCCAAAGAACAGAACCCGCTCACGATCGGTTTCACGAGGACGCGGTTGCCGACGTCGCCCTCGTAGTGGTGCTTGCATAGTCTAGGTTGGCTGCACAGGATACAATGCCGGAAGTATATCAGCCGGGTCAGCTGAAGGTCCTGATCCCGCCTCGTGCCCGGTCACCCGCAGTTCGGAATGCTGGAGCCCGGTAGACGGTACTTCGTGCTGGCGACGATGCCCCGGGCCTTGGCGGCGAAGCCGTCTCTCGGTGTGGCACGAAAACCGGACGTCTTACGCGGTTTCTCACAGTGCGGTGCCCCGTTCGATCCACCTTGCCTCCTGGCTCGGTCTCGCTCGCTCTCTACCCGCGCATTGTTCAGACCTCTTCTTCCTCTACCTCAAGCGCACCCGGTTGGTCTGAGAAGCTTCTTTTTTCGCGTGAAATGAGGGGCTATTCCACTTCGCTGGTATATTTAATCACAAAGCCCTTCTCTGATTTTCCGCAGTGTCTAGAGTGCCGTGCTACGGCACTCTAGCTGATCGTTGCAGGGTAGGCTAGAGTGGCTTCCGACTACATTCAAATATTTACCACTAGGCCAGCCCCGGCCATAGAGTCTGTCATTGTAGTGTAGAGTATCCTTTTTAGCTTCTCGATCCTAAAGTTGGTTGTTCGAGACCGGCACTTGCCGCGGTTGTTTTTTTATTCTTTTATTGAAGTGTAACTTTTATGGGTTAGGTTACTTTTGGTGTTATAAATGATTGCTTTGTGTGCGTTTGGTTATCTTATGTTATTTTTAGGTTAGGTTTCCTAGCTTCAAGTTATCTACAGCGATGTAGTGCCAGACGCGGCAATTTTGTTATAAAAGCAGGTAAACATCGATATAGTGGAGTGCTTATAATACCGTCGGACGGCAGTCTAGATGCGGCCTTGATTTTCATTAATCATGTACACGCACTCCTCGTTTTCTCCAATAAAAAGGCAAATTTGCTTTTAAGGGCCATTTATCAATCCGGTGCCAGAGCTAAGGCTTACTCCATGCTGTGATCAATTCCCTAGGTATTATTGTTTCAGATACAGCCTGAATTCCAAGCTCCCTGATCTGAATCTGAAGTTTTTGTGACATATTGTCACGTAGGCCAAGACGACGCAGCTGTCGTGAAGAAACGACAATTTTATTGAGCAAACTTGTGCTCCACTAACAACTTAAAGATTACAAGGCGGCGAAACAGCAGTCAACAAAGTGACGTGCGTAGACTGGTGTCGGCGATTCGAACACTGTGGCGTCTGCTCTGCAGGCTTTTATCTTTCGGCGCTAGTGTTTCCAAAACCGTCGATTTACACCTAGAACATTGTAGATCAAAGAATATTATTCGAGGATTGTGACGTTAGTGGGAAACGGTCTCCGCATCAGAATGGCATAACCCGTGCGGCACAAAAATAAAAAACGAACACGCGCTTCGCTTGTGACAGAGAACAGCCGGGCGCGGCCGGGCAGTAAAAACCAAACAAACCTTGAAACCCAATGCCTAGTTCACGGTATTAGCCTTCTTGTAAGAGTACATTGACCCGATGTTAAAATTAAATGGCAGTCCGAACAAACCATAACAAATAAGTCTGTCATCTTGCCCAGTGCCGTGAACAAAGCATTGGGTTTGGAAGCTTGAAGGTCGTCGGGTGCGAGTTCAAAGTAGGCAACCGCGATCACGTCACTTACTTCTTGCGCCCCTTTTTAAATGCTGGTACTCCTCGCTGAAATTAGTGACCAAAAGCTTGGCTTGGGCGCTGCGTAAAGCGTGCAATATCTCTTGCGACGGGGACACCGTGGTCGAGGGGCAACATGTGGTCACTCTCTACAATAGTGTCGACGTCAGGAACAGCATCTTCACATTAAACGGTGATCATCAAGCTTGCGCGGGTTGGCAGGGTGACTTGATCATCGGCGATCCTTAAAGCAGCACGATGTTCAGGATTTGGTTCCGGCGCCGTGCAGTGATCGGAGAAAAAGTTATGGACTTGGCATGTAGATCAATTTTTGCCCCGTTGTCCGTCAAAAAGCCTATTCTAAGAATAACGTCGTGGGAGCAGTTAGGCAACATGACGAACGCCGCAGGGTACGTTGTGCTGGTAGTGGTGACGCGCAATGTAGCCTTCTACTGTTCGAATATGCCGACGGTCCCATCTGGTCATAACGTTCTTCAGCTTAGACGCAAATGATCCCCTGATGAGTGAGTAGGCGGCTCCCGCGTCTATGAGGGCGACTTCTTTAAAGTATCGATGGACAGCTGAAAGTCGGACGCTGCCTTCTTCGAGTTCCCTGTGTGTCGTGGCGTCGTATCTCGGCTTGTGCGTGTTGACGGTCGTGCACTGTGCGTCGTGGTCTTCGTCGTATTCTCATCGGCAGGTTCGGTCACGTCACGTACGCGTAGCGCAGTATTCACTGTCGTCGCGTTATGAATTCACGTCATTGTTATATCGGGTTGTTGTGCGTCGGGGCACTCGTGAATCATGGTGTTCAGCGAGTCGCTGCGTCGTTGGAGAGTTTTCATTTTTCCGCCGTTGCGAAACTTCACCACCGAAGTTGCTGCTTTGTGTTTCCCCTGAGTGGGCTGGGGGACCTTCCGCTTGTGAAGTCAGCGTATTCTTACGGCGGCTTGGCGATTGGTATCGGTAGGGCGACGACGAACGGTTGAAATGGGCTGGGCCACGGCGGGTTTGAGATAGGTAGTCGTTGTTCTCACATGGTCGTTGCCCAGGGAGAGGGCGAGGTGCGTCGACGCAGATCATTTGCAAACTGAGCCGGTTGTAAGGGCAGCGACGGTAGATGTGGTCGGCCTCTCCGAAGTGGTAGCACAGAAGACGATTATCGGGGGATCGCCAAATGTTTGTCTTCCTCTAGTTCTGGTTTTGGGCCGCAGGGGGTAGTGCGAGCGACAGTGGACGGCGGTAAGGCGGGGCTTCTCGACAATAGGGTAAATCATGGGGGGTCGAAGAACAGCCGCGGAGTAGGTCATGGCATGTGGTTCGCGGGATGCTTCCGACGGCGCAGAAATTCACAGTGCGTTTTACACTTCTTCTCGGACTGCGTCGGTCAGGGAAGCCACTTGAGGTTGTGGTTTCATTGGAAAAAGCTTCGGAAGCTTCTCTCTTACCACTGCTCGATGGTCTTGCGTAATGTATCGGAGCTCCCATTGGGGGCACCGATGGTATCCGAGAACGCGCGTTGACTGGGCGGTCGTATGGCCTCGATAGATGTGCTAGGGGCTTCTTCATCGTGGCAGCTTCAAACGCGAATTCAGCCACGGTTTTATGGCGGTTGCGGACAAGGCAAGCTATGTGTTCATGGTTTAGTCCTCGCATCAGAAACCTTAGTTTCTTTTCCTCCGTCATTTCTGGGTCTGCACGTCGAAAAAGTCGCTTCTTCTCCTCGACTAAGATCATGACCCCTTCATTGGGGTGCTGCGTTCGAGTTTTAAGCATAAGGGCTGGGCGTTCTTTTCTGACTACGGTAGTCGGGGTCTTAAGGTACTCGCTTTTGAAGTGAGCCCAGTTCGTCAAGGAGCTCTCATGGTTGTCGAACCAAGTGCGAGCTGAATCTTTCAAGTAAAACAAAACATGCCGGAACGTTTCTGCGTCGTCTCACCTGCTGAAGATCACGACGCGCTGCATTTTGTCCAGAATTCTTCTGGGTCTTCTTCGGGGGTTCCTCGGAATGTTGACGGTTTCCGTGGCTGCTGCAAGACGATTTGGGCTTCTTGCACCATGGTGGTGGTTCCAGCGGTCGTTCTTTCGGGTCCGTCTGGCAGGAGACCAAACTCGGGCGGGAGGCCTTGCAGTCGCCGGCTGGTTCTAGTTGGAATGGCTTGGTGGCTTCCAGATATTCTTGGTAGCATAAAGTGTGCGTACCCCATACCTCCACCAGATGTCACGTAGCCAAAGACGACGCAGCTGTCTTGAAGAAACAGCAAGTTTATTGTGGCGAACATGTGCTCCCTTAACAACTCAAAGAATACTAAAGCGGCGATACATCAGCCAACAAAGTGACGTGCGTATACTGGCATCGGCAATTCTATTTCCGCGGTGTCTGCTCTGCAGGCTTTTATCTTTCGGCGCGATTGTTTCTCGAACCGCCGATTTATATCTACAACATTGTAGAACAAAGAAGATTAGTCGAGGCTTGTGACGTTAGTGCGAAACGCTCTCCTTATCAGTATGAGATAATCCGTGCAGCATAAAAATAAAGAATGGAACACACGATTCGCTTGGGACACAGATAACACAGCCGGGCGCGACCGGGAGTAAAAACAATACAAACAAACAAATCCAATGCCTGGTTCTTGGAAATATATTGAAGTCATATTTTTTGTTGCACCCTTACTACTTTGGCATATCATTTTAAATTATCTTTTACAGAACAAAGTGTTCATTACGATCACAAAAGGTTTTCCCAAATACAATCGACTGGCACCCTTGAAAGCGACAGCGCGCGATGTCTGGCGCTCCAGAAGTTTTTGAGCTGGTATTTAGTTTTCCTTTACCACCGGAACAATTTTCCCATCGGCCTTAAGCTCGAATTGACCATCACGAGGCAGGGAAACCTCAACACTCACACAAGAAAAGAGCCGACAGATCTTAGAACTTTTGTCTATCCATTTTGGTGGCTTCGCTTCGCGTCTCAACATGTTCAACCACCACTTCCAACATGTCCAAATGTCGATCTTTTTATGCTGAACATTGTCTCCACATATTGTCTTTTCTCAAAGGTTTGATGGTCATCATCACAGTTCAATTGTTCTGAGTATGCCTCCACGGGGCACGCAAAAGCAGCAGTACGTGCATTACAAGATCCATTCAAAAATGTAAGAAGCACAGCTTGAGGAATAGATTTCAAAAGCAGTTCTGCTGCGTGTTAGAACCATGCATGGTCTCCTTCATTTTACTTTCGTTATTGTTAAGCCATACTGGTCATTTCTCGACTTGCGTGGGAGTCGGCAGGTCCGGTATGTCCGGTATGTCTGGTATGTCTTCGCGCTACTTCTTCAAGTTTGTAGTCAGAGCTCTAAAGCCACAAAACAAAAAGGGTGCATCATGTTGCACCAGCCAGGGATAGGGAACAACTGTGGTTCTCTTTGTAAAAGTTTCAAAAATCAAGGATGTCCTTTTCGTATTGTTTTACATAGGAGTGAAAATAGTGCAGCTGCCCTGCAATGCAGCGGATTTTTATAATCAAGTTTTTAAAATAAAATAAATGAGACACTAAGAAAAAAAAACACTGAAAAATACTATTTAAAAATTGCACTCCTTATCTCCTGTACACCATCCCAACAGGGGCTCAGTGTTTTGGCGGTTTAGAAACATTGTGAAGTTTTAGTTTGCTAGTAAAAGAATGTTACTTTAAAATAAAAAAATGTACACCAAGTCGCTTGGCAGTCTGCAAAGACTCTACAAAAAACTACACTGCCATCATAACTGCAATAGTTTGTTTTAAAACCGTAATATATTCCATTTTTGAGGAAATAGTGCACTCCACCTCCCACCCTAGCGAGCTTTGGACATAAGCCTAGGTAGGTAACATTGTTTTCAGAATACTAAGGTTGTTTATAATTCCCATGTCACGAATCGCCATATATGAAACGTTATTCAAAACCACTTTCTACCCGTCACGCCTGGCTTCTTAGCGTGAAAACCTACTGCTGAATCAACACCTATCCTCGAGCTACACAACGTCAAGAAGGTACAGGAAGAGGTCAGAACACTGCACGTATCGTCGACGCCAGCTTTACCAAGTAATTTATTCAACATAAACATAGCACGTGGATGCGGCAGTCACTTAAAAGCAGCGGGGTAACGGTCTAATTAGTGTCACCAGATGGCGGCATTGGGAGCAGTCATAGTTGATTTTATCCTAATGGTCGAACTGCTGTCACGCACTGACTAGCCAAAGTCAGTGGTAATTATTAATAATGGCTCTGGCTGGTCAGTTAGCGGAAGCGGTTTGTCCGGTTGGGTAAAAATGAAGACAGACTGCTCCCATCCAGTGGAGCAATGCTGGCGTGTGTTGTTTCGCAACGGCAAACACATCCGTCGGTCTTGGTTTTACCCAGCCGGACAAACCGCTTCCGCTCACGAGACTACCTCGAGTCATTAGTAATACAACAGTGACTCTGGCTAGTCAGTGAACGGAAGCGGTTCGGCCGGTTGAGTAAAATTAACTATGCCTGCTCCCATCGCAGCCCTTATGCGACACTAATTAGACCGTTACCCCTAGCCACAGGGTATGAACATGCTGCTTACACACAAAACTGTCCATGCAGGTTATTAGAGCTCAGCAAATGTTTTTCTCTAATCTGTAGGGACACAGGTCCTGCGCATTGTGCTTATATCGCATAGTGAGAGATTGCAGTAACCGTGAAACGTACAGTTATGTGGACAATAGCGACGTAATTGTCACGTGGACCATGCCTGTTTGTGTGGCGAACGGTGAGTGCATGGCGTTAACCTTTGTAGGACACATCAAAGCCGCAATACGTGCCAAACTTCTACGTCCTGAATGATAGCGGCTCTCACCAGTAGAACCCGATAGTTACACGGAACAGACCCGTGGAAGCGGATAGCCGATAGAGGAGCAACAACGGGAAGACAACCGCCACCACAGCCCTCGACCTGTTGGCATAACTTTGAATGGTGCTGGGAGCGCGCGATGTAGTAGCTTTGGTCAAGTGCTCTGACATCATGGTGAGTTTGGGGAAACTGACGTTATATTTTTCGCAGAATAGATGAAGTGTGTTATTCAGCTTCGATTTGCTTTTTTCACCATTAAATGCGTCAAACTTATATTTGTTCACGTGTCGTTTCTTTCTTGTCCAGGAATGAGCCCGTGAATAATGTTTCTTTCGTGTCGGTATCGCTATCAGACAAGGTCATGCTCATGAAACCTTCACAAATAAAGAAGGTGTCTTACCTAGCATACAATATTATTTACTGATTGTTTTGTACTTTGCAACGTCGCGAAATATGTACGTACGCTGATTTTCTGCGAGATAGGCGTCAAAGAATTGCTATGGTGGCGATCGCTTGGTTTTCGTTCGTAATTCTCAGGAGCTTCTTCACGGAGACTTTGCTGCAGTAGCTGTCGTAGATGCTGGTACACCACATAAACGCCATGAATAATGTCAAATGGAAGCGGTGCAAACATCTTGTGTGTGACTCGCCATCGACGTTGCCCTTAGTGTGGTTTTTTTCAACAACTATACACCGCGAACACCTTGCTTTTACGGTCCCCGCAAAAACTAAAAACTGATTTTCTGCTGTTGTGTAAACCAAGGAAAGCACGGCTATGTCAAACGCCCGCTGACTGCTCGCTCCCAGTGTCCGATTCCCGTCAGTGAAGATTAACACAACAGACATACTTGGAGCCGGAGCACTGAAGTCGCGAATTTTAAGCATGCTTACGCATGAACAAAGCATTTACACAAAAAATAAAGCAGAAGGTGCGAGGGCAGACCAACAAAGCATACTTACGAATATGAGATTGTTTGCGACCGGTGAAAGTTGCGCAGTGATAGCCGTAACACTGGAAAATCTTGACAAGAATGATCCTTATCAGATAACGTGCGTTATGGCTCTGAATGTATCAATGCAGAAAGGATGTAAAGTGCGGATTTTTCGTTCTGCACTTCTTGAGATCCTTCTTCGTAAGCTTTTCCTTCACCCGCTCCAGCGTGCGTTTCTCGACTAACCGGCGTAGCCTCTTATGTGGTGTTGGCCTTTGCAAGAATTGTCATTTTCGCACAACTGCTATGGAGCTAGTTTACGAAGCAATTGTGACCAGTGTATCGCCCAATCGCACTTGTGGCTTGTGAGCCAAATGCACCTGGGGAGAAAATCCGGCAAGAAGAGCACGCGAACAAAAAACATCAAGCGAAACTTATTTACCATGTGAACACGCCGCCCGTCGCAAGCAGATCATATCTCTATGCACGATTGTGCGCGTCAGAAATGCAGTATGTTGCTGTAATCGAGCGCCACAGTGGCGAGCCAAAAGGAAGGTTCATATTGTCCACGGGCCCACGACAACTTTATGTTCTCTCTTTCCCCGTACACTACGGGAATGGTTCTTAGCACAGAATTTGTGTCCAGTCTTACCAGGTGACAGCGCTATTTATGCGTGTGTCAAGGGTGAAATGCATGCATCAAGTTCATGGACTGTCGCTGTGGTCATCCTTGGGTATCAGTTGCCTCCCCAGCGGCTGCGATCAGACTAGATTTGATATTTAGTAAACACTTCAGTAACATCCCTCTTGCTAACGCGTGGCGTAGAAGCTCCCGAGGATATTACACGTCTCCAGCAGTACTTGGTATGGTAGGCTTCGAAGGGAAGCCTTTCTCCAAACTGTGGGGACTTGGCAAGGCCGCTTTATTAGCTTCTAATAATGCCACCAACGAAAGTGCGTATGATACAGGGGAAGTTTTACTGCAGTATTGTAATGGCAAACTATATCCTCTGTTCTCCAGCCACAATCCCTCAGTCGCAGAACGAATTCATTAGGAGACAAACTTTTCGCCCTGACAAAGTGCCACACGAATTTGGATAAAGCAGATTTCGCAATATTAGCTGACTTTTATATATTGTCATAGTGGTCTCAGGGCTCCAGTACCCTACCGTACACCTCGACAACAGAAGAACGCTCTCGGAAACAACACCGCGTATGGTTGCAGCAATCAACAACGAACGCCTTCGCGGTTTCGACGTCTGGAGCAGCCTGTGGAACCAGTGTGCTAGTAGCGTAGCAGGTCATCGAGCAGAGCAAGCTGGTCGAGGAGCGTTGGTGTAGGAATGAATGTTTTACTGCGATGACATTGATACACATTAAGAAAAAGAGAATATGAGACGACTGTTACGATGTCTTACAGAGGACACAATAGGAGTGATCTACAAGCCACCAGTTTAGTGAAGTCAGGCTTTACTAAAAAGGTTTGAAGAAATATTTGAAAAACTTTTCAACCATGAGAACAACGTGATTATTATTGGGGATGTTAAAATCAAGGAGATGCATCTAGCACTAACCATAAAAATTTCAACTCCTAAAATAGGTTTTGTGGTACAGGGGTAATTGCACCCGGCTGATGTTCCCCAGAAATATATTGCGTCACCTGAAACCACACCTTTACCGAAGCCCCGTTTTCTGAAGGTCCGGTCTTCAGCCAGCCCAGCTGTGCACACACAGTTCGGTCGAGTCCATTATGGCGGTGGTGGTTTCAGAGAAATGTTCTGCCCTAGGTAATGTACCACGCCAAATTTTCTTTACCTACCACACACCAATCCCGCGGGATTGACGACTTTCTGTTCTCTCGATTGCCACACTCTGCCAGGCGCTGCCTTACGCGGCTCTGGACTCCGCTCTGGCGAAGTCTCAAATGTGTCTCTCCCCGCAGAAGCTGGATCAATCCCCTTCTTCACTGGCGGAGGAGGTGCACATTTCAGCGCCGGTATGATAGCTTCCTCCTTTTCCCGGACTGATCGTGCCACTTCCTCCAAGCTCCAGTACTCACGACCATGTAAGTAACGTCGGAAGCGCGGGTGGCATCGTCGTAAGACGTGCATAACCATTTCTGCGTCAGACGCAGCCGGTATAGGTCGTTTGAAGAGCTCCTCTATAGCTTGAATGTACTCGAATAAGCCGTCGCGCGGGTACTGCGTACGTGCTTCGACCGCACGGCGGACGCGATAGTAATGGTCGGAATGAAATACCTCCTCGTGGAAGCGCGCCTCGAAGTCGGCCCAGGACGCGAACGGAGCCCCGCAGATGCCACGAGCGATCGGCAGAACCTTCCCGAACTAGCGGCCGGACTCGGGCCAAAACGAACTCACCCGAGTCACCCTACGCCGGCTTGCATATAGGGAGGTCGCACAGGAAGTCAGGCAACGTCTTGCGGGCATCGTAACTTGTGAACCGCTGCACGGCAAGGCTTGGCTGGAGCAATGGTCTGTGATTGGACACACGTCGTCCTAGACAGAGACCTTCCAGCCGGTTCGTGAGGTTCTCGCCAGGGTCCCTTATCGGGCGGAGCGCGCCTACGAGCGCAGTAGATTCCACATCCCTTGCGGGCTTGCGCGAAGCATTAAGGGGCTCCAAAGAATAGAGGCTCGCCTACCAGACATGTCCCTGGCCGACATGCTCTAGTGCGTCACACAGCGAATACAGAAGAAATAATGGTTACAAACATCACTTGCACACTCAAAAAGGCACCCCAAAGACGAGATGGCCTAGCGAAAAATTGCGAGAGCCAATAAAACGCTACTGTATTTCGCTCCGCAAAACGCCTACCGCGGAATATGCTTTTCGCAGGAACCACGGCAGGGCCCACGTTCAGGACGCAAAATGTGGTACTAAGGTCTTCGCACCCGGCCAAGGTTTCGCTGAAAGATTTTGCGTCCCCTCAAAACACAATTTATCACAAGTCCCGTTTCCCCATGGTTCACTCTTCAACCTGTACAGCTCGCACACACAGTCCAGCCCAGTCCGCCATGTTCTGCTTTAGGTAATGTCCCGTGCCACATCCTCTTCAACTGGCCCATACCCATACCTCGAATTCACCTCTGCCACATCTCTCGATTACCACACTTTATATGTAACATCAGTAATCGTATTAAATTAACTGAGGTGCCCTCCCCAGTCACCTACAGCACTCTATTTTGGTCAAGGCAAAAAAAAGTGGGTGTCATTGGTGAAAACGCCGCGTACCAGTATCATTGATATTATTACGTAGGCAAAAAACGCAAGTTTAAATCAAGCCAGATATATTTAAAAGAGCGAACTTGCGTTCCACAAACACTCAAAAATATTTCAAATGGCTAAGTTGTAATCAACATGCTGATGTTCGGAAAGGAGCATCGCCTATTTGAAACCGTAATTACGTGTTGCTTGGGGCTACTGTTTTTCGTACGGCCCGCTCACATCGAGAACACTAATCAAAAAGAATATTCTAGGCCTGTGCAGTAAGCGCAAAGCACTGCCGTACAAACACAATGACCTAGGACGGTAGAAACAAAACACGCTAGACAAACAAAATGCATGGTTCGATGAATTACCTCCCTCCTAGAGTGCATCGGCCTGCCGGTAAATAAAAAAGACACTGAACAAACAAGAACCTTATCTGTCATAGCAAGGCTTCCAGGGAACACGTGGCCGAGTTCTGGCAGCGGGTATCCTCGCAATGTCCCAGAGTAGTCCACGGAGTTTCTTGGTAAATGAATTTTTAACGCATTCATCAATTCTGTAGGGTTAATAATACCCTCTCTAGAGGTTCTAACTCCTTTTTGGTCATTGGATTGTAGTTCATAACACCAAGATCACGTGGGTGATATTTCGTGTCTGGGCATCCGGGGTTCTGGATTCCAGTATTTACCATTTTTGGTTTATATTATGCCCGGCAGCAATCTTCCGGGCGTCGTCTGCCCGCCGTAGGTACTCTGAGACACTGGCATTGAGGTCACCGCCTCCAACGTGTGCTAGCATGACGTCGCATGGCGAAGGACATGCGCGCAGCCCCCACGTCTGGCATAAAAGGTCTCACGACTGCAGTAGGCGGAATTGCCCGGTTGTCCAACGTGGCCATGATGGGAGCTGCAAAGGACGCACACCGCAACCTTGACGCTCAGCTTTTTTGAACTAATCAGCCATTGGTTGTGGGCACCGCCGATGTAGCCTATACAAGAACTCGAACATCGTTGTTAGGTTTGAGTGAATCGCCGTAATAATTTGTGCATAATCGAGCCAGTGCGGTATATGGCGTCACGTTGCCCTCCCAACCTTAATGTCAAGGAACTTCCATCTTTGCTGAAGTTTTTGCTTGACCCGGAATGAAGCGAAGGTGCATGTATCTTGGGTGTTGGTGCAGCTTCATGGTTCGGAAATGAGACCATGTTTGCGAAACCTTGACAAATAAAGAATATCTGTTTAAAACCCATCTCTGTACCAAGGCAGTCTATTATGCTGCCATTATTTGTAGAGTTTTATTTGGGTTGTTTAATGTGTGATGCATCACTGTCTATGCGGATAAAAATGCCTCGCCTTTGTCTGTCTTGCAAGGCAGAATTATATTCTGGTGTAGAATCGAAGGTGCAGTCTTTAACCACGAACCAGTTTTGGAAATTAGCATATTTAATGTAGAAAACCTCAAATGTCGAAGGATGTCTAGTTCGAACAAAAATGGCTTTTAGTCTGGTGTCTTCAATACCATACAGCAAAAAATTCGGTGAAAAGGAGTTGCTCAAAGTACCCATTATTCTTCCGAGATTTACAATTTTTATACTCGTATTTTCCTTTATTCTTCAGATACTTTCATCCTGTGAATGCTTGGCCTCATATGCTAAAGAAGCAGGCAACCATTGCTTAAAGCATACAATTAAACTAGATCCTTCCAGTTTCATTTTGTGTTTTGCTTTATAAGCAACCTCTATAGAAAATTGCTAACAAATGCGGTTTGTGTGTTGTAATACACCGAATGCGGTCAGGTTAAAATATTATCAATACCGACATACATTCTTTGATTAAGGTTAGGTATATCAAATTGTCGTTGCTACTACTCATTCGATAAAGTTTTGCCTAAGAATTTTTCGCGGAGCAATTGTCCAAAGATTTGGTGCACATTGTCGCCCTCATCATTAGCTTACTCAGGTCCACTGATGGACGCAGGCCTCTATATTGACCTCCAACTGCTCCTGTCCTGCGCTGTTAGAGTCCACACCTTACCCCCGAATTTTTCGTTTCATGCGTCCAACGAATCTCTGGCCTTCCCTTTGTTCTACACCCAACTCTTTGTATTCACTCCTTTGCCCATATTGTCCACCCGTGGACGGTTAACCTCAGTAGGTGGCCAGAACGAGTTCGTACATTTTACTATAATATCTTTTACTCCAGTTCTCAGATCCAGTTTGCTCTTTTGTGGTCCCTGAGTGATATTGCTAGCAATAATCGTTTCGTGGCCGATTAAAAAAAACCTAAATTTGCGTTCAGGGTGTTTAGTAAGCCGCCAAGGTTCAGCTCCATACGTCATAATCGGTGGTATGCACTGGTTGTAGATGTTTCTTTTTGAGTGGCAGAAGTAGCTTTATTTTATTATAAGGAAGTGCTTGCCGAGTGCTCCGTAACCCGTACCTATTTTGCGCCAGATTTCTCTTTCTTGGCTGGGGTAAGCACTCGCCATCTTTCCAAGTTCGTTTTATTCGTTTACTTCTTCTAGGGTTTCGCTTTTGAGCTGAAGAAGGCGTTGTTCGAAAGTTTATTCATCATTGCTTTAAATGGAATTATGTTTATTTCTCTTCTCAGGGCCGTCCTTTCTGTCTGTAGTTAATCAAGCATTGTTTGCATGTGTTCTGCAGTCTCACTCGGCAATAATATTTCGGCTGCTATTCTCAAATGGCTCAGATATTCCCCGCTGACTATTAATCCTAAGTTTTCCCAGTCAGGCTGCGGAAACACCCCTCCAGACAGGCTGTGAACACTTTTACCGAAATGGTTTATTGCTTCGCCTAAGCAGGGTTTTCGTTCCCGTGCATTCCTTGCTTATGCCTTCTAAATGTCTTCTGTAGTTCTCCTCTATGCGCTTGTCTTTCAGTGGTTCTAGCACGGCAGCGTTGGTCACGAAATCAAATGTTTTCTCATGATCAGTCATCATCATTTACAGCTTCTCTACGTCCACTCCAGGGCAAAGGCCTCTCCGCTAGATCTCCAATGATCCTGGTCCTGTACCAACTGCGACCAGTTTATACCAGCAACCATCTTGTTCTCATCTGGCCAGTTACCTTCTGCATCCACAAGGTACGCTTGTATTCTCAGGGGATCCACCCCGTTACCCTTAATGACCAAGGGTAATTTTGCCTTCGCATTCCTGCCCGGACCATACCAATTTATTCACACCAATTTCTACTAATGTGTCCTTAACAAGCATTTGTTTCCTTATCCACTCCGCTCTCATCTTGTCCCTAAAAGTTGTAAAAGCCATTTTGCGTTCTGTTCTTCGCTGATTCATCCTCAACTTAGGTTGAACCTTTTTATGAGCATCCAAGTTTCCTCTCCGTAGGTGAGTACCGGTAACATGCAGCTGTCACACGCTTTATTCTTCACGGCCAATAGTAGGCTGCCATTCGTTGCCTTAAAGTCCTTGCCGAATGCACTCCACCCCCAATTATCCTTATAATCATATCTGCATCATGATTGGGCGCCGGGGTAACCACTTGTCCTAAGTGAGATATATTCACTTACCTCTTACAGTCCCTCACCACCTATCTCAAAATGCTGTGCTTTCCAGCATTGCTTTATTTTCCAGCATAATATTTTCAAGCCCATGGTTCTACTATGCTTGTCCTGTGTGGCAAGCATGCTTTGCAATTAATCCCCCGAAATACTTACCAAGGCAACGCCTTATGCAATTGCGAGGTTACGGTGATAATCTTCAATAACACTTACATACCCTGTTCCCAATTTAATGTTTGCATACCTCTTGTAAACATGCTGTGAACAGTATTGGAGAGATTGCGTGTACTTGTCTGATAGCCTTCTTAACAGGCATTTTACTGCTCTCCTTATGGAGGATGACGGTAGCTGTGGACACATTATAGATATCCTCTTGTATATTTGTAATGCCCGTGTACATTATGATTCCCAAATGTCTGAAAGACTGCTGAGCATTCGAGGAAGTCAAAGGAATTTTCACGATCTATGAAGGTTATAAGTAAGTGCTGAGTTTACTCCGGGCTTTTGTCTTTTACCTGCTTGATTGTGTTTCTGTGGTTTATTGTTAAATGGCATTCACAAAACATTCCTTGTTTACGGATTTGAATAAAATCTATGGAAGCAGAAATTCTGTTAGCTACTACCTCGGTAAGCACCTTATAGACGACCTACAGTAAGCTGAACGGCCTGTACTATTAAAGATCTTTCATGTCGCCTTTCTTATGCCTTTGGATGATTTTCGTGTTTTAAAAATTTTGCGGTACGCTCGCGATCATTAGGCGTTGCGTATACAGGTTTGCGGACTTTCCTAGTACAATTTGCCGCCATCCTTCCAGAGGTCTGCTGTTGTTACATCCCATCCAGGTGCTTTCTTTCAGAGCCTTTTCTACTTCCTTATGTCATTACTGGTGGAGTGTTTATCTCCTCGGAACTACATCCTCTTCCGGTAATTGTTTTAATGTCGCGGCTATGGTACAGACCTCTATGGAACTCCTCGGCTACTACAACAATTAGTGTTTGTGATGACCTGGCCGTACTTGTTTTTATGTGCATACATATGTTTTTTCCTACGCGTAGGCCCCTGCTCACCGTTTTTATGCTGCCTCAGTTGTGTACAGCATGCTGGATTATCTCCACATTATACTTCCGAGTGTTAGCTGTGTTACGCTTATTAACTTTGAATTCTACGTTAGTTTTATTCAGTTAGCTGGGTATGGAGATTGTCATGCTTTGCGGTTTCCTAGTTATATCTTTCGTCTCCTTGAAAGATATACCATTTTCCTGTCTAGCGATGGTAACTCCGACTTTTGGTGAACAGTCCGTCATAATGCATGTAAGATTGTCCCTGGCTTGCTGTATCGTACACTTTGCTACCACGGTAAGTGCGGAATGTCGGTTCTGCAGCAGTTTCCAGGATTTTCCTACTTTCCGTCGTACGGTAAGCTCATTATTGTCTGTTTTTCTACTAGCTAAATACGGTTCCACATGAACTACACCCTAATTCGAGATCTGTTATGCGGTGGTCACTACACCTTACCCACATGAGCAGTTTTACATCCAGCACGACGCCAAGGTTATCGCATAGTTGGAAGTCGATTTCTTTTTTATGCTACCAATTCGTGCTTCTCCGCACACATTTTCGGCTTTACCGTTTGCAGAAGAAGTTATTCATAGTGTGTAGAGTATTCCGTTCGGCGAACAGCACTAATATCTCCCCTTTTTTATTTCACCACCCCAGAACGTAGTTCCCAACTGCCATGTCTTCGGCGCGCTTATTCCTTTACTTTTGCTTTACATTCACCCATAAATACAGCATACTGTGTTTTTATTTTAGCCTTACCCGATTCACCATCTACAAAGAAGCTTTCAACTAGAACGTCGTCGCGGATCGATGTAGGCGCGTACCCCTGTACAACATCTACAAAGAAGCGTTCAACTAGGTGGTCGTCGTGGCTCGATGTAGTCGCGTAGCCCTGTACCACATTGAATTTGTACCTCCTAATTAGCCAAACTACAAGACCGGCTGCCCTTTCGGTAATGCTATATTGATCGTATGTTGCCAGCTATGCTTTTATTCACTAGAACCCCCACTTTTAGTTCTCCTCTGTTCACTAGAACACGGTAATATACCATGTATACATTTTTATGCACTGTGAAGGCTTTACCCGTAGTAATAACCTCGCTAAGTAATATTATACCCCCATTTGTACCCTCTGATAATCAAACACGTGTACACTCGCCTCGTTAGATAAAGGTGTCGCGTTTAACGTTGCCCTGTTTGGATTCCAATGGCGGCCCCTCCGGTTCCAGGGATCCCTAGCAACCTCTGCTGGTGTCATTAGTCTGACCGTCACCGTTGTCAGTTCCTTCACAGCCACTGGAGACGGAGGGCCGAGGGATATTTGGCGTATTCATTGGCGGTAGTGGCGGTTACTACACCAGGGTGGCGAAACCTGCTCTGATTTAGGAGAACTTTACCCGCAATTGTCACCGGTATCAGGCCGCAGACCAAGCCTGCTTGTGCAATTGCGTCGAAACGTGGAATATTTTAATCGGCTGGGAATTGTGCAGTGCCAGAATGTAAAGCGCAGTACTTCTGCACGCGAGGCAGATGCTCAGCCTCTACGCCACCGCTGTACCATCATGGTAAATGAATTCGATGTAAACGCGTTTAGTGGATTGTGGGGATTTTTCTATAACTTCTTTGACGACATGAATGTGATCCATGTCTGAGTACCCTTTCCAAAACCTAGCCTAATGTCGGGGATGTCGGCAACCCAGACTGGCACTTATGCGGCTAACTATAACATTGGTTAACACCTCATACACAACAGTGAGTACGCTCGTGGGTCTGTGATGCAGAAACTCACACCTTCTGCCAGTGAGTGTTTCCTTACAGATGGAACGTGTATTTTCGCAACATCACCTGCAGTGTTCGAAAGGAGCAGGGGTGGCGTAAGAATTTGTCAAAGCAAATGTAATATCTCTAAAATTGGTTCTTTGCCGAATTACCTACAAAATAATTTTGCGACAGCTAAGGTCGAATCTGTTGTCATTACGATTCCTTTGAAGGACTTTGTTGTGCGGTACGGGTCCTAGTGCGTATGTTATCACGTTTTACTCACTTTTACGCGAATAAGCCGAAACGCCAGGCTCACCACGCACCTAAAACAACAGTACCTAGTTTTCCACACACCTATTTTATAAAACGCGGTATCACGTACGGTTTTTTGACTGCGCAAATGTTTCTGCAAATTTCCAGATTTCCAACCTATATAACCTAGCACCACAAGGAGTCTTCAGTGAGAAGCAAGCAGAAATTTGTTTGCCCAATGTAAATATTCTACTTTTTTAACACTAGTTAGGCATAGGTTTGGTTTTTTACCGCCATAATTATCTGTAAACCTCGGTACTTTATTTGAGACAAAAACCGAACGCAGTTTTCTAAACACATCAGCATTGTTACATTCTGCACAGCCGTTTTCAACATCACCATGCGTAACCCCAACAGTTGCAGAAGCAGGAGTGTCGTCGCACACGCCTTTAACTTGGTACACTTAATACTGCCTGTTATATCATCACAGGTATCTTTACTTATTCATTCATTTTAGCGACGTTGCATTTCAATCTTCCTGTTTTGTTTTGCACAGCTATCTTTCTTGTCAAATTTAGTTTAATTAGTTTCTACGTCTTTGCGTTATGACGGTAGTTAAACCGCCTACGAATACGATGTCACCGCAACTCCAAAGGTGCTCTGAAGCGACAGCTGCGCGAGCCGTCACCGATGTGTGACGCACCCGCGGAGAAATAGGGCGCAAAGAGCAAACTCCGCTGTCTCATGCAGGACTGTGCAGGCGAGAAATTTGGTAGGCCTAGCTCCATTTTAACTAATGGTCCTTGCTTATGTAGAGCTGGGCAAAGCTTGGGATGCATAATAACTACAGTCAAATGCTTGTATAACGAAGCGTGCGGGACCGTGGTAATTGTTCGTTATACACGTCACTTCGCTATATGCATCGCGCGATAAATTGTCATCCTATAAAGCAGATAAGCATATATAAGAAGCAGAAGTTTATTCCATCTTACAAGAAGATGAAGGTTGCAAAGCAAAATTATACAGACGAGGGTCGCATAGTCGAGACTGCATCAGGATCCTCGCTTAAATATTACATAGAAGAACAAAACACAGTGGAAGCCTCTATAATCATAATATACAGTGGCATATTATAGAGCTATATGCATTACAGAGTAGTAATGTAAATAATAAAAAAATATTGGCAATATAGCAATACAAAATAGGTAGTATATTTAGGGCGGACTCGAAAGGGGAGAAAAAAAATGACAAATAGAATAACAGGAAACGCAATATTATACATGTAAAACTATAGTAATAATCAAAAGAACACTAAGGAATTTTCACGAGATAGAAAACGCTAATCCGCGCGTCTAGGTGAAATTTCTAAACAACCTATGCCACAAGAAACAAAAGCAGGCATAATTGCATTCACTCAGTATGAGAAAACACGATGAAGCAAAAAGGAAAAGAAGTGCAGCACTACAAACATAAATTCAGCGAGAAAAAATAATACGCAAAAGTGCAACGAATAATACTCAAAAATACACAAAAAAATTTCACTATGCCTGTTATATACCATTCAGCACTCCATAAGAAACTTTTAAAGAAGCCTTTTAAATGATGATAAAGATAATAGAGCTTCAATTTCACCGGGCAGGCTGTTGTAGTTTGCAATAACTGAAAAATGCGAATGCATTTTACCGTAGTTAGTGGAATAAAGTAAGCAAATAATTAGAATTAGCCTTTCATGTTGTGTTGGAGGTTGAGCAGAATTCGCTGCAGCATCATCGTGCGGTAGCGGCCTTTAACGAACCGTATGATCCCATGGTACAATGGCTGCAGCACCGACGTCGACGTGCAATTCGGCGGCAGAAAAATCACTTCCACGTGATTTAGCACCGGGATCTTGTTGTGTGCGGCGCAGTTGTCGATGAGAAGAGCAATCTTGCGATTCGGAAGCCGCATTGTTTTCTCCAGTTGCAAAAGCCCGGTTTGGAAAAAGTCCGCCGTCATTTAAGCCGTTTTGCTCGCAACTTAATCTGCTGGAAGGCTACGCACGCCCTTAAAGCATCGTGGCTTTGCCGACCTCCCAATCACTAGCGGCTTCAGCTTTTCAGTCCCTGCTCCATTGCAGCAGAGCAGCACAATCAAATGTTGCTTGGACTTTTTTCCCCCTTAGCAGTGATCTCTTTTCTCGCAGAGGGTCTTCCGAGGTAGCAATTCATAAAAAAGAGCAGTTTCGTCGGCATTAAATGTGTCTTCCGGCCTGTACTCCTGCAGCACTCTCAGCAGTTCGGACTCACACCAATTGTCGGCGAGATCGTGCGGTGCGTCGGTCTCTTCGCCAGCCAGAGTCTTGAGAACAATGCCATGTCGTTGTTTAAAGCTTCTCAGCCAGCCACTCGTCGCTTTGAAGTACGCTTCATCTACGCCGAGGGTGAAAGCAAACTGTTTGGCCTTCTGAAACAGCACCGGCAAGCTTACAGGAATCTTCCTTGTACGTACATCGGCAAACCACGTGTAGACGGCGGCGTCATTATCCTGAAATGTGGCTGCACGGATCCGCTTCCTTGACGGGTCCGTTTTATGGTGTGCCACTTGCTCCTGTATCTTTTATTTGTCCTTAAGGAACGTCGACAAGGTCGATGCGCTGATACCGTATTCCTCGGCTAAGTTCTCTTTTTTTCCAGCCGCCCTGCATGGCACTGATCATCTTCATCTTCTCATCGAGGCTGAATTGTCGTCGCTTTTTAGTCCCTGCAACTTCACCTGCACTAATCGTGATTCCAAGACGTTGCAACACGAACACCGCACAATCGAACAACCACGCTACAGACCAGATCAGCAGCAGACTCGCTTCTCTCCGCAGTCAGGCAGGGCGCGTATGCGCACACTTAACTGACTCTTCTTACGCCGTTTTTCTGCAGCCGCCTCCCCAAGACTAGCCCGAAAACTCTCCTCTAAATCATTGTTGCCCTTTGTCCCTTCCTTCTCGAAACCGTCCTGTCATTATAAAAAAAATTCTGAAATGTACACGTTAAATCCCAAATTTGCACACCGATCGCCCTTTTCCTTCCTTCTTCTCGCTAAAATTGCAAGTGCTCCGGGAATAGCAGAACAGCCAGTCAGGACTTGGGACCACGCCGACGTACCGCGCCTGTTTTGTGCCATTTCTCATTTTATTTATTACACTGTAGACCCTGCTGCGACGACGAAACTCGGTCCAGACTGCTTTTCCGCCGGTGGGAAAACAGTGGAGGGAGCGGAAGAAAAGGAAGGCCACCCAGCCTGGAAGTTCCGAGGCGACATAGATATTGTTTGTCGATGTCTTCCGCGCTCCTATTTTGTTTATTCGGTGTCTGTCGACACAAGAAAGGCCGAAGGTACAACTGGTTCAGCTACACGCCAACGCCTTAAAAAGAGCGAGTAACCGCAGTCGGGCCACGCCGCCATTCTGTGCAGGTGTTTGCGCCCCCTCAGTGATTGGGTTCTTCGCCCCGAGGGCCAAAGGCGCAATTAGGTGAACCGTCCTCTCTCTGGCAGCGTAAAAGGAAACATGTGGGCTTCCCGGGGAGAAGTTTTGTGGGAGGAAACACTAGCCCTCGCTTACGCGCGCTGCTGGGAAAATATTTCGGAAGGAGGGGGAAAGGCGGGGGGTCGAACTCCATGCTCCCGCTGGCTACATCCCTCAGCAGCAGTGCAGCGGCATTATCGGCATTTGTTTAATTTTATAGTTTTCTAAAACATAGCCCGGGGTGACCTTGGTCTGGCCGTTTGCATTAGCGAGTGCCATCGGCGGCAGCAGCGGGCCGCGGCGACGCAGCCCCGAGCCTATACCGAGCAGCCCGGTTGCTCGGATTCGGTTCGCTGCTGCGCGTTACCACGTGGGCGGCTAGCAGTATTCGTTATCAAACAACATTTCAGCGATTAGGAACGCATGATTTTCTTCGTTAAACAGGCAAATTCGCTGTAGTGGTATTCGCTGTAGTGGCGTTCACAATACATAGGAAACACCGGAATCTGGCCAGGCCATATGGCATGCTTCGTTGTACAGGTAATTTCGTAGTGGAAGCGTTCGTTGTAGCGGCGTTTGACTGTACATGCTAGCATGCTACGAATTAGCAATTCAACAAGTGACACAACAAAGAAAGTCCCGAAATGTGCAAAAATCCTAGATAGATCAACAACTTCTTAAATGAAATAAATGTAAAAACTCAATATATGACTTTAGTGCGACCCCGCTACCCTAACCTGCTTCTAGAATTCCAAAAATATAGAAACATCTGCTGAGCGTCTGAAGGAATTATTTGTGTAGCTTATAAGAGCTCTGTGTACTTCGAAGGCAGTGTAAGATGCAAAGGTGGGTGAGGAAGTAATTATTAATTTTTTTTTCAGTATATCAAGATACTTTTTTCATACATTTGGCGTGAAATCATGCGCCGATATTAAAAATTCTGTGTTTTTTATTTCGGATTAAGTTGCTATAAGCTGATATATAGCATTCGTTCCTGTTGCATGCGAAACCGTCCGATTTGTTGGGATATTGTCACGAAGACAAGGACGATGCAGTTGTGTTGAATGAGAAACACGTTTATTGGAGCGAACTTGTGCTCCCCTAACAACTCAAAAGAATAGAGAGGCGGCGAAGCAGCGGTCAACAAAGTGACTTACACAGGCGAGTGTCGTCGAATCGAATGCCCCGGCGTCCGCACTGCAGGCTTTTTATCTTTTGGCGCGCGTGGTCCTCGAAACGTCGATTCGCATCGAGAACATAGTAGATCCAAGAAGATTATTCTGGGCTGTTAACGTTAGATCGGAATGCTCTCCCTATCACAACAGATAACACACGCGGCACAGAAAGAAAGAATTGAACACGCGCTTCCCTTGGCGCAGAGATAACACAGACTGGCGCAGCCGGGCGGTAAAAGCAAAACACAAATAATCAAACCCAATGTATGGTTCGCGGCATTACCCCCCCTCTAAGAGTGCATCGACCCGATGCTAACATAAGCGACAGTCCGAACAAATGAAAATAAAAGTTCGTCATCGTCCGTAGAAAGGTTTTAAGCGAACCACGTGGACGACTTCAGGCCACGTGCGTCGTCGTAATGTGCCGGAGTCACCATCGGGGATCCCTTCGTAGGTAAGTTGGCCAACACGTCGTAGAATCTTGTAGGGTCCAAACCCACACACGATACCCTGGTTGGTACTCAGCGTTTCGGCGTCGGAGGCTGTAGCGGCCCGCATCCACCAGCTGCTGGTCCGTTATACGAACTCGAGCGAGCTGGCGGGCATCCTCCGCACGTTGAAGATATCCGTGGACGTCGGCGTTGAGGTCGTCGTCTTCTACGTGCTCAAGCATGGCGTCGAGCATCGTAGTCGGCCTTCTACCGTAGACAAGCTCGAACGGCGTCAGCTGTGTCGTCTCCTGGATAGCCGTGTTGTACGCAAACGTGACATACGGGAGCACTTTGTCCCAAGTCTTATGTTTAACGTCAACGTACATCGACAGCATATCTGCGATTGTCTTGTTCAGACGTTCTGTTAGTCCGTTCGTTTGGGGGTGGTACGCCGTCGTTCTTCGGTGATCCGTGTTGCTGTAGCGTAATACTCCTTGCATCAGCTCCGCAGTAAATGCCATTCCGCGGTCTGTGATTAGGACTTCCGGGGCTCCATGTCGCAGCACAACTTGGCTTATAAAGAACTTCGCCACTTCATGTGCAGTCCCCCTTGGAAGAGCGGCGGTCTCTGCGTAGCGCATCATGTAGTCTGTCGCTACGACAATCCACTTGTTCTGTGATCGTGACGTAGTGAACGGGCCTAAAAGGTCCATTCCAATCTGTTGAAATGGTCTCGATGGGACGGCGATAGGTTGCAGAAGTCCGGCGGGTCTTGTCGGCGGCGTTTTTCGTCGCTGGCAGTCACGGCAGCTCCGGACGTAGTGGGTGACGTCAGAGGTAAGGCCGGGCCAGTAGTACCTCGCCTTGATTTTTGCAATAGTGCGGGCTGTGCGCACATGTCCGGAAGACGGGTCGTCGTGGCACGCTTCCAAAATTTCGTCACGAAGGTCCGCGGGGATGACGAGAAGGTAATTCGCTCTTGTTCCGGGGCTGAAATTCTTCTTCACAAGGAAGGAGTTTCTCAGGCTGAAAGGTGGTAAGCTGCGTTTGAAGGTCCCAGGAACGGCAACGTTGCATCCCTCGAGGTACTCGATTATGACGCGTAAGTCGGGGTCGGCACGCTGCTGGGCGGCTAGGTCGCTCTCCGTCACGATCCCGAAGAACGCGCTGTCTTCATCAGAGTCATGTGGTGGTGGGTCGACGGGGGCGCGGGACAGGCAGTCGGCGTCGGAGTGTTTCCTGCCGGATTTATAAACGACTGTAACGTCGAACTCCTGCAGGCGCAAGCTCCACCGCCCAAGACGGCCAGAGGGGTCCTTCAAATTGGCGAGCACACACAGCGCATGGTGGTCTGTTACAACCTTGAATGGCCTTCCATACACGTTTGGGCGAAATTTTGAAATCGCCCATATAATAGCCAGGCACTCTTTCTCAGAGGCAGAATAGTTTTTCTCTTCCTTCGACAGACCACGGCTAGCATAGGTGATTACCCTTTCGCAGCCGCTTTGCTTTTGGACAAGGACGGCACCCAAGCCTATATCACTGGCGTCCATATGCATTTCCGTTTCGGCATTTCCGTCGAAATAAGCGTGCATGGGCGGGCTTTGCAGGCGTTTTTGCAGCTCGCCGAATGCTTTTTCTTGGTCGTTTTCCCAGCTTAAAGGGGTGCTATCTTTCGTCAAGCGCGTGAGTGGCTCTGCAATGCGTGCGAAGTTTGCGACGAAGCGCCGGTAGTATGCGCACAGCCCGAGAAATCTCCGCACGCCCTTCTTGTCTTTCGGCCTTGGGAAGTTCGCAATGGCTGAAGTTTTTGCCGGGTCAGGGAGGACTCCCGCGGCGTTGACGACGTGGCCCAATAACTTGAGTTCCCCGTATGCGAAACGGCACTTTTCAGGCTTCAGCGTCAACCCCGAAGTACGAATGGCCTCGAGTACAGACTCCAACCTTGCAAGGTGTTCGTCGAAAGTCCGGGCGAATACCACTACGTCGTCGAGGTATACGAGGCAGGTGTGCCACTTAAGGCCAGCTAGCACAGTGTCCATGACTCTTTGAAACGTCGCTGGTGCTGTGCACAGCCCAAACGGCATCACCTTGAACTCGTATAGGCCGTCTGGGGTTATAAATGCAGCCTTCTCTCGGTCTCTCTCGTCCACTTCAATTTGCCAGTAGCCGGTCTTCAGGTCCATTGATGAGAAGTACTTCGCGTGGCAGAGGTGGTCGAGGGCGTCGTCGATTCGGGGGAGGGGGTACACGTCCTTTTTCGTGATTTTGTTCAGTCGCCGGTAGTCAACGCAAAACCTTAATGTGCCGTCTTTTTTCTTTACGAATACGACGGGCGCAGCCCAGGGGCTTTTCGATGGCTGTATAATGTCATCGCTCAGCATGTCGTCGACTTGAGTCCGGATGGCTTCCCGTTCGTGTGAAGAGACGCGGTACGGTGACTGTCGGGTAGGTCGGGCTCCATCTTCGGTTATTATTCGGTGCTTCGCTAGAAGGGTCTGACGTAGTTTTGCGCTCGACGAAAAACATTCGCTATAGCGACGCAGCAAAGCCAATAATTTTTTCCGTTGTTCTTTCGGTAGCGCCGGATTCACGTCGAATGGCTGCGGGAGCTTGAATGTTTCTGCGGGTGTGCGTTCAAAGTCGGCGACTGCGATCACATCACTTGCTTCTTGCGTTTCTTCGAGGAACGCAATTGCAGCTCGCTTGTTTAAATGCTGGTACTCTTCGGTGAAATTAGTGACCAAAACGTGAGATTGGCGTTGCTTGAAGTGCGCAATTCCTCTTGCGACGGGGACACCGCGGTCGAGAAGCAACCTTCGATCACTCTCTACGATAGCGTCGATGTCAGAAGCAGCATCCTCACAGTAGACGGCGATCATCAAGCTTGCGCGGGGTGGCAGGGTGATGTGATCGTCGGCGATCCTGACAGCAGCACGGTGATCGGGTTCGGCTGCGGCGTCGTGGAGTGATTGGAGGAAAATGTAATCGACTTGGTCTGCAGATCAATTATTGCGCCGTTGTCCGTCAAACAGTCCATTCCGAGAATCACGTCGGGGGAGCAGTTAGGCAGAACGACGAACGCCGCAGGGTACGTTGTGCCGTCTACGGTGACGCGCGATGTGCACGTTCCACTTGGCGTCACGAGGTGGCCTCCTGCTGTGCGTATGTGCGGACCGTCCCATCTGGCCATAACTTTGTTCAGTTTAGACGCAAATGGTCCGCTTATTACCGAATAGTCAGCTCCCGTGTCTACGAGGGCGACTACGTCAAAGCCGTCGATGGACACCTTGACGTCTGATGCAGTCGTCCTCGAGTTCCGGGTTCGTCGGGGCGTCGTATCTCTGCTTGTACGTGTTGATGGTTGGTGACTGTGCATCGTCGTTGTCGTCGTCTTCTCAACGGACGTCTCGGTCAGGTCGGGTACGCGTCGCGCCGTGTAGCTGTCGTCGTGTTCGGGAGTCTCGTCAGGGTTAGGTCGGGTCGTCGGGATGAGGGAATGTCGTGAATCACTGTCTTCAGCGCGTCCTTGCGTCGTTGGAGGGTTTCTAGTTTTTCACCGTAGAGCAACTTCACCTCCAGAAGTTGCCGCCTTTAGTTTCCCCCGCGTGGGCTGGGGGACCTTCCACGGGCGAAGTCAGCGTTGCTACGGCGGTTCGGCGATTGGTAGGGGTAGGGCGACGGCGAACAGTTGAAACGCGCTGGGCCACGGCTGGTTTCAGATAGATACTCGTCGATCTCACGTGGTCGTTGGCCAGGGAGAGGGCGAGGTGCGTCGACGGAGAAACCACGCAGTCCGAGTCTCTTGTTTGGGCAGCGATGGTAAATGTGGTCGACCTCTCCGCAGTGGTAGCACAGAGGACGGTTATCGGGAGTTCGCCATACGTCCGTCTTCCTCGGCGTCTGGTTTCGCGCTACCGGTGGTCGGGCGGGTGACAGTGGGCGGCGGTACGGCGGGGCCTCTTGACGGCGTGTTGGAGCAGGGCGGGGCCGACGAACAGCCGCGGAGTATGTCATTGCTTGTGGCTCTCGGGGTACCTCGGATGGCGTAGAAGTTCCCAACGCTTGTTGCACTTCTTCTCTAATCACGTCGGTGAGAGAAGCGACTTGGGGCTGCGGCGGCGTTGGTAGAAGTTTCCGCAGCTCCTCTCTCACTATTGCGCGGATAGTCTCGCGTAGGCTGTCGGCCGGGATCGGCGTGCTGCCAAAGTCGTTCGCATTGGCCGCGCCAACAAAGTTGCGGTCATACTGCTTAGCACGCATTTCGAGGGCTTTCTCAATGGTGCTGGCTTCGGTCACGAATTCGGCGACGGTTTTGGGCGGATTTCGGACAAGTCCAGCAAACAGCTCCTCGTTCACTCCGCGCATTAAGAAGCGCAACTTCTTTTCTTCCGTCATTTCGGGGTCCGCGCGGCGATATAGCTGCTTCATCTCCTCAACGAAGATCACGACACCTTCGTGGGGGTGTTGCGTGCGCGTTTCCAACAAAAGAAGGCTCTTTCGTTCCGCACGGCGGTAGTGAAGGTCTTAGTAAACTCGCTTTTGAACTGAGCCCAGTTTGTCAAGGAGCTCTCGTGGTTCTCGGACCAAGTGCGAGCCGAATCTTCCAAGTAAAAGAAAACGTGCCGGAACGATTCTGCGTCGTCCCACCTGTTGAATTTCCGGACGCGATCCAGTTTCTCCAACCATTCTTCTGGGTCTTCTGCGGGGGCTCCTCGGAACGATGGCGGTTCCCGGCGCTGCTGCAGGACGATTGGCGACGTTGTTTCTTGCACCATGGTGTTGGTTGCAGCGTTTATTTTCTTGGGCCCTTCTGGCATCAAACCGAACTCGGGCGGTAAATCTTGCAGGCGGGGGCTGGCTCTTGTTGGACTGGCTTGGCGGCTTTTCGAGGTTGTAGTGGGCAAGAAGGGTGCGTACCCCGCACCTCAACCAGATGTCACGAAGACAAGGACGATGCAGTTGTGTTGAATGAGAAACACGTTTATTGGAGCGAACTTGTGCTCCCCTAACAACTCAAAAGAATACAGAGGCGGCGAAGCAGCGGTCAACAAAGTGACTTGCACAGGCGAGTGTCGTCGAATCGAATGCCCCGGCGTCCGCACTGCAGGGTTTTATCTTTTGGCGCGCGTGGTTCTCGAAACGTCGATTCGCATCGAGAACATAGTAGATCCAAGAAGAATATTCTGGGCTGTTCAGGTTAGATCGGAATGCTCTCCCTATCACAACAGATAACACATGCGGCACAGAAAGAAAGAATGGAACACGCGCTTACCTTGGCGCAGAGATAAGACAGACCGGCGCATCCGGGCGGTAAAAGCAAAACACAAATAAACAAACCCAATGTATGGTTCGCGGCAATATAAATCAGTCCAGAGAAGGGTAGGTGGGTTGAATTCGTCCTTCTCTTTGTTTGGTAGGTATTTGTACAAGATTTTATTTCAACATCAAAAGGCATATAAGACGCCCTTTGTCAATTCAAACCACTTACCTTGAAGCAGTGACCATGACCACTCTTGATTCGGCTATAAAACGCCACTTTCTGGCAACTACTACACTTTGTCACCTATGTACTTACCAACAGATGATCTTCATAACACTAAATCTTTTTTGCGAGAAAGTGCGAGATGGGGGATTTGTCGCGTTTGCACATTTGTTTCTTTTATAGTACACGAGTGCTGAACCTGCAATGCTTATTACCATGTTGCAAGCAAAATGTTTAGCTCTTCTGCATATTCTTTATACCATGGTGTTATTATAATCCTGGGAAGTTTTCACTTACAGAGGAACCTATTACTACATATAAAAGTTTTTGAATGTGACAGGTCTTTTAAATCTCTTGAGTATCGATCGTCATGCTCCTAGTTTTTAGGAGACTCGCAAAAAGTGCTTTTATGTAAAAAAACGTAAAATATAGGCCTATATATTATTCATAACTTTTTCTGTGTGCGGAGAGACATACAACTGCAAATTTACAATTTTCGTCCTAGAAAAGGCAGTATCATTTTCGCTCTTCTGTTCTCCTTAGGCATAAAATTCATGAATGTTTGGTTTTTGTGGTTTATGATAGAAATCTTTGTGAGTTTATTTTTGTTGATCCAATTCACTTGTCCTAAAATTGGGATGGCCTTTAGTGTGCACTTACACGCGTTTTTTTTCAAGTGAGAATTTATTCTTTAATTGAATACTAAAATTATGCAGTCGGATATTTTTTGAAGAATTTGAAAAAAATTGCTGTTATGGCATAGAAATTAAAATTTGTCCCGGCATTTACGGGAAATTTTGACAAAGAAATAGGCGCATTGAGAAGGCGCACGTTCCTACTGCACCTGTCCTATTTCAATTATTTTTTTTGTTTTTTTTGTTTTTTCCTGCCAAGCTCCCGAAAAGTGTAAGTACGCTTTTTGTTTTTTGCTGTCGTAACAGGTGCAATATTTGTGTTGAAACAGAAAACCATTTGAACAATTGTGAACTCGGAAAGCTCACACCTTGATGAGACTTGAGGTACCTAATTTGATATCTTACATTGGCGACCGCATCTTTCTTAAGGTCTTTAGACAGGCCAGCCGTGCAATCCAGGGATTCGCACTTTGGGATGACATTTAAAGTTTGTCACAATGGGCACCAAACACGGGAAAAGACATGCACTCCACAATGAATATTGTACTGCCAATACCATCCAACCGCAAAAGCGGATGCGGTGGATGTAACTGCGCCACAGCCGCTCATAAATTGACAAATTGGGTGCCCAGGCGTCTGATGCCACTTGTGAAAGGACGAATTTTTCTAGCAAACGTTCTTTTTTGTAAGAAACTTATCGCGAAACTTCATTTTGAATGGTTGATATTTTAAAAACTAAAAAAAAATTCTACGTTGCAAGGTGACTCTTGCAGTTTCTCCCAAGGTGTAAAGAGGTGTGCGTTCTAGCTCCTCTTGCGAGAACTGAGGCCCCACGATTAGCGATTGCCATCAAGGATCTGCATTATCGCAGCCGACCCTGAAATAGTGTCGAAAGCTGGCAGGGCAAAACGCTTTTGACGGCCGTGCTTTGCAGTTACCCTTGAAGCCTATTGTTCTGACGACGCTTTAATCCTCTTTTTCTATTGGTTATAAAGTGGTTGGACCCTGCCCCTTGTGCAAAATGTTGCAGCGGCGACCAGCGGTTTGAATGAGTGATCACCTATCTTCAGGAGATGTCTGCACTTGATGCGACAGGTAAGCATGGTAAGCTAGATGTTTATTTCCGTAGTGGCTTAACAACAACCAGACTGACACCAGGGTCCCGTGATGTAATTGACGAATTAGGCTTTGAGAAGTCAAACGTGTAAAGAGGAAGGTGCTTTTAATGGTACCAAAAGTACATTGTAGCACCGTTCCTGCCAAACACGAGGTATTACAAAAATCTTAAACGCAATAATGCAAATTACCTTGAAGAAATAGTACAACAGAAAAACTGTGCACTCCGCGTATTCAGACAGTTAGGGTGCAAGCAGAGAAAGCGAATCAATGATCGGCCATGATACAAGTGGTGAAAAGCGAACCCAGAGAATAATATTTCTTGATTGACATCATGACTGCGACAACGTCCATGTGTTTAAGAAAGGTACGAACCTGAATGATTAAAAGCTGTCAATTTTTATTGAGAAACAACCGAGCCATCCCAAAGATATCCGTGACACACCCCATTTAGACATTATTCTCTATCGGACTTCCACATGAAGATCGAAATGCACACCGTGATACTTCGTTAAAACCTCTTAAAGACCAAACACATAATAAATATAATGGAACTAATAATAAACATTAGGTAGAAAGCATAGTGCTACGAAGGGGCAAATCAAGCAATGTCTAGAGAAGGCACACGCTCTTGCGAACCTGCAGAAATGTTTCAGGAAACGGGATGAAGCTTTGGAATACTACTAACACATTTAAACCCAAAAACCGCCGATTGGGAGAAATGGCATTCCCCGCCATTTCCCCGCCAAAAAGGAACAGGATGTCGGGAATTTGAAAAACAAAATGCGTATAAAAGCCCTCATCAAATCCCCAGGGATTTGTTTAACAAGCACACAAACAAGGAAATCTATAAAAAGTAACAATTTTGAGTATTTTCTAATAAGAGTGAAATTTCAATAGGCTACAAAAGTATTGAGCACGACTAACGTAAGGCGAACTTGGAACAATTTATGCCGCTCAAGTAAGGCCATTATCAGACAGCCAACTGCGACATCAAAGGCAGTACAGTTGGTTAACAAATCGGAAACTGTGATCCACCACAAAGAAAAATTAAGAATTCGATTCCCAATCACTTCTTCGCACACACAGCGGTGAAGGCAAACACACAATTCGTAAAAATCAAATAACGACAGAAGAAAAATTAGATGCCTTTTTCGCCCTGCAAATAATGCATGTCTTATTAACTTAACAGCAAAAAAATACACAGATGAGAGCACATCAAAGATTGCATTCTGTGCAATCGTCAATATACCATGCAAAAGCTTATACCGTACTACTCAAATTAGGCCCCAGAATTGCCAATACAGTACCCACTTACACTTCCTACCCACTGCAAAAAAATACCCCTGCTAACATGCTGTCCTATAAATCAAAGAACGAGTAATCAACATCACGCTTCGAGCCCCCCCCCCCCCCCCACCGTGACATTTATGGTGTTCCATAAAATAATTTTTTTGATAAGTTCTCTCAGCAGGTGTTATTTATAATCAACGCATGGTAAACACAGCCCTCACTAAATACCTTCTCACTCCACGGCGCGATGCATGTATTGTCTTTTCTGATGGGGAAAATGGCTCAACAGCTATTCTGAGCGTACGTGTGCTTTTTCTTATCTAAGTTCCTCTGGTCGTTGGCACTATGGCTTCTTCGGGGTTCTCGCAAAGGTCGATGTCATTCTGTCCGGACCGGAACCAGTTTTTTATGCCCCTATTCGTTCGTCCGTCAAATTCTTCCTGCCTGCTGTACCTTCTGCTGCGAAATGTGACATTCCGCCCCTTCACGAAACCATCAACTAGGCCTATACAGCCACCTCTTTAACGCCTCGGATTGAGTGAAGATGGTGAAAATGGCTCAAAAACTGTGCCGAACCCCGTGTACCGTTTTAATGCAGAATATTTACCGTTAGTGTTATGCAAATCTAGCCACAGGTGTCTCGTGATCCTGCTGTCCCCACGCATTTGTTTACTTATTATGTGTGACTGTGTGTTTGTCTGCAAAGGTGTCTTATTCGGCAATGTTGAAACTAATCCAAGTCCCGATACTCGCTCTGCTGACCTGCTTGCACTTGAAACATTGCCCGATGATCCGCTGAGCAAACATATGATCTGTTTCACCTGCCCAAGGACGTGTAGTCTTGTGCCATGTAAGCGGCGGAGATTGAGGCTGGTGTAGAAGCTTGCCTTGAAACGCTGCAAGCTAGTCGAAGGCAATTTGAAGCCAGCTTCAAGAACATTAAAACGCGGACATTGGCAGCAAAAAAAAACTGAAGTGTTGAGCATATGCATGACGAGATGGCACCACTGTCTACTCAGCAAAAAGAGTTTACGGCCACGAGGAGACGAGAAACAGCATAGATGATGCCAAAGTATAGAGATCTTTTGTGCTTTCTCGAACTCTTTCCGTGTTACTTGGGATCAATCTGAATCTCTTACCATAGATGTGCTCTTATATACGCCGATGCTCTCCCACTAAGGGACATCGCTAAGGGACATTGCTAAGGGACTTTTTCCACCTAAAAAATCTCGCCCATTAATCATCATCATCATCAGCACCACCAGCCTATCTACGAACACTGCAGGGAAAAGGCCTCTCCCATGATTCTCCAATTACCCCGCTCCTGTGCCAACTGTGACCAATTTATCTCTGCAAACTTCTTGATCTCATCTTCCCATCTATCTTTCTCTCTGCCCCTGCTACGCTTACCTTCCGTAGGAATCTACTCTGTTACCTTTAATGACCAACGGTTATTTTGTCTACGCATTACATGTCCTGCCCACGTCCATTTCTTCTTCTTAATCTCTACTAATATGTCCCTAACACGCGTTTGTTCCCTGACCCACTCCGCTCTCTTCTTGAATCTTAATGTTACACATATCATTTGCCGCTCTATTGCCCTCTGAGTCTTTCTCAATTTAAGTTGAACCCTCTTAGTGAACCTCCAAGTCTCTTCCCCTGAGGTGAGCACTGATAAGATGCAGCTGTCATACACTTTTTTCTTCAGTTTCAATAGAATCTGCTATTCATTATCTGAGAATGTCTGCCGTATGCAGTCCGCCCCAATCTGATTTTTCTAATTATCTCTGCATCATGGTTAGGATCTGGGGTCACAACTTGGCCCAATTAGATATATTGTTTTACGACTTCTACTACCCCGCCCCTATCCCAAACTGTGTAATGTCCCGAGGTTATTGATCATTATTTTAGTTTTCTGCATATTAATTTTCAGGCCCACGGTTCTACTATGTTCGTCTAGCGCGGAAAGCATTTTTTACAATTCGTCCCCGGAGTTACTCAGCAAGGTAACGTCATCAGCAAATCTGAGGTTACTGATGTATTCTCCATTAACCCTTACTCGCACCTGTTACCGATCCAACGTTTTGAATACTTCTTGTAAACATGCTGTGAATAACATTAGAGAGATTGTGTATCCTTGTCTGACGCTCTTCCTTATAGGTTTCTTACTGCTCTCCTAATGGAGGATGATGAAAGCTGTGGAGCCATTGTAGATATCATCTAATATTTTTACATAATGCTCATCTACCCCCTGGTTCCCTAATTCCTGAATGACTGCTAGGGTTTCGACCGAGTCAAATGTTTTCTCATAATCTATGAAGCCTATATATAAGGGTTCAGTGTACTCAGTGCACTTCTCTATCACCTGAGTGATCGTGTGACTATGGTCTATTGTTGAATAATCTTTTCGGTACCCTGCTTGTTCTTTAGGTTGAACAAAATCTAAGGTTGCAGAAATTCTGTTAGCGATTACCTTTGTAAGTACCTTGAACAGTTGACAGTAAGCTGATCGGCCTGTAATTTTTCAAGTCCTCCATGTCACCTTTCTTATGGATTAAGATGATGTTCGCGCTCTTCCAAGATTCCGGTACGCTTGCGTTCATTAGGCATTGCGTATACAGGTTTGCAGTTTTTTAAGTACAAATTCTGCGCCAGCCTTCTTGAGGTCTGCTGTTATCTGATCCTCACCAAGTGCTTTGCCACCTTTTATTTCTTTCAAAGCCTTCCTTACTTCTTCGGTCGTTACTGGGGGGATGTCTATCGCCTCTGAACTACTTCCTCCTTGGGTATTATCCTGGATGTCCCGGCTACCGTACAGATTCTTATAGAACTCCTCGGCTACTGTGACTATTTTATGTCTATTTGTGATGACATTGCCTTGCTATCTTTAGGTGCAGACAACTGATTTTTCCCCACGCCAAGACGCATCTTTGCTTCCAGGCTACCTCCGTTCTTTACAGCGTATTCGATTCTCTGCATATTATACTTCCGTATGTCAGTTGTCTTACGCCTTTTCATTACATCGAATGTTCTGCTAGTTCTATTCTGTCACCTATTGTTGATATTGTCATGGTTTGCAGTTTCATTATTTGATCTTTCGTCTCCTTGGAAAGTTTATCTGTATCCTGTCTAGCCATCGTGCCCCCGAGTCCTACTGCAGACTCCGTGATAATGTGTGTAAGGTTAGCGCTGGCTTCCTGTGTCGTAAGCTCGGCTTCCTCGGTAAGAGCTGAATATCGGTTATGCAGCGCGATCTTGAATTCTTCTACTTTACGCGTTACTGTGAGCTCTTTATTCGGCTTCTTTCGTACTTGCTTACTACGGTCCCTTCTCAGATCTAGATTATTTCGAGATCTTACTATATGGTGGTCACTACACTTTACCCTTCCGAGCACTTCCACATCCTCCACGACGCAAGGATTATCGCATAATATGAAGTCTGTTTCATTTTTATCGTCCCCCTTCGGGCTCCTCCAAGTCCAAATGTGGCTGTCCCGTTTACGGAAGAAGTTATTCATTATGCGAAGGTTTTTCCGTTTTGCAAACTCAACTAGTATGTTCCCCCTGCTATTTCTACAGCCCAGACCATAGTTCCCAACAGCCTTGTCTCCACCCTGATTATTGCCTAATTTAGCATTTAAGTCCCCTTAACTACGGTATACTGTGAATTTACTTTAGCCATTGCTGATTCTACATCTTCATAGAAGCGTTCCACTACCTGTTCGTCGTGGCTAGTTGTGGGGGCATAGCCCAGTACCACCTTGAGCCTCGTACTTTTTTTTGAGCCCAATTACAAGACATTCTGCCCTTTCGTTAATGATATAGTATTCTTCTATGTTGCCAGCTATGATTTTATTGACTAGAAATCCCATTCCAAGTTCTCTTCTGCCCTCTAACCACGGCGATATAGAACGTGTCCGTTTTTCAGCACCATAAATGCGTTACCTGTTCTCTTAACCTCACTGCGCCAAATGTAATCCCATTTGATGCCCTTTAATTCCTAGAACAACAGCTCTACACTCGCTTCACTAGACAAGGTTATCGTGTTACCCGTTGCCAGTTTCAGATTCCAATGGCAGCCTGTCCGGGTCCTGGGATCCTTAGCACCCTCTGCTGCATCACAGGTCTGACCGCCGCTTTGGTCAGTTGCTTCGCAGACACCTGAGACTGAGGGCTGAGGGTTCATTGGCGTATTCAAGGGAGGTAGTGGCCATTACTACACCAGGGTGGCCAATCCTGCTCTGGTGAGGGAGTGCGTTACCGGCAATGGTCGCCGGGGCCAGACCGCGCCCCAAGGTCCAACTGCAATTTGAAACATGGGATTTGAAACCGGGATTTGAAATATGGTTTTCCTGCAGGCGAGGCGGAAGCTCTACCTCTACGTCACCGTGCACCGCACGCCGGTGCAGCGGTATTGTAGACACGCAAATAAACGGTGGCGTCGATGCACGGCGGGCGATTAGCGCGGCTCTCGAAGGTTCGAAGTTTGGATTCCTAGTCGGCGGCCAGTGGCTACGAAGAAAAAGGCACGTATCGTAGCATTGTTCTGTAAACCCGCAGCTTATTTTCTTCCCCTGCCGGAGACTCACCTGGATCCTGGAAGTGTGGCTAACGCGAATGCGTGAGTGCTTTCTGAGATGGCTTTTAACAACACGTCAAGGGATTAACGCGCTCGAGAACTTCGAAATTAAAATTTCTTCGCTGCTGTGCCAGTGGCTTACAAAGAAAGAGCAGAATACAAGTGCACATTTTGTAGCATTGTTCTGTAAACCCGCAGCTTATTTTCTTCCCATGGCGGACACTGACGTGGGTTCCGGGTAGCTGTAATCTTGAGTAGCGTAATTCTGGGTGACTGTAATCCCGGGTAACTGGGTTCCGAGTAGCTGGTAACTGCGACTACTTACTTTTAACTTAGGGGTTTGTAACTGTAACAAAAACTACCATTACAGTTACTCTCTTTTTGATAAAAACATATCCTACAGAAAGACTCGTTAAAGACCGACGCACAGTTAATGCTTTTGTTTTCAGACGTTCTTATTCTGTATATGCTTCCCGCATTTCCTCAACACGGCTCCCATTGCAGTTTAGAGGAGGAGAGGCTACGAGGACTACCTTCCCTGCAGAAAGGTAGAGATGACTTTTTAAAGTTGTTCTCCTTCACCTTGAGTATCAAACAAAAGAGAGAGAGAGACACTTTGAACACTGCAGAGGTCAGCCACACAAACCGCGAGGCATCCACATCCGATGGGGGTGAATATAGGGAGGGAAAAAAGAAAAGGGGGAAGAAGTACGCAATAACCATGAAAGAGAGGAAGAAGAAAAGGAAGTCAGTTTGAAACGTAGGAAAATTGACAGCATTAGGAGGGAAATAAAGAAACCTGGGGATATCAAGGTTAAAGAACTTCGAGTAATCCCGTGTCAGACAGAAAAGGTTAAAAGAGGCTTTGTCTCTTGCGTGATTTTGCCACGGATCAAGAAGGTGATGCAATAGTAAGGAAAATGACCATTGTTGCCACGACTGTTCACTGTTATATCCAATATATTGTTATAACTGCTATTGTTATGAGTAGGATGGACTGTATAATTGAAGTTTGCCTTACAATGGTGTCAGTGTTATTTTAACGAGGCAACCTTTTGAATGAACCAAACTTGAATTTTGTCTTCATAGCCAGTTGAACGCTATCCCTTAATATGCCCATTTTCATGCAGTTCTTAAGATTTGAAAAAAAAACGATCAAATAATTTCGTCCCCTAAGAAACTGTAAGAAAGGTTATAATCATGTTTGAATATTTCTCTACTGCTACGCTAGAAATTCGTGAAAAGCTAACCTCGTTCGCGAAAAGCCAACCTCGAGAACCCCTCCTTACCGCAGCGATGGCTCAGGGGTATAGCGCTCGCCTCGTATGCTGGCGGTACCTGGTTAGAATCACGGTTCCGCCGAGAACTGACCAGTTTTTCTAATGGGTACGGGAGTCCCTGGTGGAGTGCGGGCCCTTCAATGGGGATTCAACGCCTGGAAAACTGCCTTTACCTTTGCGAGGGGCCCCTAACCCTTGTCCATCTGGCGGGGCCCCCGGACCTCATGTCGCGTTGTGCCATTGCCTAGGATTAATAAATCTGGCGGCATGTCCTGCCACATGTGCTGGCAAGTTGAGCGTCCACCGTGGTTTTGGAACGCACCATAGGCATTCTTGTGCCTTGGTGGTCACGGGCACCTACCGATAAAATATGTACAAGCGACTCCCGGGCCTGGCGCTCGGCCCTTGTGTGGGACTAAAAGGCTTTAGAGGTTCCCCATGCTTCCACGGGAACACGGCCCCATGGAAAGGGGCGGCTGCTAAAACACAGGAACTTTTGTTTGGCCGGTGTTATAACCGACTCGTAGAAAACAAGATTCACTTCAACAACAATAATGCTACCGGTGAAATATCCTAAGTCGTACGAGAACAGACACCTACTAACAATGAGTCTCGTTTTAGCCAACGTACGTCCGCGGAAGTTCGCTCTAGGCGAAGTGGCCACGGTCCGTTTTATATATCGGTTTCTCTAAAACATTATTCGTAAGCATAAGAAGACATGTGCACTAACATCAACAGTTGATACAATCAGTATGACCTTTCATTCTACTATAGACCTGGCTACAGCCGCACATTTCTGATCATAAATTATTTTTAACCTCTCCAACCATTATCGGTTTTTCGTTGCTACCATGCGTTGCGATCGCGGAGGGGTGTCCTTCTAACTTTTTAAAGATATCCCATTTTTGTAGTCATGTTCAAAGTAACCAAGAAATACTTTGGGCCATCTTCGAGCTACACTTTCGAAAACTTATTCGTTGTGTTTTTTACCTTCCGCCTTGTAACTCTGTCACAATTCGTTACTAACACACGTGATACTATCATCCTTGTTTACACACGTTTTCCTTATATACTGTTGTTTCTACAGTACATGGTGACTTCACCACTCTAAACATACCTTAGGAATAAAAATCACCAGCATCACGCCCCTTTAAACCTTATCTTGAGTATTTCAATACCCATGGTATGTTTTTCTTTCACCCAGTTTATTAGGCAGCCAACAGGATGAACCTATACTACTGCCCACAAAACCAATCTTGCACTCACCCCAGGCCATTACATGTTCCAGTATTGCACTGTTACCCAGCTTGAGCGACAACCCTATGTTATCGTTTAACACAAATTTACCACGTTCGAAATATAAAAATAGGACAAAAACGAATCGGCTTAACATATCACTCAATTTTAGACGCATTAATCAAGAAATATTCAATTATTTGACACGTAGCTCGCAGATTCTGACCGTCTCTTTGCATAGTCTAGTTGGGATATGTTTTTTGTTAAAATATGAACTAACATGTTAGTACACACCCATTCGTACTATAAGGTCTAGCAATAACTCGCGGTGGTACTATATTCACTGTAAACGCTTATCAATCTGCAAGAAACGTATGTACAACTCAGTCTGGCTGTTTCCCAGCTTTGTTTTGTAGCCTTCCTATAAAGCACACTAAAAAGATCAGGTCAAGGCTCTTACAAATGGCAAAAAAGTTTTGGTAAATATTACAGTGCCGTCAATGTAAGAACTGACCATGCAATGTTTTCCGCCCTAAAAGACCCCCTAAACATTGCGATTCTTTACCACTATCTGATAAAAGTATTAGTGAATAGTAAAAATTAGGTAGATAGTAGAAAGTACGTGGTAGAAATCACCTAGAAACTGATAGTAGAAATGTTAAGAAGAAATGGGCGTGGCCAGGGAATGTAATGCGAAGGCAAGATAACCGTTAGACAGTAATGGTAACAGAGTGAATCACTAGAGAAGGCAAGCGTGGGAGGTATATGGGCAGATCAGCAGAAACCCAGGCAGCACAGGACAGTCCGGACTTACTCAAGGTGGTACACTGTGGCCGGTGATTTTCTGTACGACCTTTTTCCGGCAGCCGTGTTCGTCCCGTGTCCAAATGTGCGCCTATTGGCCGTATACGGCCGCAGTCCTAAGGGCTGTCCAACGGCCATTGTCCGTCTGCCAGTCGACCGAATTACGTTCATCCGGCCAGATTCCAGGCATAGTACACCGGTCACGGGAACGTATCCAGAGGAACAACCATTGAGAGTGACCGACTGCTGTCTGAGAGAAATCTACTCTGCTAGTCATACAATAACCGATTCATTCAGTTTATAGCCCGCAATGTATTAACAAGAAGCTGATATGGAACACCTCCAAATGCTTTTTTTTGCAGTACAAGAAAATACAGTCAACTACTTTAAGCTTATCTCTTGCTAGAGCCAAATCGTGTGTGAACTCAACAAGCTGCGTTGAGCTTGAAAACCCCGACGTAATTTGTGTTTGCTAGGATGCTGGCGATTATGTTTGAACAAATGAGTCATTTTTGAAGTGTAGCTCAGCTCACCTTCAAACACCGCAACTATAATAATCCAGGCTTCGTCATTCGCAAGGCTTTGTTGTTATGGGACATTTAAATTAACACGTTTTTCCAAGTACACAGTCATGAAATCCCATGAAGTCGGTTACGAAGTTGAGCCAACCACTGCACGAGCTTAGCCTCATCTACGTTTCTCGCCAACAAAATAGTGCAGCATTGTTTTTTGAAGTAATATAGTAAAAACAATAGCCGAAAACATGCGCTTTTGAGCGCCCTTGCCTTTGATTAGGAGTCCTTCACAAGGCGCTGGTTGAGCTCCTACATGGCAGCCGATTGCTCGACGCCTTTTAAGGCCATTTATTTTGCTGAACCCCCGCCAACTCGGGTAGAACATCTCTGCAGGGTCGATGTCTTCAATTCTCTTCATTTTGTGATGGGGCGAATTGCCTCGATCTGATGCGTCGACGAAGCCGGTGGGCGAGGCGTGGTAGCGGTTATGACTGGCGAGGATTAGCTCACCCAATGGTGTGCCACAGTTTTCTTGTTGCACTAAATGGCTGTCCGATGGTTTAAATTGTTCCCTGGTAATGTCCAGTGAGTACTTGCACCTTGCCGATTCACGCAGAACACTCATTAGTTTTTGTAAAATGAAGTTCGTTTATTTAAAGCGTACAAACACCGAGCGGATATAACACGCGTCTGCGTCATTGGGCTCCCTAACGCTCTTTCTTTCCCCAAAGAAAAACTGGTCCTACAATGGTGGGTCTCCTTCCAAACAGGTCTGTGCATGAATTTTCGGCGCGAGACCCATGCCGTTGTTCGGCTGTACGCCGCTTACCGAAAGAATGATGTATAACGTGAGACCTGACATAGGCTGGTCTCCTCTTGAACACCGGTTGCCAAAACTTCTGCGGCCGTTAGCTTGCCATGCTTCGGCCGAGGACCGCCAACAGAATGAAAAATATACATTCTGGGGCCGTGCGTAGGCCCGTCTCCTGTATAACACCGTTTTTCCGAAGAAAACGAATATTCTGCCGCTGGACTCGTGGTTCACCGTTGAAAGAGCGAATGCAATGAAGCCGCGCTCTGGCTGGTCTTCTTTCGAACACCAGCTGCCACATGAATAAGGATATTCTGTAGGCGGTCGCTTGCCACGCTTCGGATGAACACCGCTTCCCGAAGGAAAATGAATGACCTATAGCCGTACTTCGGCCGTTCTCTTTCTCATCTTCGGCAGTCGAAAGTGAACTGAATATCTGACATCCGGGTAGCTGCCGTTGCACGTCCGAACACGGGCGGCCGGAAAAATGCCGAAGCTCTGGTTGCCGAATGTTGGTCGCTCATCGTATTATCAGTGGCTGCCATAACCTGTATGCTGGCCGGACATGCTAGAAAGCGGCCATAGACGGGCCGCTCTTTGGAACACTTTCTGTGCCGCCTGGGTGTTGCTCAGAGGGGTACTCTTCGGTTGGGCTTCGCGCGCGGGCTGCATTCCCCCTTCACGATGGAGTCCGGGCAGCGCCCGGCGCTCGCTTCTCTTCTGCTCTGAATGTTTGGGTAAATCTCTGCCTCTGATCGACGCACTCAGCTGGAACATCGGGTGACGTGAATCTCTTGAAGAAGCCTGTGCTGGCAAACTCGTGAATGCTGACGGTGCAGCTTCACGTACCACGCTCGGCGGCCCCCTGAACGGATCCTGGAAGCGGTCGTACCCGCTACTACGATCGCCGTTCGGGTAGCATGGTGGCGGAGATCACCATCCTGATCCGGGCAAAACACGGGAACAACTGGTCACCTGTCACCAGCTGAAAGCCATCGCGCTCTGCGCAGGCTACACGCGTACCTGCCAGGGGCACACAGCGGAGCGCGCCAATCGAGGACAGCTGCCCCTGAAAGGCGAATTCCCTTATGACTCCTCCGGTAACCGCGGATCACAAGGCGACCGGGTGGCAATCGAGGAACCGAACGCAACCCTCATGTCGACTACGACCAAGAGGTGCAGGTTGCGGACTGGCGTCAGCCATTTTAGTTTGGGAAATGAGGAGGGCGCATATGAGTCCGCAGTCATCCGGGAAGCTTGCCGCAGCAAGCTGGAGCGAGCGAGTGAAATGACTGACTGATATGAAGCTGAACGCTGTAACGAACTGAACAAGGGAACAGAGACAGGCTAGTTGGTGCATGATGCTACTTAGAAAAAAACAGCCCTAACAACGATGCGACAGCGAGCAACTTGCTAATCTTTACTCCCTGTCGTATCCTTTTTTGTCGCAGTATTTTCTAAGTGAACGCTGTGCTTCTGCTGGTACCAGTAATCTGCGTAACAATGCTGCGCTTTAAGCCCGTCTGCACTGTTCTGATGAAGTGTATGTTGTCAGTCTCGGTGGAACTGTTTCGGGACTTCAGCCTTTCTGGGGTGCTTTTACTGAAATAGCAACAACCGGAGCTCTACTATGAAGATGGAAACATGGTCCAGGACGCGTTTGTCAAGGACCTTCATTTCCTCATACTTGGTGTTGACGGCGAGCAGGTGAGTGCAATTATGCTCGGTCGGTAAGTCTGAATTCTGCAGAAACGATTCTCCAGATACGATTCTTCAAAAACGATTCTATAGAAATTGCTGCTATGTCCCTTTCGATGGCTTGGCTCACGAAGTCATGGCGGTGGTGTACATCCTCCAAGGCAGACGGCAGCGAAGCCGGGCGACAGGATAGCACGCGGCACGAGCGCGAGCAGCGAACAGCATCTGAAATCAGCTGGATCCCAAGGAATCCATTCAGTCGACATTCATTCAGTCCGGTCGATTCGGTTTGTGGTTTCATCTCCAGGATTTCGGCACCAGAATGTCGCAGAAAGCGACGGAGAAAATGGCCAAGCAGCCGATCGTCCGATTCCTGTGGCAGAACACGAGCCACTGACACGAGCCACGAGGATCTAGCTATGCCCGTCGCCGCGTGCCCGTGCGAGCCGCCTCTTTATTATCATCATACACTCCCGGTGCTATTGAGCCCGCCTTGTATCCGATGCCTTCCCCTAGGTAGGGATGTGCCACAACTACCGGCTACAACAAATGCCACCAAAAACACCTGCCGGACTTTTTCAACCGATCGCTGTATCATTGCAGCACTTCCATCACATCGCAATGAATCTTCTCGGCCCGGTTACTGTGGTAGGGCCTGACGAATAGTTGATTGTCGTAGTGATCGACTGCATGACACTCAATACAAAGACCGGTCTCTTGAGAGGGTACTGCAGAAGGAATTTTAGAGTTCCTTTTTTATGTATTTGTGCTGCGACATGGTGACTCTGAGGTTCTGATCACAGATCGCAGAAGTGCATTCCACGGCGGAGCTCATGCAAATCGTGCTACAGTACACCAAACACGGATCACCGGTGGACAACGGCGTACAAATCTTATACAAACGGACTAACGCAACACTCAAACAAGACAATAGACGATATGCTGTGTATGTACGTCGAAGTCAGCATAAAACATGGGACGAAATAATCTCTTATGTCCTGTTCGAGTACAATAAAGCTGTACCAAAAACTACGTGAGTAATTCAATTCGAGCTTCCATACGGTCCACAGCCGACGTTTCTTCTCTACACCATGCAGGCACGCGTGCATAATGAGGACCTGAACGCGGACGTCCAGGATACCTGTACCATATGAACGAAGCCCGCCAGATTGCTTGCCTACGTACTACGGACCAGCATCTGCAGGATTCTGAACACTACAACCTCCTAAGTGGAGACGCCGAATATCACCCTTGTGAACCTAGGTGCATTTGTCACCCACTCGACCACTCGAACGTACTGAAAAGAGCCTGGAACGGTACTTCGGGCCTTGCAGAGCCCATTGACCACTTGGCCAACCCATTTATGAGGTTATCACTGAAAGTGATTCCGGCACACTCGGGCGACGGACGTTGCACGAGGTCACAAGCGCTTCAAACGAAGTGGCGCTGTCTTCGGCTACTTGACACTATTAGAGTGGCTATTGGTGACTGCTTGTTTGTGCTTGCTCGCTAGCGGCTATCGCGAGAATCGCCCTACGCAGGTCCGGTTGAGGATTTCCGTTTTACGCAGCAGGCTTTTTAAGCCTCATAACTGCGTTGTCATGGCGTCGCCAAAAGAAGACCCGAATACGATAAAGCGGACGTGTAAGGTGCTTTATTGAGTCAACCTTGGTGTGACGGAAGTGCATATTTTACCACTTACCTCGAGAAGACGACGCAGCTCGCAAGACGCTGTGAACACGCAATATCAGGACCGCAAAAAAGGACGCCCACCATGCAAGCTTGCCCATACCACTTCGGTCAAAACGACAACCACCTCCAGTTCAGCAGCTACATGCTTTTTACTGTGATCAAGCCGCATTGAATGTGCACTGCGTGTTTTCTATCGGCGCGCTTCCGCAGTGTTCTCTACTTGTGTTCTCTACTTCTAAATTTCTCGTGAAATATACCAGACAAAATGAATATTATTTCGCCAACGTATGCCCTAAAACATACGGAAAAAAATCGCAATTGTAACCGGCATCAGCAAATGCTTGTGGATGAGCTTACTCGTTCGCTCCTGGGAGGCACGGGGACCTCAATCCAAAATGCAGAATTTTCGCGATGCCAAAAGCATTTTTTTCTTATCTGCTCTGCCGAGTCTAACAAATATTATATTAGAGACCGACATATAGTGACACCCAAAGAGAAGCCAGGAAACGAAGGCCCCCTCATAATTAAATACCGATGGCGGTCACAAATATCACAAGACAGGCACTTCAACACTGTCTTTACACTTTAAATCTTTACACTTTAGTAGTTATACTTTATACTTAGTACTTAGTACTTATATACTTTAGTGTTTACACAATTAAAATCTTTATACTATGTATATATAATGAGATGATTTCTCGCACAAAACATGTTGCCAGTGAACTTCATCCCTGTCGTTTTAAGTGTGGAGCACTTCATGGGCCCTATTTATATTTTTAGCTCGTTTTCACATCGTCACGCACCGAAGCACGGGCTCCAAAAAGAAAACTCCTTCCTCTGATCAAAATCGAATATGGGTTCCTTATTTTCAAAGCTAGTGCATATTGGTGGGTAAGTTTCCGGGAATGACTCATTCAGTCCAGCAAAAATATACTGAAGCAAATACTTGGAAAGAATTGTCCCACCTATGAAGAACTTTCCAATATCATCACGCAAGTAGAAGCATTGCTTAACCCTGGTCCTATTTCTTACACATACTCGGAGCCCTCTGAATCCAGGTCATTACCACAAGGACATTTTCTGGAGGGACAACAGCTGACCATGCTAAATTATGACTCATCAATTCTTAACTCAACGAAGCATCAGTCAGCTGAGATACTGCGTAAAAGTAGGAGGCCTCGGGAAAAGCTATTGAATGCGCTTTGGGCACGAAGGCGGCGTGAGTACATTCTAGATTTCGCTCTGCACCAATCAGAGATAGCTGATCACAAGCGTCCGTCAAGTTGGGAGACGTCGTCTTTTTGGAAGAAAGAGGCACATCGAGACAAATGTGGAAGATGCTGGTTGTGACAGACCTTTTCCCAGGCAGAAGTAGTAAAGGTGGTTCGTGTAAATTCCGTACCTCTTCTGGGACAATTTTGCACTGACCTGTGCAACTTCTATACCACCGAGAAATTGTCGAGGGTAATGTTGACATGGATCAAAGTGGATCAAATGGTAAAGATGCCCTGCTCTAATGTCCAGATCCCTCACCCAGCTGCAACCTGCTGCTTCATATCTGGCTTGCCCGGAGCCTGTTACATATATAAAGCGACGGGAACAAGAAGAGGACGACGAACCTGGCTTGAACTGAGTGGTGGGAGAACGAGGTGGTGCGTGCCATCATCATTAGGCTTTTTAGCAATGATTCTTGCAAATGGCACAATAAAGGTATCCTCTCTCTACATCGGCCGCTCATCGGTTTTCAACACCCAAATAGTCTCTACGGAAGCACTTTGTACCCTTGCGTTTTTAGGTGCTTCCGTTCGGCCATTGTTCCACCCCTGCTATATTCCAGAAAATTCTGGACGCCATAATCACTGGTTTGCTGTGGCAAAAAAGCGTGCTGTGACTAGTTAATGTTTATGAATTTTCGACAACACTTGAAGAGCACTTCAACAGGCACAAAGATGATGATAAGGCAGTGCGGTCAGCCCATCTGTCGCAAACACTTGGGATATTTCGCCTTGCTATCACAGAGCTGAAGTTTCTGGGACACGTGTAGGCGGCGGCGTTTGACCGGACCGTCAAAGGCCGCCGCCATGAATTTTTTCTGCAATTCGACGAAAAAATGTTAAACGCTTCCCAGACGTCGATTAACTCAAGGTGCCCTAGAATTGCTGAGCTCTTACATTGCGCATGAAGTAAGACATCCTGTTTCTCTGGCCGGGAAAACTGGACCTCTTCATAAAAATGAAACTCACAACCTTCAGCCTTTGACTCGGCGTGGGACACCGACCCGTGCACTGCCTGCAACACAGTGCTCCAGCAAAGTGCCACGGTTGTGCGGCACTTCTGCCAACGTACCCTACCGCCCACTCTGTGCACAACCCAGTGGGTTTCTTTCAAGTAAACACGCACTATACTCTTATTATTACCCGCCCTTTCAGTATTGAACGGTCACCCTCATGCATCAAAATGGCTTTCTACCTCGCCTAGTTTTGCGCTAGTTCAAGAGACCACCCATTCAACTCCCCCCATTAAGCCTGATACTTAATCAGTTGCTCTACGCCATTCGTTGAACGCATCGTCGTTATATACGCGTATTGACTCTACATCTGTGTTTTCTCCTTCCTTTATTAATGTCTGAAGTGGGGCCAGTTGGTTCATTATGAACTGAAGCAAAACAGCGCGAAAAAACGCGAATTTCTGGGGGCCGTTGCCGAAAGGTTGGTGGCCGAACTGAGGGGGAAAAGGACAAAAAAGACAAGTGACCAGGAGAAGAAGAAAATAGCTGTCATTCCCTATGTGCACGGGGTTTCCCATAGGCTAAAACAGGGGGGAAACCGAGCTGATGTGAGGGTAGTTTTTTCGGCGAGGACCAAGTTGAACGGTATGTGCCGCCGAGTGAATAGTGACGCGCCAAGGGCCCAACCGTGCCGTAAGAAGCATGACAAGCGCTATCGGGAGTGCGACACCGCGGTGGTGTATGACATTCCACTTTCCTGCGGTTGCTCGTACATTGGACAGACAGGAAGACGCGTAAACGACCGATTAAGAGAACACGCGAATACAGTCAAAAATCGCACAGGAAGCAACCTTGCCACCCACTGCGCATCTTGCAAAGATTGTTGGCCTTTTCTCGAAAGATGCGACCTCATCAAGAAGCACAAGGACCAAATCACGCGGGAAATCGTTGAAGCATTCCAAATCGCCGAGAGAGGGGATAAGTGCGTCAGCAAGTCATCGGTCACCTTAACTGCGAAAGAGATGATGTATTTGAAAAGATGAAGCAGTACCCAGAGTGGTGTGATTAGTTCGGGCGCGGCGAAAAAATGCTTACGCTGTTTGCTTATCTTGTGGTTGTTTTTTGTATCTCTGATTGTATAGCGTATATATTTGCGTTTGCAATAAACGTGCTCAGTTGTTGTCAGCGCTCGTGTGTGTGTTCTCCCTCGTCCTTCATTTTTTTGCGCTGTTTTGCTTCAGTTCTCCTTCCTGAATCGACGGGAGCAGCGGCTTATTATTGCTTCAACATGGAATTCTCTTACGCCACTAGCACGAACACCAAGAATAAATTGGCACACTATCCAAATTCTTTCGCACCGCCTTGGCGATTCTCTTACCGCCTACTCTTGAAGCTAAACATGCTGCTTGTGAAGCTAGCTATGAAGCTAGAAAGCCGTCCCGCGCACCCAATCCAAATTGTTTCTTGGCCTACTCGGTCAAAAGCACCGCCATAACTTCAGCCTTTACTATCCGTTCTGAAAAATAAACACCACACTGCAAGTATTTCTATAAAATAAATACTTTTGTTTCTATTCCTATACCTTTAGACGACTGGCTTCATCTTCTCTAGAAGGGTTGGACGCCCCTCTTCACTGAACTCGTCCTAGATGCCGAGTACTAAGGATCGGCATTAGGTTATTAGAGCGGCCGGAACCTAGTTTATTATACACTTCTCCATTCATACCTGCTTATTATAACCCTTGTTTTGCAGGAAACGCATGGGATTAGAACTATCCCAGGTTACCATGCCTACCATACGGCGATCCTAAACCACTAGCTAACATTTATCGGCGTTAATAACGTGCTTATAGAGCCACTGGACGCTCTCTCCAGTTTTCTGAAACATTTAGTTGCCTGCTCTGTAATCACCGTCCCTACGAGGTCTCACTAATTGTGTGGTACAAATTCTATGAAATATCTTTTTTGTGCTAAATGAAGTTTTTTACTGTCTTGGGTTCATCACCAGTCTTAGCATTGGCGGCGTCTTCAATGCTTCTTACACAATTTAAAACTATCTGGAGTCCCACAAATAACATATCTGCTCAACTGTCTTGCAAAAAACAGTGACGCACCCTCTTTAAAATTATTTGCTCACGTAACAGAGCATACTATATTTCACAACGGCCCACAAAACCAGACCTCGAGTAGTGTCGAGTTCATATTATCCTAAATGCAAGTTAAAACCATAACCCGTCTCATTTACTATTCTATGATCAATGTCATCATCTTCTATTCAAGCATCTCTCGACATAGCGTGGTAACACGCATGCATTTCCACGCCTAGTGCGTGGCTGTGATCTCCCACACGTTTGAGTGCATCACGACTAGGCGTCCTGAATTTAGGAGGTTTTTGCACTCAATAGTAGTACTTGCGTCTGCCAGCTAATATTCAAAACACGTCCTCATTTTTTTGGTTTATTACGCAACTGGACACATCTCAAACAATCTTTCCTCGCGCAACCCGAATATGGGCAACTTTTCTGTTCAATTTATGCTTTGCGAAGCCACATAACCGCTAACTACGCTGCCCTCGAAATAGTTCGTAGTGTGATGTCAAAGGCTTGGCACTACTTAGCACTCGTAATACACACGGTTTTCGTCTACCCTAGCTACTCAGCCCGCCTTGTTCCCACTGGCCTCCCTGTTGCATCTATTTTGCAGCTCATATACTTTACAAAGAGGCTGAAGCAAATATTGGGATGGACCACCCTTTACTGCCCAAGTGCACACAAGCGCCCGTTTGTGCCTGTACGTCCACCCATAGACTCTCTCTCTTCCCCTTTATTGCTTTGCTCTTTTCTACGACTATGTTTCATTCCGTCCGCCCTTCAATTTAAAGCGCAATTTCTAGCATTCACGGCTCCCCTGTACTTTGCAGAAGCAGTTGTTAGCAGCTCAGCACAAATACCTACAGCCACCGTACCCATCCATACACCTAATAAATCCTAATTTGGGTGAGTTATTCAACGTTGATGGTCAAAGCTCAGCGCGGAAAAGGCGCAGCAAAAAAGAATGAGATGTAGCATTGTTCTGTTCAGTTCTTGTCCTTTTTTCTGGCCTGTTTTTTTTTTTTGCGCACCTAATTCTCTAGTATTTGTTCTAACAATTTTTGAATCCATTTCCTTACGTTGAGCTTGTTTTGTTGGCTTCACACAGGACATTTTCATGCGGCTGCGCAGCGTTATTGCTTTCGTTTGCCAACCCAGATAATAGCTTAGAGAAATGCAGCTTTCTCACACCCTTATGCACAGATGTCGTAAAGGCGGCTGGCCCCGCGTCCTGCGTACCAGCCCTGTCGGTTGGGGGGGCTCCACTTGTAAGGAGACAGAAGTGCAGAGACTGAGACGAAGTAAGGAGACAGCACCTTTCTCCTGCTTATTTATTTTGGCTAGTCCTCAGAATCGGTGGCCCTGGTATCGATGATGGCATCAGCTTGAAAAGTGCAGTTGGAGTACGTGAACTCTTCTGAAAGAACGGTCCCTGGTGTGGGGGGCCTTCGTAGGGCCCGCGACACAAAAATAGGTGCGGGGAGCACACTTGTACCTCGATGGAAGGAGTGACGGCGGCGCCAAACAAAGTGCCTCGCATTGCGTCTAATTATTATGCGCCGGGTGGCAGATATATGGAAGGGCGGAAGGGGGGCTTACCATGCTCGGGTGTTGTCCTGACGGCTTGTGCACCACTTTTTGTAACGCCCACAAGTGGTAGTGGGATCATATGGTTTTGATTTTGACTCGCCTAAGACCATTTACTATAGCCCGCGTTCCAGAATTTCCAGAGGTAACTACAATGAAGTAATTTCAAAACATCAGATATAGATAAAACGTGGACAAAGAATAAAATGAGATTAACGCAAATGCCAAGTTTCTGGAAGCTTGCGCTTGTGCGAAAGAATTGAATAGCAAAGCTGTTGGGGGTGTGCATTGATGAACACGTATTTAAATTTTATTATAATAGTGTTTTGGGAATGTTGCTGTGCTAGTGGTCATCATACCCATCGGAGAGGTCTCTGTCTTCTTTGTGGCGACTGGTAGATGAAGGTCATTCTAAGCAGTGTAGACTCCCACTAGCCCTTTGGCATCTGTGGACACAGCGGGAGTCAGATTTGCGAGTCGGCGCGAGAAGAATTGGCCCACTTGTCACCACCTATCCCAAGCTAGGTAAGCCCTAATAAATTTGTATTAGCGCTAGTGTCTTAGTTTTTTACTAAAGTTACCGCACGTTCCAAGGACGCACGGTTGGCTCTGGTAGGGGACCTGCGTAAGGCACGCGATCTCGAGCACTCGGCTTTTTTTCTTCTTATTTTGTCCTGTAATGCGGAAGTTACGGCCAGTAGCCGCTGCTGCACTGCCGCCAAAATAAAATAGAGCTTGGTGAAAAAACGCTAACTTTACAAAATACTTCGTGCAAGTAGGAGTAGAGTGCCAGGACAGGTCAGGTGTCAAAGAATTGGTTATAGTGCTCGCCGGTCACTAATTTGCGCGGTTGCATTACCCATCAACTTTTGAATCTACGTATTTCGCGACGGGTCGAAAATCAATTTCTGATGCCTAATGAGGTTTTAAGGAGTCTAGTTTCGTTCACTGGGCCCAGCGACACAGTAAATATAACACTTGCCTGAAGCTCTAGAGATGTAAGGGAGGCGTACCCGATGGGGCTTTGTTTATAAAATCTACAAAAATAGAGCTGTAGGGAAAAGAAACACAAATGCGGATTTCTATGTTTCTGTGGTTCTCGGATGAACAAAGCGAAAAGCTATGTGCACATTGTTTTCATGTTATCATCGTCATCGGGTGGAGGTCCCACACAGATCTAGGTGAAGAAGCATCGGTAGCCACTGACGGAGAGAGAGAGAACTGCTTTATTTACATCTAATTCAGGGGGAGGAGACGGCGGGGGCACAGAGGGCCTCCGCAACCGTTTCGGCCATGGAGACTAGGGTGGTCTGGGTATCCAGGGTCGAGCACCATAAAGCCCGCTCCCAATGGGTGGGTGTGCGGAAAGCGGAAAAAGGAGACCGCGGGGAGCCACAGAGAGAGGGTAGTTGACAGTTCGGGCGCCAGAATTCGAAGAGTGGGGAGAAAAAGAGGGGTGGTATGAGTGGAAGGAGTGCGTCTGGAGGAGGCGCCAGGTTCTGGCCTCCTCCAGTGTGAGGCTGGGGGGTGGGGGGTATGGTGGCGGTGGAAGAGGTGCTAATGCTGTGTGATATCTTGCTACGAGATGAGAATCTACCGGGAGCTGGGACGGCCGTGGTTCGTATCAAACGAAGGGCCTGCTCGGGTAGTCATAGCATGAACTTCTGTTTTGGCGTCCTCGTTCCCGTATAGACGGGGACCAACAATAAGACACGTAGCTGGGGAGTTGGTTTTGGGGGTAAAGTTTGAAGGGCAATTTTAGATATCCTGCCATATTAAAAAATTCCGTTTGCGGGTTGCAAATCCAAAAGAATGGTGTCTGGACAGGGGTCTTGGGCTAGGAGATCCTCCTCCGCCTCTGTGGCTGAACTCGTGCGAGCGGTGAGGCAGTCCTGAGGTGTGCAAGCCTCGGAAAGCACTACTATAGAACATGCAGCTTGGGAGGGCTAGCTACCAGCGTCTACTTAGATGGTATGAGGGGAGGGTGGTGAAGGCGTTGAAGGTTCGCCGCGCGTGCAGCACGTCGGGCCGCTTGTATTGTGGGACTCGAGTTGCGAGGTAGTGGCTCAATTATTATGAGTTGGCGAAATTCCCGGGGATGTGAAAGGATGATGGGGGAAGATAGGGGTTTAGATGGAGAGTCGAGTAATAATGAAACGCCCACTGTGGTTGCGGACCAGTCGGTGGATTTGGGCTGTGCGGTCGGCATCGATGAGTTCAGACGCGGTGTTATGTACGCCAAGCAGAAGGCATTCAGTAGGGGCATTCGGAGGAAGCAAACGAGCAGCCAACTGGAGTTTGCGGAGAAGGAAGTCCCATTTGGCTTTGTCGGTTCGGGTGAACTTGCCGTAAGGCAGGTGGTACGTGAACCTGCTGATTAAAAAATACTGCAGCAGCTGCAGTCGAGCTCCGTCAGGCCCTGGTGCCAAGGTGTAATGCGTCATACGAGTCCTATGGTCTAAATAGTGTGCGAGTGGAGTCGTTGGAAGGTGAGCGAAAATCCGCGGTTAGATTGTATGGTGACGCCAATATGCGTTCGGAGGGTACGATAGGCACTTGGGTGTTGTCAATCCAGACAGCAAGGGGGGGGCGCGGGGCTTGGTGTGAACAGATGGGATGTATAATGAAAAGTTCTCATTTGCGCGGTGAACATGATAGATCGATTTTACGGTCGTCTGTGCTCACAGTTTATGCTCCTAGCTGCAGCATCTCTTCGATATGAGCGTCACCACCGCTGGTCATCCAGAGGGTGATGTCAATTGCATACGCTGAAGACATCACAATAAAAGTTTTTGCAGCCACTCCTTTCCATAGGGGCGATTTCCTGTGCAAGCCAGGTGAACTTCCCAAATGTTGCAGTCCCACACAAGGGCCTAGCGCCAGGCCGGAGAGTCGCTTGTACCTATTTTACCGGTAGGTGCCCGGCGCCACAAGGAACACGAATTCACATGGTGCCTTCCACAGCCACGATGTACGCTCAACTCGCAACCGCCTGTGGTAGGACATGCCGCCAGACTCTTTCACCCCCGGTATTGGCGCAACGCGGCATGATGGCCGGGGGCCACGCCAGATGGACAAGGGTTAGGGGCACCTCGATAGGTTAAAGGCAGCTTTCCAGGATGGGATTCTTCTTTCAAGAGTCCGCACTCGACCATGACGCCTGTACCCATTAAAGAAACCGGTGGGTGCCCAGCGGTACCGGGATTCGAACCCAGTACCGCCCGCATATAAATCGAGTCCTGTACCTCTGAGACCTCGCTGCGGTTAAAAGTTACAAGCCCTTCCACTGGGGCATTTCCCAACAAAGTCGGGTAACTTCTCCAGCCCGAGATCCCCTGTGCAGGGGGTGCTTGAACCAATTTTCACTGGTTGGTGCACAGCAGAACCTAAGTATCTACCACATTCTCGTACCCCATGGTAAAAACCGACCTGGTGGAATGGTTTCCAGTACCCTGGATCCCCCGTACGGGGGCGCCTGTCCCCATTTTTATTCTGGTGGGTGTACAGCGGCTCCAGAGGAACCTACCACGTCTGCCGCAGTGGTAGTGCGTGCCCAAGCCCTTTATCCCCCGCCGAGGCAGGGGGCGCTTGTACCATGTGAACTGGTGGCTGCCAGGTAGTCCCAGACCCCACCCGAAGGGGTTCAAGGGACCTACCACATGGCGTCCCATGGCTGCTTGTGGTCAAACAGAGCTTGGGAAGTTCACCCAGCTTGCACGGAAAATCGCCCGTATGGAAAGGGGCGGCTGCAAAAAACGCAGGAAGTTTTTTTCGAGATGGTTAGTAGCGCGTGGGCCTCCGGGATGATAGAAATGTTAAAGAGAAGGGAGATATAACTTAACCTTGAGCGATGCCGACTGGTGGTAGAGGGAAGTGGTCTGGGGTAAGGGGCCTTACGCGAAGGGTTACTTTGGCGTTACTAAGAAAGGAGGTGACATAGTAGTAAGTGCGTGATCCCAGATTGAGGAAATTTAGCGACCGGGAGATGGCTGCGCGAGGGATGTTATCGAATACTTTGAGCAAGTTGAAGGAATAGGATAGCCGCAATCTCACTCTTGGATGGGAAAGTCATTGTGTTGTTGAAGGTGGGTGTCATGAGTGGAGTGCCCTGGTCGGAAGCTGGTAAGGTTGTGTGGGAGAAGGTAACGATCTTCTAGGTAGGTTGTGAGTCGGCTTGTGATAATGTCTGCAAGGAGTTTTTCTAACACGAGGTGAGGGATATCGGTAGGAGATGTTCGATTTTGATAAGTTTATTCGGCTTGGGTATGAGGGAGATATCGGCATGGCGCCAGGAAGTGGGGAGGCTGCCAGATCGCCAGTGGTGGTTGAAGAGTTTCAAGATGGTGTCGAGGGTGCATCCGTCTAGTTTGCTTAGGAAATTATTGGTTACGTTATTCGCTCCGGGGGCTGTTTAGTGCCGAAGTTTTGTGGTAAAATTTTGGGTCTCTGCGACGGTGATGTCCTCGTCCAATGGGGTTTAGGCAAGCCCATGTATTAGCCATACGAGTGTAAGTGGTAGTGAGCGGAACGTATTGGGACCGGAGTTCGGAGAGCAGCTGGGCTGTGACACCAGGGTATGTGTGGATGAGGGAATGAATCGGGGACGAAGTGTATTCCTTGGTAGTGGTAGGGTCCAGTAAATGTCTCTGTAGCGCCCACGTGCGTTTAATGGGTAGCCCAGCACGCATATCGTCGCATAGTTGGTACCAGTGAAATGGGGTGAGCGCTGCGGCGTGGTTTTTAATTTGTGTTTGGATGTGTGCAAATCTTGTGGCGCAGGACACATCTGTGTTTGGGGGCGCGTCTCCTACGTTCAATGCTACTATGTTCTTCTAAGAGATGCGTCACTCGGGTGTCGGCAAGGACAGAGGTTATTTCGGTGTCGTCGTCGGTGTCATGGGTAGACTTGATGCGGAATATTTCGGCGAGTTAGCCATTTAGGTCCGATTCAGGAAAGGCTTCGGTGGGTGGCAGTTCGGCACATTCGGCATGAAAGCCGTCCCAGTAAGTAATGTGGTGAGACGTGATCAAAAATGATAGCCGATGAAAACGATGAAGTGTTGTTTTTATGATGTAGTGGTCGCTACCAAGGTGGTTGGGGGTGGGTAGCCAGGAGGTGTGCGGGAGGTGGCCGGTGACTGATAGGTCTGGGATAGCGTCTTGTTGGGAGCTCAGTGGCTTGGTGGAGGTTTAGGTACTTTTGTCGTTGTGTTTCAAAGGCTTATTCTAGACCGGGCGGATTTTGTCTGATTTGTCCAAACCCTTTGCTGAAGAAGGGCTTTGCGTTTGACGGTTGGCGTTCGGATGGGGACGGATGTTGGGTCGAGGATGGGCTGGAGGGACGGGAAATGGAGGGGATTGGGATTGGTTGTGTTGCTGCTGGCGGAGTAGGGCGTTTGCTTGTCGAAGGCGGGTGACCTCTGCCCGAAGAGACGGGAATTTCTTGATGAGTGATTCGCATTGTGAGGGGATGGTGTGTGTGGTAGATGTGTTTGCGTGAGGGAGGCTTGAAGGCGGGAGGAGAACCCGGGAGTTCACCTGAGTAGAAGTGCAGCTACTCGATGGTCCTGCTGTTGACGTAAAATCTTGGCTGTAGGTCTTCGATGAGTTGGAACAGGTTAGGGGTGCTGTTCCAGATGCAGTTGGAGAGGTTTTGGCTCGGTCTGACAGGGATTTACGGACAGGTTGATGTTTCTGTGTGCATCACGGCTGGAACCTTTTGGTGCATACTGCTGTTTCAGTGATGTGGGCTTCTCCACAGAGAATACATGACGGCTCGCAGGGGTGCAGTTCGGCCGGGTTGGTGGTGCCACAAGTGGTGCACCCTGAGATAGGTGACAAGTTTGGCCAAACGTCTTTCCTGTGTCAAGAGGTCCTGCAGTTGAAACATGCCTCAGACTAGTATTTGAAAGGGTAGCTGCGAATAGCGGCTTATAGCATACCCAGAAAGGAACCAGGCTGCCATCGAAAAGTATTTGAATAGGGTTAGTGTTGTTCATGCGTTCGGCGTCAAGAAATTGCAGAGCCCGGTTGTAGTTTGCAAGACTGCATAGGATGGTGTTCGAGCCGTCAGAGGTGCTACGTAAAAGAGCACGCCTGAGGTGGTGTTGGGTGGGGCAGGTGTATGGTTGCCGAGGAGGTACGTGGTGTCTTGATAGTTCAGGGAGGTGAGGGCAAGGTATTCATAGGCTCTTTTTTCTAAATGAGTGTGGAGTGTAATGAAGTTGGAACAATGGTGTGTTCGGACTTGTTCTTGCGGCGTACAAGGTACCAGCGCATGTTCTTTGATTATATCAGTGAGGTTTGCTGCGGAGATGCTTTGGAGTGCCATTCCTCCTTGCGGGTGGAGTATGATCTTGAGGTCGTCTGCAGGAAGGGGCTAAGCTGGCTGCGGGTGCTTTGGGGCGGGTCGGCGTTTCTGAAAACGTGGTGGCGGCGCACCGCTGCTAATTATGATGGCGCTTTTTGTGCAGGGGAAGTTCGGGGCGGGGTAGTCAGGGTGCGCGAACTGTTTGCGGCGGATGCATTCCCAGCCCGGCTCGTCGAGGACGGTGCGGTCGATGGACTGGCCTTCTACGACGCGTTCCATAGCGGATGGCATGGCTGCACTTGTAGCGTAGGCGAGTCAGCACGCGAGGCAACCAGGGGGGTTGTTGTGTTAAGCGGACGCAGCTAGCGTGGCAGACACCTCCCCTGCTAGCGAGCCGGTATCTTTCCAGGGAGCGTTAGGCTTAGCCTAGGGTGATAACGTGGTCCCCAAAGAATCGGGTTGAATGCAGGATGTGGGTGATCTGGGCGCACCATGAAAGCTATGAGGTGAAAGCGGACGGCTAGAAGACGGTCGTGGGGCCGGGTCTGGGTGCCTGGCACGCTGTAGTAGGATCAGAGCTTCTGTAGCAGGAGCGTAGTGATAGAGAGACTCCACAGTTCAGGCCCCTAGTGGCGACGCTGCTTACGGAAATATATTGCTTTGGTGGAGGGACACCTAAATTGCGGCGCATGAGAAAAAATTGCAGAACACAATATTACCACAAGCAATTAAAAACTTCTGGCAACGCCTTTCCCTTCGTATCACCAGCCCTTTGGTACACTTAGCGGTGCCTATCCTCAACGATGTTAAGATAAGGTTGGGGCAGCGCGGCAGCTAAGTTGTGTGAATTTGTGAAAGCTAATGAAGAAAATGTTTTTGCAGAGTTCGATTAATTGTTTTGTTTTGCGACAGGACGCTCTGTGTCGTATACAAGAATACGTATACTTGTTTTATTGCTCATGAAATTAACGTAACAATTCATGCCGCACAAGAACTACGTCCGGATACATCGGTAGACGGAAGGGCCATCGTGCAATACTGCGAAGCAGCAGGCTTCAAATGCAATTTCAGTGGACTTCGATCTCTGTAAAGGTGGTCGACATGAGAAAAATGGTGCTGCTTGAGTCGTACGTACTCATAGAACAGCAGCATATATAGATATTTTCCTTTGGAGGCTCTCGCTTTTGTAGAAGTACAGAATGCGTTGCATAGCTAGGCGAGTGACCACCGCTACGACGTGACCCCAGTCATTAGGAAGAAGACGAGCTGCTTCAAAGGATGTCTCGGGTTCTTTGTTGGGTTTATTCGTTGGAGTTCAAAGTTTTAATTCCTCAGGTACGAAAAATTCCATTCTTCAAAGACCCCGATTAAACAGTCGACATTGCAACGATGCGAATAAAATCTTGCCAACTGAATTTCGGCATATGCACAACAAAAAAATTGTTCTCCTTCCGCAAATATGGAGTTCAGTGGTCCACGCCCACTACGCTCCTACGACGTCAATTTATTCGGACCTGCGGGAATCAGAAATGTTCTCCACCGTTTTTTCTCTATCGCTTTGCCACTTAATTCAATGCGTAATTCTTTCATTGGTTGGGGATGGCAGCGGCGCTCACCAAACCTCAAACCGAAGTCCAACCGTCACCACGGGTAATCCCAAAACTTACAATATATACTCGGTAGATTTTCTTCCACCACAATGACAACTTAGTCGCAGATGTTTTGAGGAATACTTACCTCTCTCGATCTGAAGAAAAGAGAGAGAAACCCTTTATTAAAGAGGTAAATGCCGAAAGGTCTGCCGACATCAGTTCTCTGACATGCTACTGTGCGAGGAGAGGAAAAAAAGGGAAAAGTAATAGGTGTAGCAAATGAGAAGGGAGTAGTAGTGAGGAAAAAAATAAAATACGGTTCTTCTTTGGGGCATTGGCTTAAAAGTTTCCTGAAGTTAAGGGACGACTACAATCTCGTTGAAACACCAAATTCCTTAAGAAATTCGAACAGCGCGGGCAGGGTTCTGCGCTGAGCGGAGGGAGAAGGACATGGTCCAAGTACCAATCTTAGTGTCAATGGTCCAGGGTGGAGGCAATCAATTGTATGTAGTAAACGGCTCCTTGAGTCGGCAAAGGCAAAAGGCAAGTACCATATGTTTCACAATATGGGCTTGAAGTCTGGCCAATCCGGCGAAGATAGGAATTTGTGAGTGCTGCATTCAGACGAATCCAATGGAACAACGTGTTCAAGTGGAGGGGTAGCCGTTCCGCAACCACATTCTGACATATGGTTCTAGCGCGTTGTAAACTTTGAAGTGCTGCGCTTGAATCAGAAAAAAGGGTCCAACATGTCGGCGGCTGGCGTATAGTGCATCCAAGTGCTTCTCTAATGCTATATAGCTCTGCCAACGCAGGGGAAGTCGGTCGCTCAAGCCGATATGACAATGGTTTTTCCTTTGATACAATAAAAATTCCCGAGGAGCTGGATTGTGGTGTTGCCGATCCATCGGTTTAAGTGTGAGCAGTTGCAGAGTAAAATATGTTAATATGAGCAAGCGTGATCTGCAGCACGTCAATTTGAGGTTTATGTTTTTTTATCAATTCCAGGTATCAATGATTTTATCGGGATAGGTGTCAGATTCCTGGGCGGGAAGTTCTGTAGCATGTTCGGTGGTACTTGAGTTGGAATTGAGGCATTAATAGCTTTTATTGTTTGTCCAAAGCTATCATTCGGATTCTGAACAGCAATACGCTACAGGAAATGGGTTTTTGAATGTAGCGTAATCCTCAAATGAACGCGGAGCGTTTCTTGGAGCCGTAGCACGTCCAATGGGAGGCAACCGGCTTTACCAGTTGTCCCAGAACACGACGAGCCTTTAGGAAGTGCGAGGATTTTTCTGAGGCTGTTATTCCTCGCCGCCTCTAGCTGTCTTTGGCTTGAAGGTGTCAGTTACTGTAGGGTAGGAAGGCTATAGCGAAACGCGCCATCCAAATACGCCTCGAACAGCAAAACCTTGAAGCGGCAATTGCTGGCCCAGTGGCTGCGATGCTTTTGATGCTGAATTTGCGATGATGTTGAGAATCTCTTCCGTAGCCTCTGCACTTCAGTGTCCCAAGAGAGGTTTCAGTCTAAGAGAATACAAATACATCTGTGCGTCTGTCCTTATTTGCAGAGGTCGGCAACCCCGGAATAAGTGATATCTATTCATGCATTTGCGAGTGAATGCCATGGCGACGCTTTTTCTGGGGAAAGATAGAGTCCTGAAAGCACTAGGTATGCAGATATTTGGGCAAGAACCTTCTGAAGTTTGTCTTGCATTACACTCCGAGATTTTGAAGCACTGCAAATACCGATGTCGTCCGCATAGAGAGTGATTTGAAGCCACGGTGGAGAACATGCTTCGGGTGGATGAGCATGAGGTTAAACAGTAAAGGGCTTAATACAGAACCTTGAGGCACTCTTTTTATTTCATGATGCGATGTTGTGACTTCTGCCGTCCTTGAAGAGCTTTGAAATCCATGCATATATTCCTCCACCTAGTCCAAGTGCCATAAGGGATGCTGGTATGCCATCGTAACAAACTGAGTCAAATGCTGATTTAACGTCTAAAACACTGACACAGGGACATGTCGACAATGTAGTTATTCTACCGACGATACCAGAGCAATGATGTTGTCAATAGCCGAACTATTTGCCGAAATCTATTCATTTGAGGAGGATAAAGTTGTTTTGGTTTCCATGTACCAAGTGACCCTGTTAAAAATTATCTTTTTAATTATTTTCCCAACGCAACTGAGCAGGGCTCTCGGTCGGAAGAAGATAAAGATTGTCGGGGATTCTGATGGTTTCAAGACATCGGGGATTTTCACCAGTTTCCATCAAGAGGTGACAATGCCATGTAGCCATGCTCTAATAAAACATTGTAAAAGACGTACACGGGACTGCTGAGATTGGTGGGAGATGGCGTCTTAGGTAATTTCGTCATAACCAGGTGAAGAGCGTTTTCTGACGCCGGAAATTACTGCGTTCAGTTTCGCTATTGTAAATGAAACGTCTAAGGTCGGTGCGCCAGCTGGTAGTGGTACGAAAGCGCTACACACCAGAAGTTTAAAAGACCTGCAACAAGCTCGCAAGGCACAGAGACATGTGAGACGCCATTTGGAAAAGTTACAAAGGCAGCGATGGCAAGACTTTTCCGCAAATTTGGATATTGGCAAACCTTCATAGCACATCTGACGCGTTGTAAAGGCCATGCGGAACAATATCTCGCAGCTAGAACCACTCAGTGCGCTAACGCTGCACGAAAACATTTCCCAGAAGAAAGCAGATTAACAGTACTGCAAGCTCCTGTCGGCGACCTCAAACTGAAGAAAACCATGGCATCGTCGTATATAAACTTCCACATGACGAGCCATACACCAGTCTTAGGCGAAATATGAACGACAAATTGTCGCTTTTTGAATTGACAACCATCTTCTTGTCCACCCTCTTCTTGAGCAACAGAAAACGAAAAGGAAGAGATAAAGAGTATTGGTAATAAGAGCCAAAAAAAGCTGGCCCGGAATATTGTCCTTCTGGTATATATGGTCGTAACTAAAGTGCGGGAAAAATGGCGATGAAAATTAGTTTTTTTAACAACACAGGAATAGACGGGCGGCATTCGATGGGACGTTTTAGCAAATGACCGCAGTGGTACTTTTTTTGCTACGCCTTCTCTGGCTGCGATAGGTTGTGGGAAATGCTTGATTCTGAGGTGTGACCTAGCCTGCCATTCGTGGTAGAACCCCACCCTATCGAACGGCGCATAAACCATGTATATCGCAGCATCCACGGCGCCCCAGAGAGGTTCACCCTTTCGCGAACACAGTATACATCAGCGCGAAGAACAGCTGTTCATTTGGTATCTCTGGAAGCATGGCAGCTCATAAGGTCGGTAGCGTTCACGAATCGTGCCATCCGTTATTGATCCCGAATGAGAGGCACTAACCACGCTCGACAACAACAGTCCCACCTAAGGTACATGACCTGCCCGGCCGCGCAGTTCTGCCTATGTCACAAAGGACTAATCTACGACCTGATTCTTTCTCTCCACGCACACATTTTCGCTTATCCGGGTGCAAGCCTGGGAGTGCGGGAAGCGGTGCTGCCATTTCCCAGGGCACGGCTGAACTAGCGACACACCAGGCCAGTTCTCGCTGCATGGCATCTTCTGATGACCCGCATCCCACCTGCTGTCACGGAGTTGGCCGTCGCCGCGATTGGGTGGCTATATCCCTCTCCGTCACGACTCTGAAGAACCCGCTTTCGGCATCGGACTCTTGAGGTGGTGGATTGATGGGGGCACGAGACAGACAGTCGGCATCGGATGGTTTCCCGCCAGATTTACAGACTATTGTAAAAGCGGATTCTTGTACGGGCAAGCTCCATTGCCCAGACGGCCACAGGGACTTTACACTTCGCGAGCCAACAAGGGGTCTTTCAAATTGGCGACCGGAAGGTGGTCTGTCACAACCATGACAGGTCTACCTACACGTACGTGCAAAATTTTGAAAGAGACCACATAATAGATAGGCACTCTTTCTCGGACGAAGAGTAGTTTTTCTCCTCCTACGACAGACCTCCCCTGGCATACGCGATTTTCTTTTCGCAACCGCTTTGCTTTTGGACGACAACGGCGCCCTAGCCTACATCAGTGGCGGTCGCGTGTATTTAGGTTTCGGCGTTTTCATCGAGGTGAACCAGCACAGGCGAGATTTGCAGGTGTTTGTTGCAGCTCAAAAAATGCTTTCTCTTGGGCACTTTTCCAGCGGAAAGGCGTGCTATCTTTCGTCGAGTGTGTGAGTGGCTCTGCAATGCATGCGTACTTTGCGATGAAGCGCCGGTAGTAAGCGCACAGTCCGAGAAATCTTCATACATTTTTGTTGTCTTTCGCTCTTGGGAAGTTCGCTATGCCGGAACATTTCGCCGGGTCAGGCACAACTCACCCGGCGTTGACGGCATGGCCTTGAAACTTGAGTTCCTCGTACGTAAAACGGCACTTTTCAGGTTTCAGCGTTTACCCCGAGTTCCGGATTGCCTCGAGTACGGACTCCAACCTTGCTAGGTGATCGTCAAAAGTCCGGGCGAATACCAAAACGTCGTCGAGGTTTGCGTAGCAGGTGTGCCACTTCAGACCATCTAGCACAGTGTCCATGACTCTTTGGAACGTTGCTGGTGCTGTGCACATCCCGAACGGCATCACCTTGAACTCGTATAGGCCGTCCGGTGTTATGCAGTCTTCTTAGGAATGCAGTCTTCTCTTGGTCTCCCTCGTCTACATCAATTTGCCAGTAGCCTGTTTGCAAATCCAGCGAATACAAGTACTTTGCGTGGCAGAGGTGCTCGAGGGCTCGTCGATTTGTGCAAGGGGGTACACGTCCTTGTTAGTGATACTGTTCAGTCGGCGGTAGTCAACGTAGAACCTTAATGTGCCATGTTTTTTCTACACGAGTACGACCGGCCCAACTCAGGGTCTTTTTGAAGGCTGTATAATGTCGTCGCTGAGCATGTCGTCTTCCCGTTGGCTTCCTGTTCCTGTGAAGACACGTGGTACGGTGACTGTCAGGTAGCTCGGGCTCCATCTCCGGTTATACTTCGGTGCTTCGGAAGGGGTGCCTGGCATTATTTTGAGTTCGGCGAATACCCCTCGCTGTAGAGGGACAGCAAATGCAATACTTCGTTCCGGTTTTCTTGCCGCAGCGCGGGGTTCACGTCGAAAGGATTGCGTAGATTGGAAGCATCTGAGCGTACGCGTTAAAAATTGGTGATCGAGATCACTTGACTTGTTTCATGCGTTTCTGCGAGAAACACAAGTTCAGCGCCATTGCTTAAAATCCTCTACTCCTCGCTGAACTCAGTGATCAAAACATTGGAGATGCATTGCCTTAAGCGTGCAATGGCTCTGCGATTTAGACACCGCCGCCGAGAATAAATTTTGATCACTTTTCACGATAGCGTCGATGTTAGGAGCAATATCTTCACAGTACACGGTGATCATAAGGCTTGTGAGGGGTGCCAGGGGGACATGATCGTCCTCGAGCTTTACAACAGCATAATGTTTGGCGTTAGGCTGCATAATAATGGACGACGAAGTTATAGACCTGTCTGCCGATCAATTATTCCGCCGTTGACCGTCAAAAAGTTCACTCGGAAAATTACGTCGCGGGAGCAGTCACGCAAAATGACGAACGCAGCAGGGTTCGTGGTGCTATCAATGGTCACACGCGATGTGCACGTTCCACTTTGTGTTACGAGATGGCCCCCTGCTGTGAGTATGTGCGGACCGTCTCATATGGTCGTAACTTTCTTCAGCTTAGACGAATGATCCGCTCATAACTGAGTAGTCGGGTCCAGCGTTTATGAGGGCGACTACCTCAAATCCGTCGATGGACACTTTGGCGTTGGACGCCGCCTTCCTCGAGCTCTGGGTTGGTCATAGAGTCGTATCTAGTTTTTTGCACTTTGACGGTCGGGTACTGGGCGTCGTCGTTGTCGTCGTCTTCTCAACGGCACTCGAGGTCATGTCTAGTGCGCGTCACGCCGTGTAGCTGTCGTCGTGTTGGGGAGTCACGTCAGGGTTAGGTCGGGTCGTCAGGATGAGGGCATGTCGTGGGTAACAGGCTTCGGTGAATTGCTGCGCCGTTGAAGAGTTTTCGTTTTTCACTGTTGCACAATATCACCTCCAGAAGTCGCTGCCTTTAGTTTCCCCCGCGGAGGCTTGGGGACATTCCACGCGCAAAGTCAGCACTGCGACGCCGGTCCGGCGACTGGCACACGTAGCACGACGGCGAACAGTTACAACGGGCTGGTGTTTGGCTGGTGCTGGACAGGTTTTCTTCAATCTCAGCTGACCGCTTGCAGGATGGAGAGTGTAGAACGTCGACGTACAACCCTCGAAAACTGAGCCTCTTGTTGGGGCAGCTATGGTATATATGGTGTGCCTCCTATGGTGTAACAGATAGGACGATTATCTGTGGTTCGCAATACGTCCGTCTTCCTCGGCGCCTCGTTCTTAACAGGGGGTCGGGCGGGTGACAGTTGATGGCTGTACAACGGGGCTTCCTGACCCAGAATTGGAGCTGGCTGGGGTCTAGGAATAGCTGCAGAATAGGCCATAGGTTGCGGCTCAAGGGTTGCTCCCGACGGGGTCGATGTTCCCAGGGATATTGATCTTCTGTGGTCGTGTCGGTCAGGGAGGCGACTTGGGGTTGCGGTGTCGTTGGGAAACGTTTCCTAAACTCGTCCCTAACTATTGCGCCGATGGTGTCACGTAGTGTGTGGGAGCTAATAGCCGCGGCTCCGCTCGCCTCCAAAACTCGCCCATAGACTCGGCGGTCGAACTGCCGAGTTTTAATTTCTCAATACCGGCAGCCTTAGACGCAAATTTTGACACGGTCTTGGGGGAGGGGGGTTGCGAACAAGGCACGCGAAGAGCTCTAGCTTTTTCCTTCGCATCAGAAACCTTAGTTTCTTTTCCTCCGTCATTTATGGGTACGCATGGTGAAAAAGTCGTTAAATCTCCTCGATGAACATCATGACCCCTTTGTTGTGGTGCTCCATTCGAATTTCAAGCAGAACCACCGCGCGTCTTTTCCCATCACTGTAGAAAAGGTCCCAAAGAACTCGCTCTCGAATTGAGTCGAGTTGGTCAAAGTCCTCTCATGGTTCTAGAACCAAGTTCGAGCTGAATCTTCTAAAGAAAAGAAAACATCGCGGAACGTTTTTTCGTCGTCCCACATGTTGAAGATCCCGACGCGCTCCAGTTTCTCCAACCATTCTTCTGGGTATACTTCTGGGACTCCTCGCCATGATGGTGCTACTCGGGCCTGCTTCAGCACGCGACGTTGTTTCTTGCACAATGGTTGTGGTTGCAGCGGTCGTTGTCTTGGGTCTTTCTGGCAGCTGGTCGAACTCAAGCGGCAATCCTTGCAGTCGGCGGATGGTTCTCGTTGTACTGGCCTGGCGGCTTCCAGACATGGTAGAGGGCATGAAGGGTGAGTACCTCGCACCTCGAGTAGATGTCACGTAGCCAGAGACGACACAGCTGTCTTGCAGACTATACAATTTTATTGAAGCGAACTTGTGCTCCCCTAACTCAAATACATGGGCGGTGAAACAGAAGTCAACAAAGGGACTTGCGCTGACTAGTTTCGAGGAATTGAATGCTGCAGTGTCACCTTTTTGGGAATTTCTCTTTGGGCGCGAGTGTTTCTGGAACCGTAGGAGTACATCCAAACCAAAGAAGAATATTGTAGGCTGTTCACGTTAGTTCCGAACGCTCTACCCATCTGTAGTGACAACACATGCGGATTATAAAGAAAGAGTGAAACACGAGCTTCCCTTGGCGCACATACCGGTGCAGCCGGGCGGTAAAAAGAGGAAATAAATAAACAATCTGAATGCATTGTTCGCGGCAATATGGTGTTACGTGATTAGCATAAGCAGCGGCTTTGACCGTTTCACTGCCTAGGAAAGGAAGGCCTTTCAGATTAGGGTACTTCACTACAACATAAACAGGCTCCAAGGCCAGAACAAACCGAACAGGCGATAACGAGCAGTTGTAACTCTCGGCACGGGTTAGGAAAAATTATGCGCTTTCTACCACATGTACAAAGACATCGGCCCGTTACCGGTGTACCTGTTATGAAGCAGATACAAACGATCCCGGAATTTGAAAATTTAGGGGTGCCAAATGGGTACTTATTTCGAAGTAATAAAATACTTCTTCTTTGTATATTACTATAATTGCAGCTTCACGTAGTGATGTAGAGTCAACGACGCTACGTTTGACATATGACGGGATATGTTGTTTGCGCCCACGAACGGAACTGGCCAGGGGCAAGAGAAAAATGACCCTATAGATGCTCACACGCGTTAGACTGCGCACCGAGCTAGAACCAGCTAGTCTTTCTAAGCCAAAGTGATAGCTCACCGGTTGTGAGTTTTACGGGATGCAAAATATTTCACAAGAACTAAGACAATGTGTCCTATTTAGAAAGGCTGCAGAAATTTATTGTCTTAAAAGCAGTGAGATAAGATATTTGTTCGGTGCGTCTGAAATAATTCGAAATTAGCCAGGTATAATTCTCTAGGCAGACCATCAGGTTCACATGCGACCCGCATTTATGCTCTAAAGAACGTGCTTCACTTCAGTAATAGTCGATGGAACAGTAAAAGTATGATACCACCCTGTGGGCACGTCTGGAAAGGGCTGAGACCACAAGGAGAGGGCTGAGAAGGTAAGGGCTGAGAGAAGATGTAGTGTTCAATTAAACTGGAAGCAGACTATGCCTTCCCACTCAAGAAATCTCCAAAAGTTGGGATATAGGGTGCTGTTACTGGCCTGGGCGGATAAGATCGGGTCGATATCCAGTTATTCCGTTAGGATAAAGCAGTAATCTACAAAAACAGAATTATAGGCTCATTTACCGGCCTGGACCTAGTGAGTTAAGAAACAAATCCAGATACTTCCCTGGAATAAAGCAGCAATAATCAAAAGGCGTAATATATTGGATGCTCTTACAGGCCTGGATGGAGGGGGGCCAGGTGTAAATTAAGTTCCTCCTGTAGGTAAAAGCAGTAATGTACAAGAGTCAAAATATTGTGCCCACATCAACCTGTATAGAGGATGGTAAGATAAAAATCCAGATTCTCCAGTATGATAAAACAGGGCATTATTCGCAGTGCCCATACTATCACTGTTTCTACATTGGTTCGATGGCATCGCAAATTGTATTCAAATGTTAAGATGCACAATTCAGACACTGCTACCAGCCAAGCAGTTCTTGTAGCCTAGTGCATATTACAATAGCTTGCGGTATATCTTGAAGGGCAATGCGAATTTTCGCCTAAGTGTTCTCAAGTTCCTATGAAACGTACGGCAGAGGTCATGGCCGTTTAGACGGCATTGCAAGTACATTGCTTCAAAGCGAATCCCACTACTGACTTTCGTAACAACTCGTAAGCACGCGCTACACGTTGAACGACTTCACCCGCATTAGCCTTCTGTTAAGAAGGCGATCAAGAAATTTCCAAAGCTATTTCGGTGCGAATGAAGAGCCTTGGAGCTGAAGAGTCAATAGAGAAGCCATAAGGGATAATACTTGAATTGCTCGCTTAACACCCATCTCTACACTACAGGAAAAAGCTGGCCTTAACACGATAGAAGAGTTGCATTACCAGCGACGACAGGCGCCATCTAATAAAGCACAGCAGTATACATCTGTGGCTGCTTTAAGGTGGTATATCGAACTCCAAACTAACATGCTGCCAGATCCCTCTCTAGAACCCCCTACTTGGACACGAATAATATCACTGACTGCAAGCCTATAGGTCGGTGAAGCCATATTGCGCCGCAACTCTCATCCAATGCTCACCAAGATACGTTTTACGACGACCCCAGGATTTCAGTGCGAATTATTGCCACAGCGTCGTACACCCAGCCTTGCAGGTTTCTTAAATCTGCCATTACTACGCCCCTCAGAGGCCCCCGTCAACGCTTGGTGAGCTCAAAGTGATTTTCGATGCCTTGACAACTATAAAAATGCTGATGCCAGAGCAATCACAACCTGTCAACATCTCTAACAATTCAATGACAGCAGTTCCAGAACTCCACAAGGTACTTCATCAAGTGCCCATGTCCCAAACCATTCACGCGAAGGCTGCGACCCTTAGCTTCAGAGTGAAGATTACTTGAGCCTAGAGGACTTTGACTCCTGGACCGCAACAGGCGGATGCGGCGACTCGTATACCTCCCACGATGCATCCAGTGTCCTTATTTCTAATCGACGAAGGGTAAAAGTTGGTCACCAACAAAAAAGACCTTAGGCGCTCCACACGCGCACCGATTATAAACTGTGGATCAAACCTCTCTGGTGGCCTCACCCGCCGTGAGGAGTTGGCGCTACGAAGGATTCGTGTCGAGGCTGCTCCTACACCAGCTGTCACCCACACCTGGCCCGCGCGTCGACATGCTCCATTTGCCCGGACATGTTCATTTTGCACCAGGTCAGGAAACACCACAGATATTTACCATCTCCAGTGGACTTGCCGTAGCCCCCAAAGTTCCCCACAGCAAATACTAAATAGTGTGGGACTCAACCCAGGCCGGCCGCCCAACTACACACGCTGGCTGTTCCGGCCGTATCACCGCAGCCTTTTAGGCTTTCTGAGTGAGAACTTCCTGTTTACGTACACTTAGACACACTGGACCTCACCGTTTTATGTGGCAGGGCAAACGTTCGCAAATAAAAACAAACTGGCTGGTGATCACACACGTGAGTCTTACACCCCGTCAAGGCTTGCACGTCAGCAGGCTGCAAGCCTGCATCACGGCCGTGTGACTCCAACACACGATCAAGTTGGCTGGACGATATGCCACGGTGCCAAGTCCACACATACATTGTGTTATGTGTCAACAAATGCACGTACTTCAGTGAGGTTTGCTACACAAAACATATCAGCTCCCAGCAGAGCAGCTGGATTTCCCTTTCCCAGATACCTGTACGTACATCGCATCTCAAGTATATTGTTAAACAACACCATAAAATTACGTGAAGCGGTCCATCAAAATCGGAAGGTATCAAAAATAATGTGTGATCTGTTACGCAGCGCACTGCCAAGAGTATGCAATTATTAGGCTTACCTGGATAAAGGCGGAGTCTAAGGAGGCAATATGAATAATCCCATCGTACTACACGTATGCACCCATAGAAAGAGGTGACTAAACACGCCACGACCAACGTCCGTGCATCGCACTGTAGAGGATAAGAAGAAACACTCTGCAATCTAAACCCTTGTAAATTAGTGGACATCTCCGCAGTGAACAGAAATTAGTTTCCTCCAGAGAAAGTACTCCGCAAAACATTTTTCATGAAAACATCAAACATTTCTCTTCTTTACAATAGAACGAAACAGTTGAAATGTTACCTTTACATGAGTAGGTTGTTGTTAAAAGCTAAGTAATTAGGAAAGAAAGAATAAGAGCGAAAACATACTCCAGACAGGTTCGTCGGAGCTAGTAGTAAACAGGCACAATGCACACAAAGATAGGGCAGAATCGGTTTCGATGAACTTGGCCTGTGGTAAGAAAAAACCGCAAACAAGAATCCTAGGGTACACTGGATTGCAGATTCTCTTGTAGAGACATACCCCCGCTTTGCCTCTTGGCGCAAAGAGCCAATTCGTTCTGCGTTGTTGTCATGCTGTGTGTCAAAACGCTCTGAAACGATTTCCGGAAAGGCATCTGGACTTGTTCAAGCGGTTTCTCTTTTCTTGAAAGAAGAGACGAGCACTAGAAGCCAATAATTGTACAGACGGCACGGTTATTTGCGAAGCACAGGGAAGGAGAGAGCTGCCTCTCATTTGCACCTTATGATGACGTTTTGGTCCGTGTCGGTGGGGTTTCTCAACAATACACGCCTTTGTTTTTGAAAGAAGCGAGTGACAGTAAGGGGGTCCTCCGAAGCATTCCGCTTTGTCGCCCTAGTCCTCAGGCGCGTTGGAAAGGGCAATCGAGTTTTCGTCATACTTATTCAGGTGAAGCCGAAGATAATGGGGGAGGGGAACCGGGATGTAGTGGAGCGCTTTTCTCTTCCTCTGAATAACGGTCAGGCTCTGTTGGGGGGCCTACCGCGTCGCTATCGATGTTAGACCATCATCGACAATGAACAGTAAACATGGTGAGTGTGTCGGATGCGGTCGGCACCTGATGGAACGCTTGCCGAGCTGCCTCAGAGTACGAATGCCATAAACCTCAGGACACCATCGCAAGATTGCTGCCAAGGTGTAGGCGCTGCAGAACGTAGACTCCTCCAACAGTCCTGTACAACCAATAGCAAGAGCAATACCTAGCATTACGCGGTGCGCCCACGTGGCCCGCGGAGCCGCACCTCGTGCACATCTGCTGCATTCGACCATTGTCGCGTTTGTCTATGGCCCAGACTTTGATGAAATTCAGCCAGTGGTTGCGTTCACTAATTTTCATATTGAGAAAGTGTGTGCCCGAGTGCACGAATAGCCACGAATGAGTGGTGCCTCTGCTGATATCTAGGCCCTTTCCGTATTGACTTGGTACTTGCGGCAACACTTCACTTAGGTCGTGCAAAGGTAGAAGGAAGACCCATTACCTATGTGGCTTGTGGGCCATCTGGAACAATTGGGATGCGCTCTCTGTTGATGGTTATGTGAGCACGCCAATGTTCGCAGACATTGATGCGGAACTTCTTACTTTGCTGCCCCCCGTACATTTGGGAAGTAGAGACGATGGAAGCAGTTGTTTACACAGATTTTCGCACTTTTCCTTGACAATCATTCACATCGATTACCTGCCTCTTAGAAGGCGTTCGGCGGACAATGTCGGTGACGAATACCCGAATATGAACGTGAAGAACGATGCTGAGATGACGGTGATCGACCCCGGCAGAACTGAGGGCCGCGCGAAGTGACCCGCTCCGGCCCCGATTCTACCTTACGGCCAAACGTTGTATATTCAGATTCTTCGCCAAAAAGTGAGGAGAATGCTTGATCAAGTGGTTCATGTAGCCATACTCTTCGAAACTGCTGTAACTGCCAGCACTTTTTAAGCATGACCATATTATTGAGCAGAAACAAAACTGCTGGTGCATTTGAAGCAAAATAAATGTAAGTAGCCGGCGCATCCTCGCCCATTTAGGTGAAGTGCTCATTTTTTGGTTTTAATACTGTATGCGAAAACAGTTCGCAGCCGATAAAAATGAAGCGTCCAAAATTGCGCACGAACGCTCCAGCACGTACCGTGTAAAAGAAAGCACATAAACAATGCTCCAGATGGTGCTGTTTAAGTGTGAACAATCCATAAAACATAATAGCAACAAAATGCGATGTTTTAATTCAGCGTGCAGGAGCGCTGCGAAATGACAAACATTGAGTTCCATACAAAACATCTGTCAATTCAATAAACCCGGACTAAGGCCGACATGGGAAGGCCGTGAGATTGATAGCAAAGCAAAAGACGGTGCCAGAGAACCTAGGGCGAATTACTGCCCCGCCCCTCCGACAGCCGTCACATTGAGTGGAACTGCTCACATTTTTAATACATATGCTTCTATAGAGCTTCTATAGAGTCCTGCCCTTGATAGAGAAAGGGGTCGCAATAAATATAGGTTACGAATGCAAATTTAATCTTGATTGTAGAATACAATAGGGCCGATATCTAAAGGAAACACAGGCACAACGCTGTCAGCGTTGTGCAAGTTCCTTGTATTGGGGCGCTTTTTATCGCTAATAATACAATTGATAGTCAGAATTGTGTCCCTGTTTGCGTTATTCACAGTTTACCATTCAAGCTAAAATTTGAGAATATGATATGCCAACTTGGCCAATACTGATAAATTGTACGTTAATAAAACAGCCGGCGTCGGCGTATTATGTTCAGAAGTGTCTGTTGCTGGGGTGGTCTTATCGTAACTCATGGAACTGATAAATGTTATTCACGTAATGAAAACAATTATTTTTGTTTTCTCCCTTTTTCTGGTATATTGCCCATTAGTTACCGTGGAACTTCCTTTTGTGTCGAATGCGCTTTCAGAACAGGCAAGTGCTCTATTTATTACTAAACGAGAGCTACGTGCTTTCTCCCCAACCCCTATTTTTTGATATAAAAGTGGTATTTACTAACAATACAGGACAATACATATAACAAAGCATTTGTTTTTATTACGAATAATTAAGTAGGGTTTTCAAGGGAGCGTTGACAAATTTTCTGTGTGCTGGGGCGAGTTAATGCCACAACGTCAACGCCCTCAATTCTTAAAGATACTCTCCTTCAATCGTTACCATCCCAAACATGAAATCCACCCTAGCGGACCTCATCATCCCACGGAGACTACATCCCTCAAGGTCAGCGCCATTGAATGTGCCTTCTCTTTATTTAGATTCTTTCCTCCCCCAATTCCCAACCACATAATGCATCCTTACCGTAACGCCAATCTCTCCCCGCAATGAACATCTGAATATTGCTCCAGCAGGTCTTCCACCACTGATATCCTCCATACTAGACGTAGTTAACATTTTATGCAGGTCGTATTATTCTCTGGAAGGCTCTCGTGGCTACCGGTAACAGCGAGTGCAAGAGCCCAGACACGCTGTTGCGCACTAACGAAACTGTGAGCTCTGCGGCTAGTCACCAAATTCACTATTCTAATAGTATGCAACAAAACTAGCGTGTGCCGGCCACAGGCCATCTCTGACCTCACAGTTACCATCGATGCCCGGCCTACAGCAATGGTCTGGACACTACGCATCTTCGGCGCGCAACACCATTACCTCGCTGGGGGCAGTCTTTACTACCGAGATCAGGACAACGGTATCTCAACTGATTCACCTTATCCAAAAAGTAGGCTCCTTTCGACACAAACATCGTGAGGTGTACACCTCCTGGATAGTGCAATGCATGATAATGAGTCGCATGGTGTGTAGCGCCCTATAGCTTGGTCTAAAGTCCTGGAAATAACCAAGCTATGCACAGAAATACGAAAGTAGTATAAGGCAGCCCTTGGGCTTCCCAACTTCACTCCGACGTTGCGCCCCTTCCGGCTGGGCGTCCAAAACACCATACCAGAGTTTGCTGAGGCACAGCTTACAAGTAAATGCCAGCAGCTACAAGCACCCTGCACTGGCTGCAACCTCTTAAACGTCCTAGGCTGCCCCTCCAGCCCCACTATCCAAGCCTTCTGCACCCCGACCCCAAACACGCGCTGTCATTCAAGTACTCCCAATTCAAAAGCACGTGCACCCCATCTACAACATGGGACACCGCTTACGCCTGACACGGCTACTACTTCTGACCTCATCGCCAACCACACAGATGAAGCACCATACATTCCACAACCTGCCTACGCCATCACAATAATACATTCAACAAGCAAAACCAACACTGTTTCTACCTTATGCCCCACATATTTTGGCACAACTGAGAAAACGGCCATGGCACTCCCCATTGCACATACACCTGATACGCACATCGTCACTCTGACTGCTTCCCAATTCGTCTGGCGTTCCGACTCCATGGATCGTATCAACAACCTCTCCCTTTACATGCCTCTCCAACGACCTATACTACCACACAGCCGCATAGTATAAATCCACGAGCATTATTCTTTTGACGGGACATAGATAGCGGAGGCCACTGCGCGCTCCTTAACCTACGGGTCATTCGCGGAGGGGATGAACACCACCACCAGACACCCCATCACAGCCACATTTAGTCCCCAAAGACGCCTAAATACTCCCCCACTAAAGTTAGTCCTGCCGCCTGTATGCTCTAGCTCACCCCTCCCTTCCCATCGAGAACACACGAATCAGGCGCCGCCTATAGGCCAACACTTTCTATACCCACTAACATCTAGACTACGTAAATACGAGCACCCACTCACTAAAGGGCACGCACTACAAATCGCCATTACAGCTCTCCACTTCGTAACGCCTTGCAGAGCACTACGAACTACTCACCGCGTACATTCCCTCTACGAGCAATGGGAGAGCGGTCTGCGCAGTGGCAAGCTCAAGGACCGGTCTGCACTGGTCGAACAAGCGTACTCAGTAGCCATAGCACGTGGCATACCGGAATAAAGTGGCCTACCTTCCTCGTTTTCTTTAACGCACTTATTAAACCTCCCACAGCTTTCAGAAAAAAGTGCTTACTCTCTCTTTTTTTAGAACATGATATTTTTTTCCGGGAATCGTAAAGAACCGGCCCAAGATCTTCGAGAAACGGCGGGCGGCTTTTCCAGTCCGCAAGACGACAGAAGTCTACTTTGAACTCTGTTTGTACTACCGCCTGCGCACCCCTCTCATCATTCCCTCGCCGTGCCGTAGGTGGTCTCCAAAAGGAACGCTACGACCTAATTCTCGCCGCTATGTTTCTATATACTCCATGTAGCCTTTCTGTATTAACTGCCGAGCCTATTTCGCGAATGCAGCCTATTTTCTTTATACTGTCCGCAGCAGAGCTATCATACTCCCATATTTCTGTTTCATTCGGTATTACACACTTCCTCGATTGGTGTCACTTGCAATGCAAACGAAAAGCGCCGATTAATCGCTCAGGCATTTAACATAATCGGACTAGAATAATATGCGATAAAGAATTTTACTGCTCCACAAAAACAGTTACTTATTGTTTTCGGCAATACATTTGTCAACTCATCCGCTCAAGCCCCATCTGTAACTGATCCCCCTGGCCACAGGATGGCCAACTGAACTCCTTAGTATCTACAGGCAAAGTGTTGTGGTAGATGAAGACAATTTATAAATCACATAAAGACAGACAATTGGCCGAGTACCATGAAGTCGTCAATTGCCAACGGCCCTCGGTAAACCCCCAAAACGCGTAAACATATGACGAAAAAAACAAGCTGTGCAAATGAGGGGGCGTCGATCATGTTTACCAAAAGAGGTGCTGAAACTGCACACCAACGCAAACCACCCGCGATATCGTTACTCACTGTAGCCGAAACAACAACAAAAGCACGGGTGCCTTGGGGCTATGCTGCGAAAGAGTTTTTGAGGTGCTGGCACCACAACCCGCTATTCTGATAAAATAGGTTTTTTGTATTTTTGTATTGCTGGAGCAGAAATCAACGTTTCGGCTGCACGCATATCTGCTCATTGGTAAATCTGCTCGGCCCTCCTCAGTGTAAACTATTCACTGAGCGTATTATAAGATGCGCACCGCATTCCTTTGTCCCCCTCATGCTTTCCATGTCTCGGTTCGTCTTCAAAAGTAAAATTGAATTTTACTAAGCAGATTTCGAAAAGCGGTTTTTTGTTAATGTGCCTAACATTCTTCTCTTATAACGCCAGAAAAAAGGCAAACACGGCATAACCAGCAGACAGAGGCTGCTATAAAGATTGCCACCCCGCACGAGGCACCTTGAGTATTCATGGTGACGGTGAGCAGCGACACCGCGGTCCCCGAGCTCCCATACATAGGCCGGGTCCAACCGTGGCGAAGTGTTTAAAGGGGCGCCTTGGTCAAGCTTGGGCCGATGGGCTCACGGCCTGTCTACCATACAGGGAGCTCCGGGACCTCTTTGACTACCAGGGTAAGGTCAAAGCAGAAAGTATCCCCGTCTCCCTGCCTTCATACTATGGTATATGGCACTTTCAAAACCACCCTCTAAACGTAATCGGCCTCCGAAAAGGGCGGCACCAAAGTTTTATTTCCACCTCTTTCAACAACTGTCTTTCCAACAACCGTAAACAACTATTCCCGTTTTGTTGTAATTGAGTCAACTGACACAGAAAGATCTGTGGCGTTATTGTCTGTCTTCTTGGTATCGAAGTTCCTGACAAGTATAATTGGTGAGGCGTACAAAGCCAAGAAAAAAAACTGGGCAATTGCTGGTCGAAGTCACCACGCAGCAGCAGGCAGAAAAACTATTGAGACAGACCCTAATTGGTGGTCTTCACATCAGGGTCATGCCCGACCGCAGCTTAAACTGCACCCAGAGCGTGATCTCCGATCCCGATCTACTGAACGAAACTTAGGCCGACCTGCTGGTGGGCCTTCGAGGTCAGGGTGTAACAGGGGTCAGGCGGATAAACATACGTAGAGATGACAAACAAATACCTACAAAGCATCTTATCTTGACTTTTGACAGGTCGAGCCATCCAGAATACATCAATGCAGGATTTATGGGATGTCCGGTCTGGACTTACATGCCTAACCCGCGGCAGTGTTTTAAGTGCCAATGGTTTGGGCATGGCGCCAACTCCTGCCGCGGCCGCCTTACCTGTGCAAAATGCGGCCAAAATGACCACCCGTTCGAAAACTGCAACACCCGGAGTTTCACATGTGCCAACTGCCAGGGGCCCCACGCAGCGTGGTCAATCACTTGTGAGAAAATTAAGTAGGAAAAACAAATCATAAATATAAGTGTCACTGAGAACATCACCTTTTCAGAGGTGAGAAAGAGGTTCGCCTCTTTCCCTCTGGGGAGGTATCCCGACCCAGCTCACAGGGGTGGCGGGGGAGTGGCGTCTGGTTACGGCGGGTACCCAGTATTGCGAGTCGGACATGGTCCCGCCCCCAACCCCCCTTGGGTGGCCTCAGGCAGCCGAACCTGTAACCACGCCGCTTGCTGAGGCAGCAGCGGTTGTGGTTCCAACCTCTTCCGTCGGGACCGTTGCGGCTTCCGCCCTGGCTCCCCGTCCTCCAGTGCGTTGGAGGGTGCCGAGGGGATGGACACCACGGGCCCCGCACCGGCTTCCACCACCACTGCACCGACCGTGCTACCTCTAGTGCCCCGGACGACCTTAGCAGTGGCGGCTCCAACGAAGGGCTCCCGAAAAGGGGCCATGTCCGGGGGGCCCGGTCCTTCAGGCACCCCTCGGACATCTGATGAGGAGATGGATGTCTGGTCGTTCATGCCTGCAATCCAGCGGAAGGAGCAGCCACCGGCTTCCAAGCCTACAGAAAGGCCTAAAAAGCCCAATCCCAGAGTAACTCCCCCTGTTACTTATTTAAAGCGACGGGGACAAGAAGAGGACGACGAACCTGGCATGAACTGCGGGTATGGGGGGAACGAGGTGGCGCGTGCCATCATCATTAGGTTTTTGGAATGATTCTGGCCAGTGGCACAATAAAGTGGTCCTCCCTCTACATCACCCGCTCCTCGGTTTTCAACAGATTCGGTGGTGCGACCAGGATGTGAAATCCTACCGTTGAAGACCCCATCGAACAGCGAGCCTACTAAAGAGAACCAGGGCCAGCGCAGACCAGCCGTTCGCGATCCAGACCAGCTAACCTGGTCACAGCAACGCTGTGGATCGGTTGAGACAGAAACGGGCGCATCATTGCGCAGCCACAACGAGGGTGATCAACGAACTCAACACCTTGATGGACGAGACACCCATCTCTGCCGGTGAACTGAATGATAAACTTGTACTTTTAAAGAATAAAGAAGGACCACTCACCGCGGTAGATGAAGAAATTGAACGGCTTGTTGAGCATGGCGATTTACAAGAAGAGTTGACCTCAGTAACCCGTTGTCAAGAGTCTATTGCCCTCACCAAGCTTCGTGCAGAACGCCTTCTTTCGTCCACAGCGCAAGCTACCTCCACAGCGCAAGCAGCGCAGGCGCAATCGTGAAGTGCCCCTCACGCAATTCGTGCGATGGCACACGGTCGAGCTCAGGTCAGACTTCCCAAACTAGAGCTCACCAAATTTCAAGGAGACATTGCGGTGTGGTCTGCCTTTTGGGACCAATTTGAGTCTACCATTCACGGCAATGATTCGATTGCAAACGTACATAATTTGAAGTATTTGCGCAGCCACCTTAAGGAAAAGCCGAAAATGTCATCAGCGGGTTACCAACAACAAATTAAAGCTACGGAACGGCAATTGACCTTTTAAAGCAACGATTCGACCATACGGGGCTAATAATAAACGACCTCATGAGCAAGCTACTATATATAAAAGATTTGAGTCCTAAGATGATTTAGGGGGCCTCCATAGATTGAATGAGGATTTGCAAGCTCATTTGGGCTCTTTAAAGAACCTCGGAGTTGTCATTGATGGCCACGGTGTCCTACTGAAGTCAGCATTACTCCGCGCCCTGCCAAAAGAGCTTGTACTAAAGTACCACCAGCACTTCTCAAGGAGGCATCCACGCAAAGGCAAGGAAACCGGCAAGATGATTTGTCGTCGCTGCTCAACATCTTGAATATCGAAGTACGAAGCCGTGAATCTGCAGAGATGTATATTTCAAGTGACAAGCGCCCTTCGTATAAGTCAACACAGCGAAGTCTGAACAGCGACACCTTTCAAGGTTGGGTGTCTATGCGGGTGGTTCATCAGAACACAGGTACCTGCCTTCTTTGCGACACTCCAGGTCATACGACGGAGGCCTGTACAGCTCGTACGACGATTGGTGACAAAAGGGCCAAATTACAAAAACTGGGTCGCTGCTTCCGCTGCGCGACACCGTTTCATCGCGCCAAAGACTACAGGATGGCGCGAAGATTGGAGTGTGTAAACTGCGGGGGACGCCACATATCATCGATGTGCACACCAACGGGAAGCGTGCACTACCACATAAGGCAACCATCGTTTCCAGCTCGGTGACTGACCAGATAGAACGAACAGTTCTTCTGCAGACAGCGCTTGTTTTGGCCAAGGGCACAAGAACTAAACGTTTTGTAAGAATCCTCTTTGATGGAGGCAGCCAGCGCAGCTTTATTACACAATCTCTCGCATGAAGTCTGCAGAATGAATCGATCGGACACGAACTGTTGAACAACTGTTCGGGGTTCGGAAATTCTTTGTTTCAAAGAGAACAGTATCGAAAGGTGAGAGTCACGCTGTACAGTCAGTACGACAACCGAGCCTTGCAGATCTAGGCACTGGAAGTATCAGAAATATGTAACGACCTCTCCCCTCTAACGGAGCAGCAGTCTTTCCAACACACGAAAAGTGATCAACTTTCCTTCGATGACGTTGCCGTCTTCAACACCCAGCCTCACCCAGGCATTAACATACTAATTCGCGACGACTTTTACTGGACATTCTTCACTGGAGATATCAAGCGTCTGAACTAATCGCTGACTGCTGTGAACACTGCAGTCGGATGGACTTTACACGGGAACAGCGAGAGCGTTACCAACAGCGGCAGAGTGGAAGAGGTTCAGATTTTCTAGGTGTCTACTGAAGAAATCTCACATCAGCTTAAGACATTTGGGGAAATTGAACACCTCGGATTGAAAGATGAACCACAATTAACAGACGAAGAACATTACGTTTTGGAGGAGGACGCGTCGAGAAACTGGCTTGAAAACGAGATGGAGCAGTACGAGGACGTCTGGTGGCAGATGAAGGAACTGAGCAGCGTTGTCGCTCGGCTGCAGGAGGAAAACTCCAAACTGAGCAGCTCGCTCAAGGCGAAAGAGAGTCACCGTTCCCACCATGGCCAACCATGCAGCGTGGAGCTGGACGATGACATCGTTGTGCTTCAGCGACTCCGGGATGCCTTTTACAAGCAGTCCGCCAAGCTCAGCCAATGCAAGAGGGAGATGGCCACCAGTGCTGCTGACATCAAGTCGCTGTAGCAGCAGCTGGAAGCGAGCCAGAAGGCAAGCCAGGAGCACGGGCGCCGGAATCGGCGGCTGCAGCAGCAGATGCGGCAGCTGTGCGACGAGTGGGGAGACGTGCAGGCTCTGCTACACTACCAGCAGGGTCAGCTACAGGCACAGCAGGAGCGGCTGGGCACTACCATACGGGACCACGATGACCTGCTGCTGCACGCTGAGGACGCCTCCTGTGCGGATATTAGGGGAAGTTGGTGATCGTCCTGGATGACCCCAACTGGTCGCGCTTCACGTTGGACGAGCTGAAACACATCCTGTTCGAGAAGAACGAACTCAAGGCACGCGTTAGTGATCTCGAAGATGAGCTGGCACTGTACAGACCAAAGCAGGCTGATGAGGCAACCTCGCTTCTGACCAGGCCGGCTGATCTGCCAACACCAATGAAGGATGAAGACCTGCCCGTCTAGGGACCCATCAACCAGCAGCCTGAGGAGAAGCGTGTTTCTCTCGGAAGGTCCTCGGACATCCGCAAATTGTTCCAGTACGTGATGCACAACCTGCACATGCCAGAGGAGGATCCCCGCTCAGAGATCTTGCCCGAACGTCTCAGATTTCCCAGCCCCCTGTGGCCCCGCGTAAAGCCTGGATGACGCCGCCGAGTGGCCTGGCGGGGAGCCTTCTGAATGGACTGCTCGCCCAATGCCCGCCACCGGAGTGGCTCATTGACATTGCACTCTTCTTCGAATTTGTCAAAGCCTTCCCTTCATTTTTCCCTGCGGACTCCTGCTGTGACACCGTGAAGCTCTTCTCCTCGCGCTGCTGAGCAGTGCTTTTCTATGACACATTCCATGACCAGCGGGTGTCCACTGGCCAAAACACCAGCGGCACACTGGGCGCTTTCTGTGGCAGTGCATTGCTTTAACTCAATTTAAAGACTCAAGACGTCCTGGTCTAATGTCAAGTTCCGTCACCCAGCTGCAACCTGTTGCTTCATATCTGGCTGGCCCGGAGCCTGTTACATATTTAAAGCGACGGGGACAAGAAGAGGACGACGAATATAGCATAAACTTCGGGTATGGGGGGAATGAGATGGCGCGTGCCCTCATCAGGTTTTTGGAATGATTCTGGCCGCTGGCACAATAAAGTGGTCCTCCCTCTACGTCGCCCGCTCCTCGATTTTCAACACCCCCAAAAGACGACACATAAACATACACACTCCAGTAGCTCTCACACAAAATAATGGGGAGAGAAAATATATTTCAGTTGAACTGTAGAGGCCTTCTTAAAAATCTTGACGATGTTTACGAGATACTGTACTCCAATCAGCCAAGTGTCCTATGCCTACAAGAAACACATTTGAATTCCAAACATACAAACTTGTTGAATAGTTACCTGGTATTTAGTAGGGACAGAGATGGTGGTATTACATCATCCGGGGGTGTTGCCATCATTGCCCGAAAGTCCTTAGCGTGTCACACTATCCAGTTACAGACCGTCATTGAGGCGGTCGCCATCCATACCATATTTTCAATCGGCTAATAACACTATGCTCTGTTAACATTCCTCCTGATTTCTAGCTCTCGAGCTCGGATTTCGAGGGCCTTGCAGATCAGCTACCTGTACCTTTCATTCCGTTATGCGACCTCAACGCACCTCATTCTCTTTGGGGCTCTGCCCGCAGGGATACCCGAGGTCGCCTTATCGAAAAATGTCTAACATCTTCAGGAGCATGCCTCTTCAATAAAAACAAGCCTACATACCATAATATAGGACACAACACTCATTCACACTTCGTCTTGGCTATTGGCTGTGCAGTACATTTTCCATCTCTAGAATGGATGTTGGCACTAACCCCTAATGGTAGTGACCCCTTCCCAACCTTATTAACGTACATAGGTAAAGGCCCGAACAGTTCACCTTCCCATAACAGGTTCAATGAAGCCAGGGCGAACTGGACTACATTTACAGAAACATGCAAACTACACCACACATCCATAACACACCTACACATTGAAGAATCTGCCCAACTCCTCACGGAACACATCCTCGCCGCCGCCGAAATGTCCATTCCCAGGCCTCCGGTGCTCCGCACAGCCCAAGGAGGCCCTGGTTGCATAAGGAGTGTAGGCGTGCGGAGAGGGCCAGAAGAAGGCTTGGCCTACCCTTTGCCAGTACCCCGCATCAAATAATTTCAGTTCTTTTAAATGGGCCAAGGCTTTTTGGAGGCAGTGCGCCGTGAGGCGAAAAGGGAGAGTTGGGGCACCTTCCTCACTTCAATCAATTCATACACAGACAGACACAAAGTCTGGAGACGAATACAAAAACGGAAAGGACAACAGACACACAGCCTGCCCCTGGTTAGTACAATAGGGGACACACTGCAACACCAGGGTAACACACTCGCGCAACACTTCCAACACGTGTCCAGCCCAGCACACTACTCAAACACTTTCATGAAACACAAAACATCTGTAGAAAAGAAGTCCCTGCGTGATAACAAGAAGTCACACACTTCTTAAAATTCTCATTTTTCAATTCATGAGCTGAAGGCCACCATGACCACAAGTAAGCCTTCAGCGCCAGGTGGAGACAAAATCACATACTTCATGATACAACACCTACACTCAGACACCCTTGAAACACTTCTACATATATGCAATACCCTATGGCTTTCGGGGATCATTCTTCGATTTCGAGGGAGGCCATAGTAGTAGCTTTCCTGAAAGAAGGGAAGGACCCTTCCTCTTCTGCCAGTTACCGGCCCATTGCTTTTACAAGCTGCCTGTGCAAGCTCCTCGAGAAGATGATAAACTGTAGGCTAATGTACTTTCTTGAGTACAATAGTCGTCTCTAGAGCAGCCAGGGAGGCTTCTGGGCAGGGCGATCAACAAACGATCACTTAGTTGCACTGGAATCTTATATTAAAGATGCCTTTATACCACAATAGTACTGCATGACCGTATTTTTTGATATCGAGAAAGCCTATGATACGGCATGGCATTATGGCATTCTTGCAGACCTAAATTCCTATGGTATAACAGGTAACATGCTGAATACTCTTTCCAGTTACCTGTCTAAGTGAACATTTTGTGTCAGAGTCCGTTTGGCACTTTCAAACGTTCCCGTACAGGAGAATGGCGTGCCGTAAGGTGGCGTATTCAGCTGCACCTTGTTTACAGTTAAGATGAACTCTCACCGAAAGGCACTGCTGCCAACCATATGCTGCTTGATTAAGTAGATGAGGTTCAAATATCTATCAAACCATGTAACATACCTATTTGTGAACGTCAGGTCCATCTTAGGGTAAACAAACTTTTCCGCTGGGCAGATAAAAATGGATTTAAACTTAACCCTTCTAAAAGTACCTGCGTTGTATTCTAAAAACGGCGGGGCGTCCGGCTTGATCCCAACGTTACTTGAATTGGTGAATCAATTCAAGTAAAAAATAACAGTCGTTTTTGGGTGTGGTGTTTGACGAGAAACTTACATACATACCCCACCTAAAATGACTCAAACGAAAATGCCTAAAAACATTGAATATCAAAAAATTCCTGCCTCACCAATCGTACGGTGCAGACAAACAACTCCTACTTCGACATTATGCCGCGTTGGTATGGTCACGGTTGGACTACGGAACGTTGTGTATGTGTCAGCCACCAAAACCGTACTTAAAATGCTCAATCCAGTGCTTCACTTTGGGATTCACCTGTCTTGTGGGGCATTCTGTACCAGTCCAGTCCACAGTCTTTATGCAGAGTGCGACAAAGGGTGCTTAGCGTACCAGCGAACTTATGTTGACCTCCTATATGCCTCCAAAATCTGATCAATGAATGTCAGCTCATCCCTCACCGGTTTTTAATGATACGTCCACAACTAAACACTCTTTAAAACGCCGATCAATTTCTGTTCCTTTCTCGCAGAGAGTGAGAGACGAGGTGACTATTCACGAGGTCTCCCTCTTAGGCACATTGAAATCATCTCACACTGATCTTGTAGCACCATGGCATCTGCGTCCTGTGGCATGTGACTTGTCTTTCGTGCAATAGATTAACAACAGAACACAAGGAAGTGGAATTTTTGCAGCATTTTATGCATCTGCAGAATAAATACAAGGCTGCAGAGTTTTTCATTCATGCATCTAAAACGTTCACTGCAGTGTCTTGTGCTGCGCATGATCCAAATTTCGAAGCATATAGAACAATGAATGTAAAGACAAGTATTTTTACGGCAGAAGCATATGGCATATTTCTAGTTTTAGGTCACATAGTTGAACATCATATACCTACATCCATCATTTATACAGATTCGCTGAGCGTAGTCCGGGCATTATCATCCGGAAAGTCATCAAAAACCATGTCATTATTCTTGTCTTCAAAACAATTATGGTAACTTATTCCTCAAACATTGGGGTGATGTGTGTTGGGTGCCAGGCCACTCTGACGTCGGCTATAATGAAGTGGAGGATGAAATGGCCGCCAATGCTGAACTCCGAAACACACTACACATTACAAAACTACCTTACACCGACCTCAAACCAGACATTAGACAAAAACTCCATCAAACTTGGCAAGCCGACTGCAGCGAACAGACAGACAACAAACTACACGTAATAAAACCAAATTGGGACACTACACTACTGACTCACACAAAAGGCACAATGAACTTACCTTAGCTAGGTTACAGATAGGCCATGCGCATGTAACACACCCGCACCTGTTTACGGGATCTCCAAGACCCCTGTGCAGCAGGTGTGGGTAGGGCCTAGACGTGGTCCACATCCTCATTGAATGCAAGGCACTCGACACTACACGTCGCAAACACTTTAGAGAACTCTACAGACCACATAATGCCCTACACCCATCGTTGTTTCTGAGTGACGATGCCACGGTTTCTGTGAAAGGCGTGTTTAAGTATTTGTCACACATTAAGTTTTTAAACCTGATTTCCTTTCATGCATATTGAAATGTAACCCTATACACCAGCCATCACCATTATCTTCATTGATCTTACTATGTCCGGTTTACACGTTTTATACCTACGTTTCGTGGTAATTCCTTCTTTTCATTAAATAACTTATCTGGCGCTTTTTCCTCTCGTTGGCCTTGCGCCAGTAAACACCAACCATCATTTTTATAAAGATTCGAATGCGTGCACGAACGGGGGACACCAAGGCCCCACTTCTGGCGCCGTTCAACATCTCCACCCGCGGGTGAAAATCGCAAAAAATGGTCCGCACATGTCCTGGCGTGTAGGTGTTGAGAACGGGTTGTTCCGTGTCCCTTAAAGGGGGAATCACTTGTTACCGTGAATAGGTTAGGCGTACGAAACCCCATTTTTTGTCAGAAATTAGGTCCGTCGACACGCGTTAGATTAGATTAATTACATAATAAAGGTGCCTAATTTAATATTCGTAATGACTTATTTGGTTAAAAGTCCACTAAATGTAATCAGGCCTTATGACGTACCAAACTAAAGGTCTCGTTAAGGGGAACCACGTGGCGGAAATTAAAAATTGCTTCTTATTTATAGTACTGAAATAGTTAGGTGAGTCATAAAGTTGGTTAAATGTCCAGGTAATGCAAGTAGGTCTTGTGAGGTATCAAATTAAATATCACAATAAGTGGAATCACGTAGGACAAATAAAACGTTGCTTCCCAGCTGTAGTCGTGAGATAGCCATGTAAGTCTTAGATTGGGGTAAAAGTACAAATAATTGGACTAGGGCTTGTGAGGCAACAAATTTAATTTCTCGAGGAGAGGAATTTATTGCGGAAATAAAGAAATGCTTCCTGGTTATAGTCATCAGATAGTCACATTATTCATAAATTGGGTAAAAGGTCACATTGATGCCAATAGTGCTTGTGAGCAATCAAATTAAACGTCTCGATAAGGAGAATCGCGTAGAGCAAATGAAAAATTGCTTCCTGCTTATAGTCATGAGATAGTCAGGTGATTCACCAAATTGGTTAAAAGTCAATATAACACCACTAGTGCCTATGAGGTATCAAATTAAATGTCTCGATGCGGGGAGTCAAGAGGGACCGATTAAAAATTGCTTCTCTGTGATAATAATAAGATGGTAACGTGTGTCTTAGATTGGGTTAAAAGTCAACAAGATGTCCATAGGACTTGTGACGTATCAAATTAAAGGTCTCGATGAGGAGAATCACGCTGGGCAAAAAAGATTGCTTCCTTGTTATAGTCATGAGATAGTCACGGGAGTCATAAATGTGTTTAAAAGTCAAATTGATGCCACAAGGGCTCCTCAGATATCACAATAGAGGTAACGATGAGTAGAATCAGGTGGGATATTTTAAAAATTGCTCTCTGCGTATGGTCATGAGATATACACGCGATTCACAAATTCAGTTAAAAGTCAATGTGGCGCAAATAGTGCTTAACGGTATCAAATAAAAGGTCTCAATGAGCGGAATCAAGTGGGACAATTTAAAAATTGCCTATTGGTTTTAGTCATGAGATAGTCGCGCGATTCTCACATTGGGGTAAAAGTAAAAATGACGCCACTAGGTCTTGTGAGATATCAAAATAAAGCTCTGGATGAGCGGAGTCACGTGGTACAAATTGAAAATTGCTACCTATTTATAGTAATAAAAAACTTACGTGAGTCATAAAGCTGGGAAAAAGTCAACGTGATGCCACTAGGTCTATTGAGGTATCAAATGAAATGCCTGGATGAGCCGAATCACATGGCACAATTTAAAAATTACTCCGTCGTTGTACTTTTGCGATAGCCACTTGATTCTATAATTTCGTAAAAGTCAGAGTGGCGCCACTAGGGCTTGTGAGTCATCGAATGAAGGGTATTTATGAGGGCACTCTCACGTGACCAATGAATAATTGCTCCCTGGGTATAGTCATGACCTAGTCGCGTGAGTCATAGGTATGGTTAAAAGTCAACATGATGCCACTAGGTCTTCCGAGACATATTAATAAAGCTCTCGGTTGTGCAAATCACGTAGGACAAAAATAAAGATCGCTTTCTGCATATAGTCATTAGATAGTGACGTGAGTCCCAAATTTGGGTTAAAAGTAGAAATGATGCCACTAGGTGTTGTGACGAATCAAAAAAGCTCGATGAGGAGAATCACGTAGTAAAAATTCAAAACTGCTTCGTGTTCATAGTAATCACATTGTCATGCGGGTGCTACAAAAAAGTCAACAATGCGATGCCCCTACGGCTGGTGAGCTATCAATTTAAAAGTCTCGATGAGGGGAGTCACGCGCGACAAATAAAAATTGCGCCCTGGTTATAGCCATGAGATATTACGTGAGTCAAATATTGGGTAAGAAGTCACAGTGATGCTGCTAGGGCTTCTGAGGTATAAAAAAGGTACATACGAAGGGAATCACGTGGGACAAATAAAAAATTTCTTCTTTTTTATATTCTTTACCTAGTCACGTGTGTCATAGGTTCAGTTAAATATAAATTGATGCTAACAGGGTTTGTGAGGTATAAAATTAAAGATCTTGATGATCGGAACGACGTGGAAAAAAATTAAAATTACTTTCCTGGTATAGTCATGATAGTCACGCTACAAATAGGGTTTTATGTCAGACTGATGCCACTATGGCTTTTGAGGAATAAAATTAAATATCTAGATGAGGGGAATGACGTAGCACAAACTAAAAAATGCTTCCTGGTTATAGTAATGATACAGGTGAGTCATAGATGGGGTAAAAAGTCATTATTATTCCAATAGGACTCGTGAGGTAAGAAATAAAGGTATTGATGAGGGGAACCATGTGGAAAAAATTACAAATTGTTTGCTGGCTGATGTATCTGTGGCATCACGACAGCCGAAGCCGCCGTTATCACCACTGCTCCTTCTCCTTCCCTCCCTCGTAACCTCTCTCGCACAACACTACATTAACACGCGCTATCGCAATAAACGCTTTGTCTTGGCCCAGCCAGTGACCTGGCGTGTTCGTTTCAGTGGCAACAAGGATGGGTTGAGAACGGGGCGTTAAGTCAGTCCACCATGACCACTGCACCCACGGGAGGACACGCAAGCCCGGCGCAGTTCGACGAAACGAGCGACAAGTGGCCCGATTACCAGGTCCGGCTGGAAGCCTTCTTTGAGGGAAATGGCATAACGAAGACAAAAAGAAAAAAAGCCGCCCGCATCTTCCCACGGGGGGAACTCGAGTAAATGCGTCGCATCTACTCGAGTAAAGCAAAGCGTCACGTCAAGCGAAAGCCAAGCAAAGACGTCCTTGGGTGAATTCCGAACGCGCGCTCCGCCGCTTATATACGTTGAGGGGACTGCGTAAGCCGGTCCCAGTCGACGACGTTGGCGTACTTGTAAAGCGGCGTGGACTCTAGGTGTTTGAGCCAAGTGCGGATGTTGGTTCGCCGGAGAACGGCACACCGGTTATATGCGCAGTGCGCCCGAAGGAGAGGAAACCGCGGAAGAGAGAGTACTGCACATGCGCCGGCCCCAGCGCGTCTGCCGCGGCTATCACGCAACGTGCCGCGGCTATGACGCAACACAATCCAACACAATATACTTTAATCCAATCCAATACAAATCCAAGCCAAGCAAAGCCAAGCCAATCCAATCCAAGCCAATCCAATCGAATTCAATCCAATGCCCCTCGCGAGAGAGTGTTCGCTATCGCCTCGACTCGACGCGCATGCGCAGTGAGCGTGCCGACTACGGACGTCAACGCGGGTGAAATGCTCTGCATTTAAAAGGGCACTGCTGGTGACGGCACTGTCCACCCAGACCATCGACGTACAGAGCGGACCCTGCGCTCCGGATAAGGTGAATGAATTTCCGTGCCTACAAGTGGTAGCCTTCCCTAAGCAGCACGTTTCACCGCAACTGAACTAGATAGGAGAGTCTTATAAGTTCTTCAGCCTCAACCAACTGCCCTGCGAACCGGTCAAGGATATTATCGTGGCGATTCGACAGATAGCGGACACCTGCAATTTTGGTACATCGTTAGAGAGAATTCTACGAGATCGCATCTTGTGTGGACGGCAAAGCGCAGGAATGCGTCGGCAGCTACTCGCGAAACTACAGCTGACGAGGAGCAAAGCGGAAGAAATTCTGATATCCGCCGAAATGGCCAAAGCAAACGCGCAAGAGATAATAAGCCCCGCCTCTGAAAGAACTCTGCGTGCACTGGGAGGCCAGCCCTATCACCCAAGTAGCCGGCCACAGATGGCGTACTACTGCTTCGGAGCAAAATGGCACGAACCTTAGGATTGCCGCTTCCGATCATCGTCATGCTTCAAGTGCAAACAACGAGGTCATATCACCCGAGCCTGTTGCCGCCGTGAGATGGGTTTCGGGGTGGTGCCACCAGTGGGCCAAGTACACGTCTTGTCGGCGCGGGAGGAAGACACGGGAATCGACGGTATGTTCGCGCTGGAGGCCGCGAACAGTCATTTCGGCCACATCGGCATCACACAACCCATCGTGTGCACCTTGGATTGTGCTGGGGTTCCAGTTGACATGCAGGTCGACACAGGCTCACAGGTTTTGGTAATCACGTGGCCCACATATGAACGTAAAAAAACAGTTTGGCACAAGCTGCGTGGTTCACCATTGAAAATGACCTGCTTCCTGGGACGGGTGGCAGTGCGGGGACAAATGAGGCTCAAGGTTTCGTGCGGAAACAGGTCGACGGATACATCTCTACAATTCCTTGGTTGCTCCGGCCCCAACCTTTGCGTACGCGACCTGATTCAAGCGTTCCACATGCTGGAGGCACCGGTCATGAACGTGAACACGCCAGGTGAGCAACTGCTGTTACTCGGTGCTGACGACATCAACGTGGACCGGTTGCTAGCAGAATTCGCTGATGTGTTCGCGCCAGGTTTACGTTCTCAAAAAAGGGCCTCTGGTACACTTCGAGACGCGAGAAAACGTGGTGCCGAATTTTTGGAAAGAACGCGAAGTTCCTTATGCTTTTCGTCCAAATGTCGATGCTGAACTGGACCTCCTTTCGGGCGCAGGTATTATTGTCCTGGTGCCACATTCAAAGTGGACCGCTCCAGTGGTACCGGTGGTGAAGCGCAATGGCTGCATCCGCCATTGCGGCGATTTTAAACTAACGGTAAACAAAGCCTGTGACACTGAGCAATATCCGATGCCACGGTTCAAGGATATCCTCGCGACAGTAAAAGGTGGTGAAGTTATTACCATGAGAGACTTGTGGGAGGCGCACAACCAGCACAACGAGGAAGCCATGCCACTCAGGAGCATTAACTCGCATAAGGGACTGTTCAGCTTCACTCGCCTGCCTTTTGGAGTGGCGTCTGCGCCGGCTGTGCTTCAACATCGTAAAGAGACCATTTTTTAAGGGCTTCCGGGTGTTCATGTCTACCTAGATGACGTCATCGTGGCAGATAAACGCAATGACTGCACCACACTGCGCGCAGTATTGAAGCAATTCCAGGAATATGGCGTGCGCTTGAATGCAGACAAGTGAGAGTTCTACCAACCAGAGCTGGATTTTTTGGGACATTGAATCAGCGCGCGAGGTCTTCAACCAAAGACGGAGAACCTAGACGCCATCCTGAAGGTTCAGGCACCGCGGAATCCCTCAGAATTAAGGTCCTACTTTGGCATGGTTATGTACTACGAGAACTTTCTCCCCAACGCATCGTCCCCTACGGCGCACTTATATCAAATACTCCGGAAGGAAGCTTAGTGGGGGTGGTGTACCACTCAACTGCAGGCAACCAGCAAGGTTAAAGACCTTTTCAAATCCGCAAATTTTCTTGCTTATTCCGACCCACACAGGCCGCTAGTCCTGGAATGCGATGCGTCCCCAGACAGAATCGGCGCAGTGATTTCACACGATGTCTAGGATGGAGTACTTCGGCCCTTAGGGCTCCGTTCTCGGTCATTGACGGAAGCTTAGAAAAATTACCAGCAGCTGGATCGTGAAGCCTTGGCACTTGTGTTTGGTGCATCGAAATTACAGCAATACTTGCTGGGAAATACTTCCACATTCATGACGGACCATAAGCCGCTTCTGGGACTTTTTCATCCAGACAGGCCAGTACCCGTGATGGCCCCTGTACGAATTAAGCGATGGGCCCTCCTGCTCAGTGCACACGATTACGTAATCGTGTACGTTGTCCGGAAAAGACAACGCTCCCGCAGATGCCCTCAGCCGGCTACCCACGTCCGCAACTTCCCAGCCAAAGATGCAGGATGAAACTGGGGACGGTGAGTATGTCCTGCACACGGAAACCCTCAATGATGGTGTCATGTTAGCGAAGCAACTGGGCACTCTCACGGAGCACGATGACGATTTAGCTAACGTGCAAAAATGGGTGCACGAGAGTGGCCAAGAAATTGGGGCCTGAGGACCGGCACTTGGTGCCATACTTCAAACCGAAAGCTGAGATAACGGGGATTTACGAGCTTCTCTTTTGGGGCTATCGAGTGTTCGTCCCTTAGAGTGCGCGATCAGTGATGTTACGTCTGCTGCATGATACTCATCACGACATTTGCGCAATGAAGCGGCTAGGCCGCTCCTTGATGTGTAACCCCGGATCGATAAAGACACTGAGCAAATGGTTAAGTCCTGCCCCAGTTGCATCCAAGACAGTACGAACAGCCCTCTTCGCGAGCCCATTGGACTGGGGGTGATACGGAGCTGTTCGGAGGTGTACTATGTTATTCAGCTTCATAAAATTGCGAAATTCCGAACTCGTAAACTATGGGCCATTATCGGGTACCAGCGTCGGATACCAGGCCATTATCGAATACCAGTGGCATGCGTGATGAACCTCTTCCTGTGTATCGCCTCTATCAACTTACTGTGTGAATCCACCACAATCAGTAGCATGTACCCATCGATCGCCCCGCAAAATCGATATGTAGATTAATAAAGTTTGCGTTTGGGCTATGTAGCCTCGCCCAACGCTCATCCATCTCCAGCCATGCAACACGGGGCTCCTTGGGTGTCATAGGGGTCAAGTTTTCTTTGAAGAAGAATGTGCAGGGGTCACAGAAAACCCGACTGGCGAGGATTCTGCACAGGTGCCGCAGGACGCCGCAGGCCGGGGGCCGGACAGCCGCGCGACTCTTAATGGGCTACGATATTCGCTCCAGTCTAGACAACACAGTGTCAATTCAGCCCTAGCCAGTTGACCATCCCTCCCTCGATGTGTGGCAGCCCGGTGAGCCAGTCTCGCTCCAGGCGAGGCAAGCCGTGGGCTCCAGCCAGAAATAAATCGACAGTTGGAGCCCGCCCACTGAATGCCGGCGATTCAGATGGGGAAACCATTAGGCGTCACAGCGACCAGGTGAAGCCATGGGAGACTCCAGTGAATCCGGGTGCGCAAAACACTGCCGGCGGACCCCTCACAGGAGGAACGCCGAGGTGAGTGCCATGGAGCAACGAGATCGCCGGGAGCACAATTCCGGTGTTGGGTTGGTCGTGCCGGCAAAGAAAACCGCCAGACCGCGACTCACCTAAAGGGAGCGAAATGATGTATCTCTGACGTCACGCCAGCCGACGCCACCGTTATCACCACTGCACCTTCTCCTTCCCTCCCTCTTAACCGCTCTCGCACAACGCTACATTACCACGCGCTATCGCAATCAACGCTTTGTCTTGGCCCAGCCACTGGCCCAGCGTGTAGGTTTCACTGGGTATTGTCATGAGATAATCACGTGAGTCACAATTTGGGTTAAAAGTCAAAGTGTTGCCTCTAGGGCATTTTGAAGTATCAAATTAAATGTCTCGGTGGTTGTAATGACCCACGACAAAATAAAAATATCTTGCTTGGAATAGTCTTGAGAAAGCTGCGTGAGTCATAAATTGGGTTAACACGCAATGTGATGCCGCTAGGGCTTGTGAGGGATCAAAGTAAAGGTCTCGATGACAGAATGACGTCGGGGAAATAAATATTGGTTCGTGGTTATAATCATGAGATATTCTCGTCAGTCATAGATTGGGTTGAAAATCAAAGTGATGGAAACTATATGATGGAAACTTACAACTCTACTGAGGTGGCATCCCTTTGCAATTAGTAATAATGCTTTTGGTTTTATACATACAATAAATTCAATTATTTGTTTGCTTTTTATTGCTACTTTGTTACTCGTGTCTGATATGTCATGTGGAGCTGAGTAGCACCAATAAAATAATGTAGTAGGATCGTAAACATATCTATAAGTTTATGTGCTTTACGTTTTGTGTTAGTAAAATATACACATAACGAACCAGCGAGCTTCGAAAGCAGCTTTACATCTCTTATCAGTCTTACAGAAGTAACCGGAAATATCACCGGCTGCAGTGGCTCAGTTATGGTGTTGAGCCCAAGGACACGGGTTCGATTCTATAGCTGAGTTGCACAGCCCCAGAGCGGTTAAACCCCACAATTTGGATTTTGGACAGAAATTATACAAAAAAGGTCCTGTTTCTGCTTCCTTTGCTGTGAATGTCATTGAAAGACAACATTCTTCTGCCACCCTTGCCTGTTACACCCCCTTGTCTCCCCCCGACCCTGGTCTCTTTCGCTCCACCTCCCCCATAATGAATGCAGTCGAAGTTTGTTCGATGCGATTCGATTTTACTGCGTTGGAACTATCTGTTCAGAGCTCTTTTTTCTATGGCTCTTTTCCTCGAATTAACAAGCTGAAAAAAGCAACACCAGAACCTCAAGAAACCAAGAATTGCTTGCTCCAAAGTAGTGCACAGGGCACGTCGTGCTGCTAGGTGGAAAAAAACTCGAGCCACCATCGAGAACAGAGAGTTGTCCATCCAGAAGCACAGGAATTTGAAAGGCCTGTAAAGCAAAAATGTAACCTTTTACAGCAATCCCATTACGACATCTGATTACACTGCAAGACTTTCCTGTAGTGAAATGATATGACGACTTCAAGCTCAAGAGAATAAGTGGCAAGCCCCCGACAGAACAAGTGACGCCACAGTCATGGCATCCGCCGTCCATGATGACTGTCACCAAGAATACTCGTGGCAAAGTCACCTACTCGTAGGGAATGCGCGGCACAACAATGCCACGATGCGCCCTGCAGGAGGTTTTTCAGAGTTACTTTTTTAACGTAAGAGCACTATACTTTTTTAAGGTAACATCACTAAACTAGACAATCGTGGCACGACATTGAATTTTACCGAATGTATGGCTCACGTATTCATCTCATGAATATAAAAGGAAGCAATTTTTAATTGATCCCACGTGACTCCCCTCATCGCGACATATAATTTTAAGCTCAAGACCCGTAGTGGCATCGCATTGACTTTTAACTATCAGTGACATAACTATTTCAATATTATAACTATGAAGCTATTTTAGATACGGAGTATATCTTGCTAGTGGGGATGTCACTGTCCGGGCCCCTTTCGAGGCGCGTCTGATGATGATTGTGGCAGTATGCCCCTAGGGATTGGCCAACCAAAAAATCCATGTCGAGAGGGCTTCGCGTTCAACCACCGCCGTCATTTCTTCGTAGGGGAACCGCTGAAGAAGAAGGAGAAGACAAAGCTGTGAAGAGGAAGGGGTGTACGTTGCCAGTTCATCACGACATAGCTTCGTGTTCAACCACCGTCGTCATCTTCCCGTAGGGGAACCACTGAAGAAGAAGCAGTAGAAAAAGACGAAGCTGCGAAAAAGAGTGCGTGTACTTTGCTCTAAGCCGGTGCACCAACTTCAGCAACCTTTACCTCAGCAACACTGAAGGAGACTACCGATTCTACCACAGAGACGACAACATCGTGAAGAACATGATGGACGAGCTTCGGCGTGTCGAGAACCACCGCCTACTCACCGTCACACAACAGTACTTCCGTGCCTTTGCCACCAGTGTGGACCTGGACGCAGAATTTCCTCTGGCGCTACTAAACACCAGATCAGTCAACATAACGGCCACACAATGGAACCACACGGAACCCTTGTGATACTTCGCCTCCTTATCGGGGTTCCCCACGGGACGATGGCGTACGTTTCTTTTTAATTTGTACAACGTGATCCCCCCATCGAGACCCTTATTTCATTCCTCGCAAGCCCTTTTGGCATTACTTCGATTTTAACCCATTTTGTGACGCACGTGACTACCTTATTACTATAACCAGGAAGCAATTTTTAATTTGTCCCACGTGATTCTCTTCATCGGTACCTTCATTCGATACCTCACGAGCCCTAGTGCCATCGCTTTGACTTTTAACCAAATCACTCACGTGACTATCTCACGACAATAGCTAGAAAGCAATTTTTCTTTCATCCCAAGTGATTCCCACACTCGATACCTTTAATTAGATGTCTCACAAGACCAAGTGACATAATGTTGAACGTTACCATATTTATGACTCATGTAACTATCTCATGACTACACCCAGGAAGCAATTTTTAAAATGTCCCACCAAATTCTGCTCATCGATAGAGTTATGGTGATATCTCAGAAGCCCTTGTGGCATCAATTTCAATTTTAACCCCATCTGTGACTCACGAGACCATCTTATCGCTATAACAAGAAATCAATTTTTTTCTTTGTCCGACGTGATTCTCTGCGTTGAGACCTTTAATTTGATACCTCACAAGCCCTAGGGACATCTCGTTGACTTTTAACCCAATCTATGACACACGTGGCTTTCTCATCACTATAACCAAGAAGCAATTCTTAATTGATCCCTCGTGACTTCCCTCATAGACACCAATAATTTGATACCTCACAGGCACTAGTGGTGTCCCATTGGCTTTTAACACATTTGGTGAATCACGTGGCTATCTCATGACTATAAGCACGGAGCAAGTTTTAATTTGTACTAGGTGATTCCCCTCATCGAGACCTTTAATTTGATTCCTCACAAGCACTATTGACATCAATGTAACTTTTTACCGAATATATGACTCATGTGACTATCTGATGACTATAACCAGGAAGCTTTTTTTTTATTTCCACAATAGATTCCTCTCATGTGGAAATTAAATTTGATACTTCACAAGCCCTAGTCCTAGTATTTGTACTTTTAACACAATTAGGGAATCAAGTGGCTATCTCATGTCTACAGCTGGGAAGCAATTTTTAATTGTCCCAGGCGATTGCACTTATTGTGATATTTAATTTCATACCTCACAACACCGACTAGGATTACCTGGACATTTAACCCAATTTATGACTCATGTGACCAACTCTCATTACTATAAACAGGAAGCAAAATCAATTTTTAAATTCCCCCAAGTAATTCCCCTTAACCAGACCTTTATTTCGTTATATAACAATGCCTCATTACACCAAATGGGCTCTTAACAAAATAAATCAATATCGAATTATAAAAATAACTACCTATATTATGTAATAATTTATTGGAACGCGTGTCGATGGACCTAATTTCTGACAAAAAAAATTGGAGTTTCGTATGCCTAACATTAACGCGGTAACGAGTGGTTGCCCCTTTAAACAACATGGAACAACCCGTTCTCCACACCTACACGCCAGGACATCTCCGGGCCATTTTTGCGATTTGCTTCCGCGGGTGGCGATGGTAAACAGCGCCAGTAGTGCTGCCATTGTGTGCCCCGTTCGTGCACGTATTGGGTTTCGAGAGTTTGGCAATCTCGCAGTTTCCCCAAAAATTTTGATTAAGCGAGCCAATTAAATGCCTCAATTTATAACTATGACACCATCCTCGGATTCCGTACAGTAATTAGGCGAGTGTTGGATAGCCACGTGACAGTTTTTGTGCGCAGGTCATCTGCTTAAAGTCGTCACGTAACTAGGTCATTCAGCTTGAATGAAAATAAACTGCTCCCGGATGGTATTGGTTGCCAAATAAATTACAAAGCACTGGCAAGTATCCTGCACTGTGTGGGTCCTAGATTATATTGGTTGGCACAGGGATTATACTCACTGGCGCTATGATGATATTCACTGGCGGTTGAATTATACTGAGCGGGAAATCCTGTAGAAGGTAGTATAAAGTATTGACAGATAGTGGGTAGGGGCCCTTTATGTGGTACAACACGTTGTATCACGCAAAACAAATCTCTGCAGACTGAATTATGCCCGATGATTTACCGCGCCTTGGCTTTAACCACTGGCACATATAGCATATCTGTACATACCACAAAACACCCTTTCTCATGCGAGGCAATGTAGCTACTTCGCAGATTTTTTATGTATTTGGTCCGTTACTGGACCTGTCCGGGTGGTCTTACCGTAGTACTTCAGAAATTGCCTCCTCAGGCGCCAAAGAATGAAGACATGGAATGTAGACTCACCACTCTCGGCGTCCTCGCTGACAAAGTACAGCACATGAAGGCTATCCAGGCTTTTCCCGCAGCTTTTGTATACGGGTTCCGGCGCCATTGTAGCCTGATTCTGTTCTGCAGATGTAATTCATTGACTGATCCGACTGCACTGATCGTCTGCGAGCTCCACGCCTAGCATCTGCAGGCGACAAATGAGTGTTTTTCAGGATTCCTCAAAGTTTGTAACGCCGAGGACCTGTGGTACCATGTTACCATGTGCCGGCAGGCGAGCGCGGATTAGGTGTCCGCGGCCTTGTTTGTGGACCCTTTCTAGTCATCGTCATCACCTGCCTATCTCCGCCCATAGCAGGGCCAACGTCTCCTATTATTATCCAATTATCCCGGTCCTGTGCTAAGTGCGACCAATTTATCCCCACAAATATCTTCATCTCATCAGCCCACCTAACCTTCTACCACCTCCTGCTGCAATTGCCTTCTCCAGCGATACACTCTGTTACTGTTAATGACCAACCATTTTTATACTCCCTTTGCAATCGTACTTATGGATGCAGTCCCCGTGGGTCACCAACCGAGTAGACCAACCTGGTTCTACAATCGCGGCTACCAAGAGAGTGTCTAGTGGTCAGTCTTTAGTGCAAACACGGCTCCACAGAGATACATTTTACACTATGGCAAGGCACTCTTTCTGAGCGACTGAATTGTTTTGTTCTGCTTCTGAGAGAGTGTGACCAGTGAATACAATGGGGATCACCTCGTCGCTGTGCTCCTGGAAAAAAACTGCCGCTATGTCAAACTGAATCACATCTCTTCGAAAAATGAATGTTGAGGTCTGGTAACAGAAAACTTGCGGTATGGGTGAGTGCGACGTACAGTGCCTGGAATGCGTGCTCTTCGGAAGGCGCGAAAAAAAAGGGTGAGTCTCTTTATTGCAAGCCTGTGGAGGGGTCTCGCCAGATCAGAACAGTTCGGAATAAGGTGCCTACAAAAATCGATCATACCCAGGAAGTGCATCAGGCATTTGACGTTCTCGCTGGAACCTTTTTACGTAAGGTGGCCCTGATTTTTTCTTCACTTCTTCATACTGAACATTGGTCCACAACGAAGCCCAGGATCTCAATCCTGCTGGCAACCCGTTGCACCTTGCGAGGGTTCACGGCGAGCCTCGTGTCCTATATTCGCTACAACACAGCCTGCAAATAGCCAACGTTATCAGTGAGGTTGTCACAAAATATGACTACATTGTCCTTCTACGCCATCAGGTTGGTGAACTTATCTTTCACCAGCACAATGACCACTATGTATTGTAAATTTGTTGAAGAACTGGACAAGCTGAAAAGTAGCGTGGCAAATTCAAAGAGCCTTCTGTTAGTAGTGAAGGCCTTTTATGAGTGTACGTTTTACTATATGGTCTGTAGGAAACCTCTACTACTTTCTAGTGTAGTGATACCTCCCCTGAAACAAGTGCGCACATTACCTTATTGATGGACAAAAAGAGATAACAACTCTATTGCTCATTGCATCTACGCGATAAGAAATAGTGTTGTTATGTCCATGTATGTCCATCTGTGAATGCAGTCGACGCACATTCAGACACTTCCATAGTGCTAATTTGTTTAAAAATGGCACATTTTTAAGTGTTTTAGATGGCCTCACCACACCAGTATTTATGATCTCCACTAGGGCTACATCAGCACTGGCGGTTTGAGGACGCTGGAGGGCCTAGGGTTGAACCAGAGTGGGTCCGCATCTCCTGTCGTGATGTGGTATGATAACACATTTCTCGGTTCAGGGGGGTCTTTGTAATTTGTATGCAAAGGGTTGAAGTATTGCTGCGAGCCGTGATTGTTTCACCTGTGGTCCTGCCAGCGACATCAATAGCGGTTACAAGCCATTTTCCACCTTTCCGTCGGGTTGTAGCTGTGAGAAACCCGAACGGCGATTTGGATCGCCTTGCTGGAAGACTTTTTAATGGTGCTTCAGGGCTTTAGTGGTAGCTTAACGTGTCCCCGTCGAGCACCACCATTGGCCTGGCCATAAAAGTGCGACCCAAGATGGTCCAAAAAAGAGAGCAGAAAGGTGCAAAAACTGTTGCCTGTGTTGTCGGCCATCAAGAAATATCGTACGCTTTGCAGGTGAGGTTATACAACCTGATCTAAAGTGGTTGTGATACAGGTGCTGATGTGCTGATTCCATCTTCCCTGCGAAGCACCGATCTCCGATAAGATATTCGACCGCAGAATCCGTCAGGGTAGTATTCATTATGGCGGTGCATTTTCTAATCCAGCAGCATGATCTAAAAAAAACCTACGGCAAACAGCGCACCACAAGCGGAATGTGGTTCAGATGTGGATGCTGGTGAAGCTCCCACAACATCCGTCTCCTGTGACGGCGCCCATATATAATGGTGCGTCCATCAAGCAGTTGGTGTGGTGTGGTGTGCTGGCTTTGCCTGTGGCTCCGCCGTCTTCGCGAAGATTTTCGCGGGTGCCTTGGCAGTTTTGGTGGGAGTGTGTTTGTACATTGCAGAGTGAAAGGTTCCGTGCACTGCTGAAATATCGAGCTGTACCTTCAATTTGGTTGGTCCAGGATTTGTTCACTGCTTTCCGCTGGGCTTTGATGTTAGCGGATTACTAGCGCAGTGTTGTTCGTGTTCCTTTGCCACGTGGTGACTTCGCTAGATTGTTTTTGGATCACCGAGAGGGATAAGATTGACTTCTCAGACTCCTGGACGGGTTCTTTCCTCGTTCTTGCGTATGCAGACTCGGCGCGTATGCAGACTCAGGCGATACGGTCCCTAGATCGTGGCCGACGTCTGCATGTGTGTCGAGGTGCTGTTAAGTCGATGTCGGAAACCTAGAATGCTGGCTTAGGGTACTCCCGGCTCAAACAGCTAACCCACTGTATCAACTGACCTCTTGGGAGACTCTTTGCTTGATAACCATCTCCCAAGGTGGCGCTGTATCAATGGGGTGAGTCGGTGGTGCAGATATTTGCCAAGGTGGCGCCGCATGACTGGGTGAGTTAGCGCTGCAGCCGTTCATCACGGTAACACCTTACGGATGCTCTGAGTCGGCGCTGCAACCGCTTCCCAAAGACATGCTGCAGTGATTGTGTGATTCACCACTGCAGCTTCCTTCTAAGGTGGCGTCGCATCGCTGGGGCAAGTAAGCGCTGCAACCACCTCCCACTGTGGCGGCACAACTCTGGGAAGAGTTGGCGCTGCAACCACCTCCCACAATGCTGCCCCACCGCAGGGGTGAGTCGGTGCTCCAACCGCTTCCCCCGGTGGTGCCGCACCGCTGGTGTCAGTACGTGCTGCAAAGGCTTCGCACAGTGGCGCCGCAGGGCTTGATGAGTCAGTGCTGTAACCGCTTCCCACGGTGACACCACTGCGGTGAGTCAGGTCTACCACCGACTGCCAGGATCGGTGCGCATCTCTAGAACGAGTCGCCGGTGCAAACGTTTTTGTCGTGGCTGCTCACCGATGCTGGCCTCTGGCATTTCTCCACTGACAGCCGCTTGTCGGCCTCCGCGTCAATGAACAGCGCGGCCTTCGTTTTTTGCTGTGTTCGTCGCTTAGCTCTGAGCCCCTGCTGGTCTTGCTCAGGGGCTGCAGGGTAGGCGCACGCACGCGAAGACTCTTGAACGCCTCTTTAGGCGGAGACGGCTAATAAGAATATGCGGATTATGCCGCTAATAGGATTATGCCCCCTTGGCGTGATCCTCGAAGTTGGAGACCCGGCCGCACAGCAACTACTTCTTAAACGTCGGGTGGCACTGTCGGACTCCAAGGAAAACCTTTTCTTTCTCACATGCGCTTCTTAGAATACACATATTTCTGAAGGTTTTCATTCTCTCCGTGTGTTCGGGCGCGAAGTAAGACTTTGATCCTCCACTCATACCAAGAAGGCAGAAACTCTAACTTGATGTGTACCTGGAAATCCATTATGTTCTCAAATGGCTTCTGGCGACCGCCACAAAATGCAGATTAAGCCCGCAAAGCACCTTAGGCGAAATCACAAGGGTTCGTTGGTACTCCGACCATTCATACAAGATTCGAACACCTATTTCTTGTTGGTGCAACCAATGATCGTTGGCATGACAATGTTTAATTGCAAATACACGCGGCAGTGACCATTGCTTTTGGTAGCGTGGGGCACCCAATTACCCGATAAAGGCTCACTAATAATCATAACAGCCTGGGGACTCAAGAGTTTCTTCTGAAGATCAGTCTTCACTTCGATCAGTTGAGCTATTGAAGACTTTGCGGCGTGTTGCCTGATACGGATCAGTCTCTCCAATGGTATCAGAGTAAAGTACAACGCCATCTTCACTATTGGGTTCAATGATATTTTACCACAAGTCTTAGCAAACAAACTTCACTCTCGTATATCAACATAGTTGTCACTCCAAAAGTATGTCCACCCGACCCGGAACACAGCCTCTATTCAAGGCGCAGCCTATGTGGCGGGTCGACGTGCATTGGGCTTTACAAAATTGGGCTTTACAGAGTCCACCTCAACATCCTAGATTTGATATTATTTGACCTAGTAAGAGGGTGGAAGGGCTTTTCCGAGTATGTTGGAGAGACTGCCGTCCACGTTCTTAAGCGGTTGCAAGGGAGGTAATTTATGGAAATTCTAGTTTAGGGTCTTCGCGTAGCGAGAGATATTCATTTACATAGTGATGTGCCTGTGTCTTCTCCAATGAGGAGAGTGCATTCGTCCGAGTGGTATTTTTTTGCTTTTCTTGTGCCATATCCCTTCCCGTAGGACGTAAGCCGTCTGGGTACCTCTCACTCCAAATTGGCTTGAGCTCGAATGTATTGTATTTGCCACTGTGGAAGAAGCAGACCGCAGCGCAAAACGTTTTATCCTCGAAATCCGATTTAGTGCTTGCTAGCTGTCCCAGACTGTATTAGTAGGCTGGGTACAGGAAGTGGCGTGTGCGAGAGCTGCTTCTTCAGCTTCAACGGGCATTGGTTGTTGATGGAGGCGATGTAGCCTTTCCGAAAAGGGCACTCAAGACTTTCGGTTCCCGTTATCGACTCGCACAGGTCGGAAAGATCTCGCACAATATCTGCACTGTGGTGATGGCTGGAGTAGAAAATTGCAGCCAGATAACGCTCTGGTTGTGTACGGTAAAATCGGGACTCTGGCACCACCACCAAAATTTCAGAGAGCGAGAAATCTTTTTAAATGAAAATGAGCATTGTGTTTGTTGAACCACTCAAGCGAGACTGGAAGCCTTAGTCTAGGCTCCTTCTAATGGCTTTCTGGTTAAAGTCAGCCATGCCACATTGCTCTTGTCCGTTCTTCAAACTGGAGATTTATTCTTCATGATAGTATCGGTTTCAAACTTATACGATCATTACCCCTCTCCATGTGCCCTTTGAGTATAACTACAAAGCTGCCAGCCGCCAGTATTTAGTGCTTATACTAGCATTCCTGTTATGTAGGAGATTGATTGCGTTGTCTTTATAGAGCTATAAGAATGGTAAATGAAACTTTTCTTGTTATTGTTAGTTGATGCCGTGGCGCAATATGTGTTCACTGTTTTCGCGAGGTATTTGATTTGCGATGAAGACACTTTTCTTTACAGTTAAGCTAAACTCTTTTTCCTTAATTCCTCAAGTCATGACTAGTCACTGCTAGACTGTCGCCAAAGCCTCCTTTTTGCCAGATGACTCAGGTTAAGTGTCTCTTCAGATATAAGCAAAGCGCACTTCCTATCGTGAACATGTTCCCGAGAGAGAGAGAGAGCAAGAAATAAAAAAAGGGAGGGAGACGGGTGCATGCTGGATTTTTAGATGCTTGCGTTGGCTAGGAAGATGCATTTATTCTGGCGTGCTTCAATATGTGAAAAATATTACTTTTTGTGTATTTGGTCAAATATAGTCTAATTTGTGCAGTATATACATGGAAGCGTTTTTGTCTGCCAAAATGTGTGACGCAAATTATCACCATTTTTAATAGCCCCGACGGGTAAGATTTTTAAATACTGTGGTTTCTTTGTTATATTAACGCACAATGGTTTTAGCACAAAAATCTTCATGAAATGCTTGTAGTCACTACCATTTAAAAAAAATGTTTTAAAGTATATACTTATGTCCATTTTACGTAAATTATCTTCAGCAAAATTAAATACAAAATGCCACAACTACAAAAAAACGGCTCGAATATGTATAGATCCCCATGACTGCCGAAAAACTCTCCGGTCACTGCCTTGTCGTGCCGTTTGGTGCATCGGTGTCCCTGTCTTTGTACTCCGGCAACAATCCTAATATGCATCAACAACTTGCCCACCAAGCCACCCTTGTGTACAACAAAATTGCAGCAACAGAAGAATTCGTAATTACGGCCAGAAATCTATGATAATGATTTTGCAAATAAAAATATCCAGGAAGAAATAACCAAGTTGTGTTTCAGCTTTTTAAATTCTGGGTAAAATATGATATTTTAGGAATGCAAGCACTTGTCAGCAAGTTGCGAGATTATTTGCTTGTATCTTCAGCAAAAGCATTTGACGAGCATGGCCTTGAACTTGCATAGGATGGAACGTCAGCCTCATTGTAGCTTCCCCGTTAATGAATAAAAAGTTTCCTATTTTCCTTTGCAGAAAATCATGCTAGAAGCAGCTGGTAGATGGTTAATTTTTCGTACTGTGCATTGCTCCGCCATGTATGAAAAAATTACTTTATGCTTTATTTAGTGTTTTTCTGCTACCACATTATTTTAGAAACAAGCTGAAGACACGCGTGCTGACAGATCATACGTATTCTGTATTATCGAAATCTGGCAAGGTTTCGATAATACACTTTTTAACAAGCAATATTCCGATTTTCTGTTCCATGTTTATTCAGTGGACAAAGTCGCAACAACGAGTTTTGTGAACCTAGTAGTGTGTTTTTTGTGGAGACATTAAAATGGAACTTCTGTATGACACTTGAAAGATAACCGATTCCTTATTTTCTATTGTAAAGCACGTCCCCAATAAAATAGAATGATGGTACATATTGTACGTTCGTGTAAAAGTACTGCGGTAATGGTTTTTTACCCACTAACATTTTTAAACCACTAACTAACGTTCCCTATATTCTGGTGAAAACTTGTCTTTTTTGGCGACAGTGCCAAATCAATGATTGTGGTGACTAGGTTGTTTGTATCGAAATGTTTCAAACCAAATTTAACTTTGAGCAGTCACTCTCTGACACCCAATTATATGGTGTCAATGTGAGGCAGGCTCTTTAGTTTTGAGAGCACGTATTCCGTATCCAGTATTACTGGCGCCTACGACATGCCCAAACCGCTTTGTCGTGAGTTAACTTTCCCGCTTTTGCAAGAACGATCGGTTTCGATACCTTATTGACAGGAGGACGTGGAAAAAAACCCAACTTCCTTCCTTCGCTATGGTCGACCCGGCCCAATGTGGGAGAAAGATATTTGTAGTTTATAAGCTGCTTCCATTTATTTTTCATTTCAGGTGCTGTCGGTTAAGGCACTTTGAAAGCCTGTCGGCATGAAGTCGATGTTCAGGGTTTTGCAAGTTGCCGAGTGTATGTCTTCATTCATTGTCCTCGCCATTTCCATCTGTTTTACATCTTACTCGCGCGTTTATGCGTAATTGGCGCTGTCCGTCGTTTTGAAACCGTAATATTAGGTACCTTCATGTTGTAAAAGTGTGGGCGGCATGTACCCGCAATAAGCGGTTGCAAACAAATTCGAAGAGGTTGCATAAATACACTTTAAGTTGTAACTGCCCAATTCTCTCGTATCATTGTTGGGGTGAAAATTCTGGGAAAACGCCGTAGAAGAGAAAGTGGACAGGTCCGCTTGCACAAATCAAGGCTGTTACAGTCACAGTAACATTGCTTATGGCTGTTACAATGGGCGAACAAGGGTTAGCAGTCAAGATGGCCGTACGCCAGACATCAGGGGTTGGACGATGGTGTAAGAATAACACGACAGGCCACCTCAGACGCGCGTATATCTGTCCGCAGCGGCGGAGCGGCAAGCTCACGCTACCGAAAAATGGTTCACTGCGCCACATTGTGGAGATTTGTTTAAAAATGCAGAACCGACAATTGGGCGAGTTGGTACTTATTCATCCTCCCTAACAGCGCCCACACACGAAGACTAAGGCAAAGAAGGGATCAGGACACGCGCTGACTCACAACTACTTTTTATTGAATGAAGACATTAATTAATATACTAAGAAAACACCAGTTGCGCAAGACAATACAAACAAAAAACATCAGATTAACATAAAGCTTGATATGGATAGCCGAAGCCAAATCATGAAAAGTTTACGCCACTGCAAGAAACAAAACTTTACCGGTTATTCAGAAACTCGACTTTCTCGTGGCTAAGGGATATCGACGGATGGCTGACGCACGTTTTGCCGAGTTTGGAGATATGGAATGCCTCCACCACCTCTGGGGTCATCCTGCCTTTATGTTTAAATTGCACTTTTGTTTCTCTGAAATTAGGGTAGCACTGTGAAGGACGGGTTTAACAATGCATTGAAAGGTGCGCCTGCACATCTTTTTTATGCTATTCCTGTGCTCCATTAGGGGCAGATTAAGGCACCGACCGGTTAGGCCAATATATTGGCTCCAACATACCAACGGAATGCTGTAAACTACCCCCGTGCAACACGCAACAAATGGGTCTTTGTGATTCACCCCACATCCTTGGCACCTGCTTGCTCCAAGGACATCCCTGCTTTTAACCGCCTGACTCACACCGCCTACCTTTACAGGCGCTGAAAGAACCACGTCGAACCCATACCCTTTTCCAACATTTTCAAACTGTGTGAAAGTTTATGCGGATAGGGGACGACGGCTAAGCTTTTTCTTTCTCTTTGAGGCCTGCTTTCCGGCATGTCAGTGGACTGCGTACCCATAAGCCACGTAATAGGGTTCTGACTGCTTGGCGCCAAAAACATCAGGGTACCCAGCCGACTTCCGCCGGGTTACTTGTTGCAAGAACGCCTCTTCAATGAACTGGAGACTAAAGCAAGCCTTGCAAAGCAGAAGCGATACTGTAGACGAACAATAGTAGGGACACCAATAGAAGGGGTTCAGAGGTGGCGAGGGAGGCCTATCGAAATCGAGTCCGACAGAGACCGTGCATAGTAAGTGGAAAAAGAAAAGGATTACTCTGTGGCTGAGCACGAGGTCGCGGGTTCGATTCCCGCACGCGGTGGCCGCTTTTCTGATGGAGGCGAAAAGCAAAAATGCCCGTGTGTACGAGATTTCGGCGCACGTTAGAGATCCCCAGGTGGTCAAAATTAATCCGGAGCCCTCCACTACGGCGCGCCTCATCGCCTGCGTTGCGTCGGCGCGTTAAACCCTACAATCAATCAAGAGGATTACACTGTTCCTGCCTAATATTTCACGATGTAGACGCAGGCAACCGACTCAGCATCTACAGCGCTCAAAAGCTGCTTGCAGGACGACGGAGTGTACCACCAGACCTTCCGGATGTGCACCTCCCGACCAATGATTAGTATTGTAGATTTGCTCTGAGTCATCAACAATCAAGGGGCCTAATCAGAGTTATCAAAGCTGCGTCCGCTGCGGGAGCAAGATATTAGGGCGGCAGCTCTATGACAGCTGGTAATAAAGCGATCACCAACACCCGTTCATTTTGAAAAAATGCCCCTGCTTGATTGCACAGGAGATACCTGGTCTTTTGAAAAGCCATAATAAACAAAGCCCGTATTGCAAGTACGAAATGGTTACAACGTCCTTATTGTGCAACAACTTTCAGCCATGTATTCGGAAAACACTGTTTATCTTTAAATCCGGCCGTAACTATTTTCAGTTGAAGGAGCACCTGACTCAGATCGTCTGCCAATACCCTTTAGATCAGGCCGTTAGCCATGCATGCACGATATCCAAACAATGTAATTTCTCCCCTGTAGGCGATCATGTTTGCGAACCTCTGCAACAGTTTTAACAATTTCGTGTTTTCGGTCACTCGTGGGCAATGGTCTGTAGCTAAAGAAGGTGAGTGAGACTTAGTGATGATCTTTTTTAAAATTGTTCCTAATTATCTGCCTACAATACCCTACAAAGGTAGTACCAAAAGAGACAAAGTTAGGGAAATCTCCGAAGGAACAATATCTCGGCTGTTTCTTTTTTCGACATACTTTCCTTACATTTGGAGCAGGAATCCCGATGACCCGCAATGTGCTCGATATTCACGAATTATGGTTCGGAATTCTCTTCTCGCTTCCGCATCTTTGCAGCGTGATTGAGAAATAAATCGTCTGAAACATAGGGCTCTCCAAGTTCCAGTGAATATAGGAACACTGTGGTTGTGAATATCCAGAATGCCAAACTTTGAAATAAGAAGTCGAGTGATGGAAGGCTGCTTGATGAAGATCGCTTTACTCTCGAATCAGAACAGATGATCACTAAAAAAGCCTGTGATGCAAGCTCGAATCTCCGCCACCACCACCGAGCTCGTAGAGATATACGTAAAGTCAAGTAATCAATCACGGTGGATGACTCCGCATTGAATTCTCTTTTTCAAAGCAAGGACCTGCGCAGTAGCAGTCTTGATAAATTTTTCTATACGAAGAAGAGAGAGAGAGAAGAATCCCTAAAGACTGGCGATGTCAGCCAAGGTAACCTGCCTCGCTTGCGACACCTTATAAACGTGCGGAAAATGATGATTAATCGTACTTTTAAGTGTACTTTTACTAGTGTACTTTAAGTGTACTTTTACTAATTACAAAGACTGTTCAAGGTGTTTTTACAAGACTTTGTAGTACGAGAGGCACTGGATGAATTTCGTGGACATAATACGGCACCTAATTCTACTCCTATGCAGAGCTGGCCACCAAAGGCTACAACTTGAGACTCTTGCGTACTATATCACGCACAGTCACCCGATGAAGTGTTGTAGATCTTCACGCAAATCACACTTTTGGCAGAGTGGCGAAGTGGATTGGTTGAGTTTGTAACAGAAGTATCACGTGTAGGCGACGTTCAGCCACATACGGTGGAGCACTTCATCATGATTGGATATTTCAGGTTGCAAACTAAAATTACATCGCGGGTCGCAAAGTAGAGGGGCGGGTAATGACGTTTTTTCTCGGCCCAAATCGATCGCTGCGAGCTCAACTACATACCTGATGCAGCCGCGGAGGCACCTCTGCGAGAAAAAAATACAGGGATTTCTGGCCCACTTGGGTTATCTGCTCTGGCTTTGGCAGTGTACGCCTTACTCTTTCCAGTTTTTCCGCAATGACCGGGAGCCACTAAATTGCTTTCGATGGCGTGTCTGGAGAGCTTGGAGACAGAAACCATGTACATCAACGCAAGGTGATCTTTCGAAGAAGACGCCAAGAATTGCAGGGCAGCCGAGTGTCTGTAAAGAGTGGCCACACACGTGGAGGCATCTTGATGATGTAGGCATTTTTCCACCTTGAAGGCCAGCCACAAGGCTCAAAGTTCGGAAGCCGTACATGATGTTTTGTGGCTGAGCATGGCAATGAGGTCGGGCCGTGATTGAGGCAACCACACCACGACAGTGAATGATGTAGATCACACCCATTCGTCAGTGTACAGGTGCGTGTGTGTATACTCCGTATGCGTGGTAGACATATTCAATGGCAAAAACCCGTAGAACGAGTAGACGAATATGCTCCTTGCGTGTATTTCCTGGCACTGTTGACACTATTTTGACTAACGTGGACACGCAGGGCAGGCGCATAGGAACAGCTGGTGACTGATGATGCTGCCGCAGGAGGTCCCACTTCCGTGACCAAACTTGGCGCTTTTTCTACACGATCGCTTTACTCAAGCCACTTTTGAAAAGTGCTCTGGAAGATTCAGTCGCTGAAATTATGTCACACAACAAAAAGCATGTCAACGTTCTTTCCCCTCGATGCCTAAAACACTGTCCATCGCTCCTGCTTGCGGGAAGAACCCGAAGCAACAGATTCGCCTGCCAGTGCCTTCGAAGGCGACAGCTTTGACATGAAAAGCGCCACCTTTTATACTGTATGCAACAAATTCACCGGCCTAAGTCGTTGAATTCGTTAGTTCTACGAGAAGCACGGACATATACAGAAGGTTCTTTCCCGAGCATCAATTACGTGTAACGACGCGATTATTACCATTCACAGTGCTTGATCACCATTGGTAGTAGCAGATTCAAGAGATTTTATCACGGGTGCATATAGCAGGTCGCAAAAAAACAACACCCGCTGGGCCATCTCTCAATTTTTTCCCAAGATGGGCTACACGGACAAGTAACGTGACCTAACGTGCCAGAGGGGAGTACAACGACAACAGTATGACAGCAAGGACGAAATGCTTGAATATGCAAGCCGGTAGAATACGAAGGTCAAGCACTAGGGCACAAACTCCATGCCTGTCCCGCTATGTAGAATGAGTGATTGCAACACAATTGCAGTATCGAGAAGTCTCCTTATATTTTTAGTGGAGTAAATCATGTGAGATACAGTTACACGGTGGCACGACAAAATTTGCGCCCCATGTAATATGAAGCGCTGAATTTTTGAGCAGCCATGATGGCATAAGGGATAGCTACGGCTATGCCACAATTACTACGTCGTGGTATTCACTCAGTTTTCCATGACGACGTGCGCTTTTGCCTACTTTGCTGTTGTTTTAAAACGCAACCGCTGCTCATGTGCAAACATTCCTGTACAGGCCATAAACAGTAAACGCGAGCAGAACGATGAAAGACAACCCCGAAAAAATGGGTCATAAATATCTTATCCTCCGCGGACGAAGTGAAGAGCTGGTCGAATGCTCTCCTAGGAACAGGGATGCCCACGATAGTCATCAAGAAATGACTCTTTTAGAGCAGCACCGGACGAAAGGGAGTGACATTATGTCCAAGTAGTCACGGCTGGACAAGTCTTATTTTTTTAGGTCACGCGCATTCTGAGGATATTTTGCGGGAGGCATCATCGTAATGGGGCTGTATTCAGCAGGTCGGCCGTGGCCCGGCTTGGTCCACGAAGCCAACGCAGGTAATTCAAGGCCTTTAATTGCGGAACTTTGCAGAGTGAGAAATAAACCACCAAACCTCACCAAACATGTGGCTTTTCGGCAGGGCAAAATCCACCATCCATGCTAAATAAAGCGATGATTCAATGAGTAGTCATAAGGCGCGACCGAACCTCACAGCTATGCCACATTCAATACGACGTCGTCTACAGTAGGGCTTTTTGACGCCGTGCGCCAGTGCCAAGTTGGGTGCTTTCTTCGAACAATATATCAGCGATATCAGCCATTGCGTCTCGTTTTTTTTGTTTCACAAATTCGTGAATGTAGACTTTGTGCCTTAGCTTTAAAATCGAGCAATCATTGCAATTCCTAGCGCATGGCCACCTTTGCTGCCTCAGGCTTTTATTCCACGCATACAGTACTATATCGGATGGTGTTAATAAGGTGTTCCTAACCAATGCCTCCGCCCTCAATACCCCTGAATTTAGGTAATCGGGAACCAAACATTGTTTTTTTATCATGGAGTCTTGTCTGACCGTGCTAGAACCCGTCATTGGTGCGCTCACGCCTACGAGTGCAATGGTTGCTCACCCGTTTTCTACGGTTCCTGCTTCCCAAGCGTTCTTCCGGCCACTTTAGGTGGACATTCAGAAGCCGCATCAACGCACCAACTTTTGATGTCCGAGTGGCTAGGCGATTCCAATTATACCCCTAAGTCAAGATGCATGCAACCCTACACGGCTGCTTTCGCCGACAGTGGACTTCTGCTTGAGCATTCTTTCTTCCTCAAGTTCTCATAATTGTGAGCGTGTCTTTGTACCGCACCGTGACGTTCTTGCCTTAGCTTTGTGACATGGGCATGCATGTCGGCTTCTCTTTCCTTGTGACAATAAATCACTCTGTTCACCGTCTTTCTCCCGACGTATCTACAGGGCGAATAAAAAGCACACCTCCTCATTGCTAGCGTGGAGCCGATGCTGGAAGTTTGCTTGCATACGGCTGATCTGGCTTCCCTTTAAAGTACCCAGGTGCCTTCGTAATGTAAATCTTGCGTTTGAGCACTCAAGTCATTCTGACCATTGCTTCCACCTTTAATAACGCTTTGCTCTGAACCACTGCTGATAAATACGTCGCGAACACCGGGGGGCGAGTTCGCTCTTGCGTAGAAAACCGTATCGTCGAATGCTGAACACTGCGAGTGTCAGTCGCCCTTAGCTATGTCGTCTCGTCCACGTCAAGGAAGAGTTTCCAAAGTTTATTTCAGGGACACTGCCTCTGAGATCTTCGTTTTTACACATCCGCCGAGTAACCCCATTCTTTCACCATTCTCCCTTAGGCGCAGCCTTTCAAACAACGACATAAAACTTGGTCAAATGTTGCAAACTTGACATCATCCTCGCACGTCCATTCGGTTGAATATTTGGTCGTCCTATACGTGCGGAGCAAAATCAGTAAAGCCGAAGCTTCTATGGCACGAAAATATTCTTATTGATATGTTGCACTGCCGTATCCTAAACTTCGGGCGGCAAAACAAGTACACGATATTTTTTGATGTCCTCAGGCACTTAGGCTTCTTCAGTGCAACCAAGAGTTCCCGAACCTTGGTGAACTGTCTTTGCTGAGTTTGCAGACGTTTTAGACCACCCTCTAGAAATTTGTCCGTTGCTAACTGAATTGCACACTATAATCTTCACGAAGGGTTCACGTGTGTTCAACAAGGCTTTTTGGTTCACACAAGGTTTAGTGCTTTTCCACAATACGGAGCTCTGTGATGTGCTGTGCTTCGAATTTATTCGTGATTTCTTCGGTTCTTATGCCTCACGCCTTGCCATGACGATCAAAAAACGGCGATTGGTACTCTAACGGGGACGTGCTCTTATCAATATTACTGTGCCAAACGCTACTCACTTCAAAGGACCAGACTTTTCTATCAAGACTACTTTGCTCCATCATATTTAGTAACGTTGACGTAATGATAGCATACCCACAAATTTCTCTGCACAACTTTGGTGTCCCGGAATCCGTTGTTGTAACATTCTTTGGAGTCTTTAAGTATCTCCTGCTGCCTTTCTGTCTTCCCATTGCGTCATTTTATTTCTATAGCGCAAAGAATTGGAAACAAAGACAAGTAAGATGACGGGACGAGCGCTCGTCCGGTCGTCTTACTTGTCTTCGTTTCCAGTTCTTTGTGCTATAGTATTATAATGATGTCCTACCAACTAGCCCAACAATACTCCTTGCCATTACGGCTGAGATGTTTCAGCGCTTTGTTAATCAGGTATTAAAGATTTGACATGCTACTGTGGCTGCTTTGATGCACGTCTCTCTTCACAAAAAGTACTGAAGCATAGAAACTGTATTTGTGCCAAGTTGTCTGAAGACTAAGAAATTTTATTTTCATATAGTTTTACAAGCCGTGGCTTCCGAATTGCGGAGTTTCATTTCACCAGTCACCTTAACAACGCCTGTGAAGTCCGCCCCGTTACATCTCGAGACAGACCCATTGGCGGGATTTTTCGGCCATGTAATATGAAGCATATGCGTAAATTTCTTTGCCTCGAGAAGATTTAAACCTGCTTCACTACTTGCTCCGAAGCTGTACTGCAGACCATCCACGAGGACTTCGTGGGTCTCAAGGTTCAGAACACTTCATTTGTGTTTCACGAAACCACAGACCGTGTATGTAAACGCATTCAAGAAGCCAATGGCATTGCGACACTACTACTGCTCCACCGGTTCGACGTGCCAACAGCCATGATTGTTGATGCATAGGACACAGCTCCCGCTGTGGTCTTGTCGCCTTTTGTTGCCTGTGGTCGGCAACACGTTGGCTTTTTCACCGAAGAAGCCTGTGCCTGCGTAGCTGGCTGCAGCCAATTTAAACATGCACTACTTGCTGTACATTTCGTCATCAAGCAATTCCACCATTTTTTCGTAGGGCGGTGGTTTTATATTGTTACATATCAGAAACCACTTCCCCTTTCCTTCAGCATCACTGCTTGTAGTACGTGATAAAAGAGGCAGCTGACGTTCATTTTAGAGTATACTGGAGACATTTGTCAAGTGAGGGACAATCCTTTGTAGATGGTTCGGCTTTTTTGAAGCAAAGCATTCCAAAGCAAAGGGCCAACCTGTTATATATTTCCAGGCAATGGGCTATGCTCAGCGTGAGGCTGACAAACTCCAGCTTCATCACAGGCTTAATAGGTCCTTGCTGTTTGATGACATTGGGAATACTGACTACGATGGTGCTCGCTTTGCTATGTTGACCAGCGGTCCCGTACCTATGATCACTTCACTTTGCAGAGTATGTAACCGCAGTCTTTCCGCAGTGTAAGACCGGAGCATATATCCCGATCCCGCGAAGTTGTTTCATGTTTCGGATGTATGGGCCTGACAGCCATTCATGCCTAGGAAAACAAACATGCGAAGTGCTCTGAGCAGGACCACTCTGCAGACGAGTGCGAAAAGCAGACAACTTAATTGCAGAAACTGTGGAGGACAAGACGGAGCTTATTGTCGTTCTTTCAAGGAGTTCCGCAGAGAAAAAGGAATCACCAACCAAAAGTGATGCAAAATGTATCATTTTCAGAAGTCCGTAAATGGTATGCTCTGCTTCCGTCAGGGATTTGCGCTAGCGTGGGCCATCGGGAGGTGGGGCAGCGTCTGGTCTCGTCGGCCACTGAGGTCACTGAAAGTGACATGGTGGCGCACCCACCCCTCGAGGCTCCTCAATAGGCAGGCCATTCATTCATAGGTGCCTCCATAGGCATTCCTCCTCTTTCGCTCTGAAACCTGCGAAATCTTTGGACGCCAGTCACTGGTCAAATTAGAGCGGGGGTTGCTTGCGCCCAGAAAGAACATAAAACAGCCAGAGCTCACTGCCTTTTCTGCACCTGAATAAGGTTTTGCGTCCCGGAATACATTGTTTTCATTTTTCGCAGTTGTGGCGCAATTAACGCTGAAGTACTTTATTTTCCTCGAGTGCTCGCTTATATCAAAACACCGCTTTGTAATAACAAATTTTTTTACTGTCCCGCTGAGTTTCTTATAACGAGGGATCCCTGTGTTTATAAATAGGAAACATTTTTTTCAATGTTTTAATGGTTGTAAGGATCGTCGTATTTGATCGCGTAAATGTTGGCCGTTCCATTAACCCAGTACATATAAATATTAAGCTTCAGAATGCAGTCGCCACTTCGGTTGGGATTGGATCTTGCTAACTTTAATTTTCCAAAATTTCTGCCTAAGTTCTAACAATTTTCGGAAGCGCTGAACGCCACTCCTGATCCTTATCGTAAAGCCCTGTCAGTTTGGTGCGTGCGCGTTTACTTGGTCAGCAATTATTCTGGAAGTCTGTCGACTATGTATTAAACATGCCTTTCAAAATGTCGGCTTTATTTTCGTAACGCTTAAAAAAAATAGCATTTATTGCAGCTTGAAACTACACTTTTTTTAGGTCGTTCTATTAAGGGCCGCGCAGGTGTGCAGTAAAAACACTTAGGCTTGCTGCGCAATATACAACCTCTTTTAGGCATTATTGTATACATTTATTTTGCGCGTGGTGGCGGTTACGACGGCTAGACTTCTTTTAAACTATTCTGCTTTAGCGCGAAGCATTCCTAAACTGTCATGGTTGGCAGTTTGATGTCAGGTTTACTGCTCAAAACGTCACTTTTATTTATGGTTTCTTATGTGTATATGCAGTTGTGGTATATAAGGATCACGGCATTCATTTTTAACGTTCCAGAAATTAAGTGGAAACGTCAAGCCCTTCGAGGCTCTTCAGAACGTGGTACCGACATGTTATAAGGTTTCTAGCTTTCAATTCATATATTTAAAATGATTAAATACAAAGTTAACGGTTAGGTTCCTTTTTTAAAGCTTGTCCTGTTCGTGTGATAATTTACGGGGATGTGGCGCGGGTGCAACAGAAAACTGTTTACGGTGATTAGAATTGGAAAAAACCTTTACTAAATATCGACAGGAACCAACGTATTGTAGGTCGACATAGTAGTAAGGTACAGCGGACGCAGTTAACAAAATCGTAAGTTCTTGCGCTGAGCTAAAACAAATTTAGAAACTTCTAAACAAACGCCAATAAGAAAAAGCAGCCGCTGAACGAGTAGAAATGAGCATTCGGGTGACTGCGGGGGTGAGCAATAGCAACGTCGTGGGAGTAAAGGATCCGGTTATTCGTTCCGTTGGTCCCGTTAACGTTCATGGTCTAACCATAGGTCCGCCACATTCGCACGTCGCTCTCATCACGGCGTGTTTGCTCTTTTAATGGGCTTATTCTTCTTCGCAATAAGGCGTGCCATTTTGGCTAAGACTGTGTTCTCCAAGTGTCGTAGCCTTCAGGAAAACAAAAAAATTGCAAAACAGAAAACATTTAAATTGTGAGCTACCATAAATGTTTTTTTGTACGCAAATGATTATGAAATATTCTCAGATCACAGGGTCCTATTTCTGTGTTTGTGAGGTATAAACATTGCAGAGGCAAACGTGTTAGACAAGCACAGCAAGACCAGTACCCTGGGCTCGGTCCACTCTATTGGTATGCCAACAAATGGATTGAAAATTCTCAACAATGAGGCAAATATCATTTACACGCCGAAGTTTTCGGGTGAATCAACAGTGAGCTTTTTGTTAAGGTTTTAATGACAATGTAAATTATGTAGGATTTCCTTCACTTGAGTAGTAAATGTTTTGCACTTGCTTAATGTAGATTAAGAAGTGGTATTCTAAATATTCGATTTGAATGTTAAATATTTTCTCTGGAACATTTTACACGTATTTCAGACAACAGTCCGTTCCAGTTATTACGATTTGAGAATGAGTAGGTTCAAGCGCTGATGTATTCGTCTAACTGCACATATTTCATCCTAAGGCCAGGCAGTTTGGCGGTCCTTGTCATCACAGCAATTTGTCTGAGAGAACAGGATGTTTTAAAACTAATTAAATACAGTTTTACAGTACTGACAACTTTTTTTCTCTACGCCATTACCACAGCCAATTATAATGGTGAGTCTTGTATGATGTGTTCCCAAACGTTGAAGCTACATTTTGTGTGCTTGCGTGCTCTTTACTCCTTAGGTAAGCTGAGTCCTTTTAAAATGATATATTTCATGCGAACTGCTAAGCTATAAATCAAGATATTAAGCTCTGGCCGAAGAGTAATTATCATACGCAGCAGCGTTTGTTCACTTTATGTCAATTTTTAATTATGGTTGGTTGTATGTAAAAATTGTCATGATTCTGTATGCGTTCGAATTCAGCGTTAACGAAATTGTAATTATGCTGTTCGCAGTAAACTTTTTCTCGGATATTTCGCACTTCTGAAGCAAATAAAATAGTAGGTATTGTTGGTCACTTTTGTACCGGAAAGGCCTCCGCTGTATTTTTATTCAAGCGCTTGTTTTAGGCTCAACACATAACTGAATCTTTAGAATGTACGCACACAAAGCAGAAGTACGTCATCTTGCGTATTGTCATGCTCGACCACCACCATGGTGATTGCGCGTGACGGCGTTACCCTTGCTCATGCTCATATTGCTGCCTTCTGTGCAACAAAACGCCCTCTATCGTTTTTTAATGTATCGTGGACAAGTTAAATGCTTCCTAATACAGCAGTTTTCTCAAATAAATACATATATTGACATGCAAAGCATTAGGGTTTATCTAGTGGCCAATTTACAGCTTCAATATCTATGCGGTGGTTTTGTTTGGGCCAAAATAGGGTGCTTCATTGCGATGTCATAGCGATGAGGCCCAGATTTTAAAGGGTGCGTTTGCGTGCCTTCAGAGTTTTCCTGTTCTGGCAGATTGGACAGCCAATGGGAGGAATTGCCAGGTACTCCTGACAATCTGGCAGACGCGCTCAATGAAAACGCCAGTGTCTGACCCTTCCTTGCGGCTATATCGACCGCCTGGCTGCAGCACACGTCTACAATACCAGCTCCCGCATGCGGCGCCTTGTGATTTTGTTCAGCATCTTTGTTATTCGAGAAAGTGGCGCTGATATTCACTATCCCGAGATAAACTAGGCTCATATGATCAGCATGTTGACCGGTTGGCCATGATGCTGGGAAAATGTTGCGGTAATTTCAAGAACACCCCTTCGAATGCGTGGTCCACAGGGCAGAATAATGCTACCTTGAATCTGCATTAGGAAAACAGGAGAACCAGCCTGAACTCTGAAACTGCTATGTCTGCGAAAATATATGAATCAAATGTGCTGCAATATTCGTTGCGTCACAAACGGACGTGCATGCGTTTGAACGGTTATATATGAGATGTACGCAAGCAATGAGCGGGGCGGGTAAACCAAGAATGGATTTGGTCTTCAGTTTCGGGATTAAAAAGCTCAACATTGAAAGCTTTTCCACAGCATAAGCGACGATGATGAGAAAGGAGGCAAAAGAACGATCCTAGTTAGACGTGAACTCTACGTAACCCGAAGTCATGACGTCATTTTCGTGGTGAAAAGAGGTTATCCTCACAGTTTATGGAGAGGTTGTAAAACTTCCTTAAGGGCGGAGTAGTCCGCGAGCATAACGTCACCAGTCGACCGGAAGCCGACAAACAGTAGACACCAATCAATACATTATTTTGGACAAAGAAAAACGACACGTTCGGAAAAGTATGCATCAGCCTCCGCATAAGGGTTTGCATAATTGTTAAGGGAGCAACTTTGCTCTGAATAATGCATTGCACCAATAGCGAACAGAAAATATGGCTCTTCCCTCAACAATGAAGGCGATGTCAGAATACATTTTTCAATACTGATCGGACGCGCCACCAGAAGTGATTTTAGCTGTAGCTACAGAGGGTCGTGGTTTAGGGATATGGCCCTCACTGCACCCATCCGGAACATCCTGTGCAGCAAAGTTATTATAACTAATCTGTAGCACTCGTGAGGGCTCCGATATAAGAGCTTGTTACGCGCTTGTTCGTGAGGTGCTGAATGTTCAACCCATACGCCCACAATGGGTACTTAACATAAGCGGCTGGCATCTTTAGATGCGTCCATTGGGCGCTGTCACCGTCACACCTATAAGCGGGCGAACAATACGGAGCAGCCGCGCTTTTAAAATCCCCCTACAAGAAATCATGACAACTCTTATTTGGCCCGAAAAGCAGGTGGAGACTGCCCCCGCGGAAGCATCCTTCTCACTGTAATACAGCAGCGTGGTGGCGTCTGACCAACCAATAGAGGAGTTTGAGCAACGTTGCATCAAACATGGCTTTGTCAAACTTGATGCTAAAGCCGTGTCAATAAACATGCTCTCAAGCACTTCAGCTTTTTGTTGACCCCTAATTGTTAAGCTCTGTTGCTTATTCGACAAGCCACCGCCCAACGCATACCTTTACGAGAATGGTCGCGCTGCCATGCTCGCAGACCATGGCTTCAGGAAGAACGTTGCTGTCTTTCAGAGTAAAATGTACCCCGGTGTTCTGAGCAAGCTTTGCTGCGCACATTGTACTTTCTGCCCAATTGGCGTCATCTGCGGGCACCAGTAAAAGCCCCTCGAGTCCCTGAATCCCTCGGCAGCCACACCTTCAACGACGGAGCCTGCGCCAGGTCATATCCCGGACAAGTATATTTCACAGCTCGTTTTGCCCGCGGCTACCATCTGAAGCGAGGGCTTTGGTTAGCGACTTTGCCTAGTGACCGAAACATCCATACCAACCTGACCGTATGATACGCTACCACTGAAGGCCATTTCCCACAGTACGTCGACTCAGTGCCCTGACCTACTACAGTCTCAGCACAGCTAGTGCAAGACAAACAAAGTTGCACTTAACGCCAACACCTCGAACATTTGTATCCCCTTCTCATACAATCTACAGGGCACCCAAATTATCCAGGGCTTGAAATAACAAACCGGGACGACTACAATTTGACATGTCATAGACCAAAAAAATGCCCACAAATCTCCACTGCAAAATACGACAACGCCACTACAGCTACTGTGCTGTCCCGAACCTCACGACAGTAGTCCCATCCCTGCACACCGGCAACAGTAGACCACCTCCAGACCTGGTCGATATCGCCGCCAGTTGATTTTTTTTACCCTTAAGGCCAAGGGCATTAAAGCGGGGAGTGGGGGATCATGCAGGGGGAGCAATACAGCAAAGAAACACAACAAAGTACCACAGCAACACAATTGAACAGGTTACCCTAACATATGTTACATAGTTTATAATGCAGTGCAGATGCGTTCATTACCTCTAATGTCAGCAATTGGTCTGGGAGGGTGGTCGCATTTGTTCGATGTAAGAGGAATAAATGGTTGAAAACAAATGTTAGTGACCAATGTCATAATGCCTACTTTGTGAGGGTGGTCAGTGCGGGACGATACGTACGATTGTGGGGAATTGAAAGCTGTGCGTAAAAAGGAGTTGTGGTAACCAATTTTATAGAAGAAGTAAAGTCTACTGTCTTTGCGATGAGTAGCCGGATGGGGTAACTGCAAAGACTTGTTCATTAATGTAACACAAGCTATTGGGTTGTAATTGTGAAGAATCAAACGAGCGGCGTGTTCTGGACGGGTTCTAAGATTATAGAGTTTTGAAGCTTTGGTCCCAAATAGAAGCTGCGTATTTATGTTTAGACCTGGGTAATGTTTTGTAAATAGATTTTTTTAATGAGACCAGTGCTGAACGAAAGTTGCAGCATAAGTAGCCTAACATGCGCTTAGAGCTTTTACTTAAAGTATCAACTTGTGAAGAGCAGGTTAGATTATAACAAATATGAACACCTAAGTACCGATACCATGAAACGGCTTCGAGCGACGTGTTATTGAGGTAGTAATACGGGTAACCATGCCTCGACCGTGAAACATGCAAAATATTGAATTTTGTAGAGTTAAGTTCCTTGCAACTTCAAGCACCAATCTGATTTGGCAGTGATACCATTTTGCAATAGGTTAGTATGGTTAACATCCTTTATGTCACAAGAAATAACACAGTCATCAGCAAATAGGTGAATGTCAGATGAAACACGGTCTGGCAAATCAATAATGATTTGCCAGACCGTGTTTCATCTGACATTTCTGTATATAAAAAATTGAGGACCGATAACGAAACATTGGGGTATACCTGAATAAACGGGACTAAGTGAACATCATAGTCATTACACCTCACAAACTGTGAAAGGTTAAGAGAAACGGCTCCAACCAAGAGAAAATATTTCGATCAGCGTTTAGTTTTGAAACCTTGAAAAGTCGTTTATTGGTTACCTTATCGAAAGCTTTGGCAAGTCTAGAAAAATACAACTGGCATCTGAAAAATGCTCCGAAATGACATGAAATTGATGACTGAAGGATAGAAACTGTGTCTCACACAAAAATGTTTTGCGAAAGCCCAGTTGTGCGCAATAAAAAAATCACTTGGAATCAAGAAAACTTACAAGATGACAAAACAACATGCTCCAGGATTTTACCGGGGGTAAGAGGCGGCGATGATTGTAAGGGGACTCGTTACTTCCAAATTTGTGCAGAGCGACCCCCTTCCGAACCTTCCAGTCAGATGATAATTCTCAAGTATCGAGCGACTGTTGGTAAAGTTTAGACAATATCATTGATGAGTATATAGGACTGCTTTTCAGAAACTTTGTGGTTATCAGATCGCCTGCGGGACAACACGAAGGTTTTAATGATTCAAATATTTTAGCAATACCAGCTGAATCGATAATAATAGGATTCATTGGTAAATGGTTATAGGATGCTTCGATGTGCAAGGAAAAATCAAAATCGCGAAAAAGTACCGGTTGAAAACAGCGTTTAACGGATGAGGACACTCTGCATCAGGTACAGCAGAACCATTACAATCAACAACGACAGTAGAAGAATCTTTGTTAGGTCTGATGAGACGCCAAAATTGGTTTGGTTCAGTTATGAGCATTGCAGGCAAGTTGGGTGGAAGGAAAATAAGTTAGGCTCTTTTTAGTGCACTTACGTTGCGGGAGTTAGCAAGTTTATATGAAGTATTACTGCGGTAGAGTCGTTTTTTGGGATTGGACTGTCTCTTAAGATTTATGTTAAACCACAGCGCGTTCAAGATTGAAGACAGCTTGCGTAGAGGGATATATTTGTGTATCAGTTCATAAATTTTCGATTTGAACAAGGTCCAATTTTCATGGGCCTTGCGATGACCAAATTTATTCAAGAAAAGTCTAAGAAATTTGGAAAGTGCATTATAAAGGCGCCGAATTTAGCTTTATTCTAATCACGGATAACCTTAGTTGTATTGGCCAATTTTGATGCTGGAAATTTAAAATTTAAAGCAAGTAATGTTATCGAAAATTTCACTGTTGGGAATGTTACAATGGAACCAGGTTTGGTTAGAGGAGCTATATCTGCATTACAGGCGTCGATTGAAGAATTGAGTACTACATGTTTGTAATAACACTTCTGTCGGCTAGCTGGAAAGATACGTTTGATGTTGATAGATATGGTTCCACTAAAGAAGATACACTTCTACCCATCGCCGATTCCAATGTGGTCTCGATTGGATGCGACGCCGGGTCGAGACGCGCTGAAACTGTGCGCCGTATTTTATTGATCTTATCATTCACAGCGCCACACATCTAACCTCACCGATCAATATAAAGTTTTTTGTATTTCTGTTGATAGCGATTTGACTGTGGCAGCCTTTTGGCAAATTCTAACAGCTTTTTCTTGCAAGCCTTGTTGCAGGCGGGAAAACGTCAGACACAGAGACGTTGTTTTTCTATAAATTAAAACGCAGTGAGAGTATTTGTTTTCTTATTTCAAATTTGTCAAGCTTCATATTGACAGCCAGGCATTTACCTCCAGAGAGGGCGCCCATGTGGTACGCACGTTCTACTGCATCCAGGGAAAAGTCCCCTTCAAGTACAGACGATAAAACAGCTTCGGTTTGATCCCAGGCCTTCCATTCGTCCGGAATGCCCTAGAAAATAACGTCACTGCGCCTAGACCAGTCTTTGAATTCACCTAAGCGGTTACTTACACCAACTTGCTAGCATGCGTAGTGAGGTTTCCTTCACTGCAACAATGTCGCGTGAAAGCTCTTCTAAGGCTCCATACTTGCATTTTACTGATTCTAGAGTGCTCTAAACATGAGATGGGTTTGCATCTAGTGCATGTTGATTAGTTTTAATATCTCCTTAACCCTTACCCAGAACGAGCCTTCCATTATTTATTTCCTAATGCATTTGCAACATTGTCCTCGCTTCGTCAGAGCTACTATCTCTTAGATGTCTTTAAACTGAGTCAGTGGAACGTAGTTAAAGTTTGTTTCTAAAGCCAGGGTTCGTTTCCACACCACCTGCCTGTACCAACAGCTTTGCTACATCGATACACTCGAACAAGGACACACAAAACACCCGTGGCCATGGGAGCAGCACCAAAAATCGATTGTCCGATCGCCTAGCGTACATGCAAAGATTGTTACACACCGGCGGGGAGAAAAGACGATGGGTACGGAACGTTCGGGCACAATGGCTGCTCCCATGCCCGCTGAAAGACGGGGGGATGGGCGGTCGGCATAAATCCTTGGGTCTGTGTTCTGTCGATGTTGAATTGGTCGATTTGTGTAGGGCGACGGGCAGCTCGATGATGGCCATCAGTTTGGTGACAGTGTTGGCCGTATCGCTGAACGCATAGAAATCCTCGACACGAGCAGATACGGCAAAGTGTGGCTTACCGGGGAACGATGACGGAACGGAGCAGAAGATTCCTAGCGTCAGGATAACCTGCGAGACAGAAAGATGAGGGGCGCTAAACATTCTGTTCCGATGGCGGCTCCCATACCCACTGCTCTCATGTCCACTGAATCCATGCCCACTGCTCTCATTCCCACTTAAGTAGAGCATGGGTTCCTGATTGATCGCCACTGCCACCGTCGATGCCTCGCCAATCCACCGACAAGAAAGGTTTTGTAGCTGGTTAAATACCGACGTACACGTACGAGTGGCCAGCGCAGTCGACAAACTCGACGGCGACTCGTAATTTATCTTTGTGGTTGCCGGTGTTCCGAGACCTGTATGCTTAGTTGTAGTTTCGCTCAGCGAGACTCTCATACCCAACGATGCTGCTCCCGAACCCGTAGTAAAACGATCTCGTAATTCAGGTGGGCCTGCCCATCTCGGCGCCCAAGCGACAACGTGCACGCGTCACAAACGGCTGCACGCAGCCAACCAATATTGTAAGCATCTCTCCATCTCTACGGCATTACTGCGACGGTTCGAGCCTTGTTTATTTCGGGACTTCAGAACGGCACGCAATCTCGTCCCCTTTTGTACTCCAAGCCAAGGCAACGTGAGGCCAATAGAATTACCTCGCGCTCTAAGTAGAGTACTCTACCTCTACGTTACCGCTGAGCCGTGGAACGGAAGATGATAGGTGTAACATTAGGGTCAAGAAGACAGCGGAGTTGGTAAGCGAACAAAGGCGTGTAATGATATAATAGGGGAATATAAAAGATGAAATGGAAATGGGCAGGGAATGCAATGCGAAGGCAAGATAACCGTTGGTTATTAGGGTAACATAGTGGCTCCCTACAGAAGGGAAGCGTGGTAGGGGGCGGCAAAAATAAGATGGGCAGATGAGATAAAGAAGTTTGCGGGGATAAATTAGTCGCAGTTTTCGCGGGACCGGGGTGCTTGGAGAATAATGGGAGAGACCTTTGCCCTGCAGTGGGCTTAGGTAGGCTGATGATAATTTATATGATGATGATGATGATGACGATGATGATAACTTAAAAAGACAACTTGAGGACTGGAGATGCCGGTATACCTCAGTGGTCAGCTTTTTTACATATACCTGTACCTAGTTTTCCAGAGCAACCCGTAACATTTTCTGATTTTAATGTGCCCGCGCCAGAGGGAGCACCATCATAATTAGAAGTGCAGGCTACCATCATCATCAGCAGTGCCTGGGATTAAGAATGAGTTTTGCCTCGCGACAGATCAAACTGAACCGTTACCGGGTGTTCGCTTATTCTGGCCGATCCCAAATCATACCGGGCTTACACAATCTCGGCAAATGTAACAGGCCACACCACTCCACCTTGTTGACGGCTGTTTCCGCCAACTTCAGAATTTTTTTCTCATACAAGGCCATTAAAGAGCACGACATACCGGTTGTGCGTTTTCTGTCGGTCACTATGACCTGGAAGAGTGGTGTCCCTGTGATACTCTCGAACAAGCCTCACTAGGTGGTAGATTATAAATGCACGCAAAGGATACCGGACGATTTTGTATGTGGACTTACAATGCACTGCAGTGACAAGCAGTCCTGGCAGGATGTAGGATGGCGTGTTGTGGTAGCATCTTTATTCTGGATGGCCATAACAAGGTTCTCGATGTGCGTTTATAGTTGTCGACGGTTCATGAGACTTTGACCATCCGGTCACACGTTGCCTGGTTTCTTCAAACACCTCCAGCCCACGTAAGCGCAAAAGCTTGTGACAAGGCGTAAGGTTGTTTTTTCGCTACATGTCTCCGGTGACGTATTGTGTGTTTGTGTTTGGGTGGCGGTGCAACTTGCAAGACCTTTCTGGTACACCTTGTAGCTCTGTTCTTTATTCTGCGTGATTAGGACAGAACCATTGTGCTGGGGTTAACCACACGTTTTCTCACACATGATGAGGGGTACAAAAAAAACACAACGGAGATTTTGTTGACACTACACATAATTTCAAACCAAATTTTTAGACATACTGCATTGCTTGAAGAGAGTGTTCATCATCCCAACCTTAGAAACATAACTATCGAATGGCCGCTAGATAAGTCCACAAAGTTCAATTGATAATCTAAACCGCATGTTATCCACAGTGATGCCATATAAATAGATGGGTTGGAGTCACCCCTTTATTGAAAGACATTAGGACCTATTTAAAACAGCTATCGCAATAAGTTCGAAAATGTCATGATATAAACTAGCCTACTGGGGTGACTTGAAGGGGTCCTGTAGCCAATTTTATGATAATTTTTTTACGTCTTAGAACACGGAGTAATATTCAAGCGGACGTAAAATGTTTAAACCAACGTTGTGGAGCATAAGTATTTATAACAGTAGAAACCTGATTGGGGAATTATGTATATTTGTTCGATTCAAAATTTTGGGACTTGGTTAAAAAAAAAAGCAGTGGCCGTTTTACTCTGGCTCTCCTCCTCAGGTCATGAAGTGACGTCCCGTTAGGAAGTAACTCAGAGCACTTCACGGATGCACAACCACAGGGGGTCTTAAAGACACAAGTGATGACAAGCGGTACAGACCGGCCATGGCATAATGCTGGGCGGCACTTACAATTCTTTACCATAAATTCGGGCATTTGTAAAGTGCCCAATGTATTGTGTACAAATATAGGCTGCCGCTTTGCCCGGTAGTCGTTTACAGTCTGGCTGCCAAGGCAGCACAGGACTGTTCGGCCCGAATGAAGCCGGTGTACATTGGTCAGCAATAAACTGCCCAACCTTTTTCCGGCAGCCATGTTCGCTCCGTTTTCAAATGTGCGCATTTTGGCCGTATACGGCCGTACTCTCATGTCTGTCCAACAGCCAGTGTCCGTCGGCCAGTCGACCGGCTTACGTTCATACGACAATATTCCAGCCGTAGGGCTCCGGCCATTCCAACGCCACCCGTGTACGGCCGAAGTACGGCAACCTGGGGACAGCCGATATGTGGTCGTCGAAGTCCAGCCGGACTACAGCTGCTTGAAATACAGCCGTCCTACGGGCATGGGAGTTCATCCACAGTACGTTAAATGCACTGCGGCTGGTCACTGAATGTCGCGCGAGCAGATGACTCATTCGCGCTGTGTAGCAGCGCAAATCTAGCATTTTTCGTCCAATATAGCCACATCAAAGTGATCCCACGTGCAACCACCAACGGTCCAGCCTGAAGTGCAGCCTTGCTTAATTTTCATTGTCAGTTGACACAAACATTTTTAATAAACAGTGCTCACAAATAGCCTTTCTTTTTTTCTGTGCCTCTTTTACTGTCGAATACCGTAAAATATTCAGTTCTTGTTCAAAAAATATTCAGAAAAAATTCAGATGTACGGTACAGGTCCTGATATCTTCTGCAGGGCGGTTTACCTGTAAGAAACTGGGAAAGATGGAGGGAGGCTGTTCAATTTCACAAAGATGTAAGTGCCTTTTTTACCCATTTCATTCATGACAATCTTCCTGAGCACTTTCATGCTCTGACTAAATAACTATTTTTAGAACAGTTGCTCGACCATTTTTATTGTATATAAATCCGGTGAGAATGCCATTACGAAGTGTTTTGGTACTCCACAGGAACTGAGGAGCGTTGAATATAATTTCCTTCACAAATAATTATTTCCAGTATTTGCCCATTTTTCTCGCAAAAAAATGTTCTACTCGATCAATTTTTCTGATGATCTTTCACAGGGTGGATACTACGAGATATCAAACCAGTGCTTTCATTTCCAATCTATTTATGTTGTTTACATGAGTTAAGTGCACACCACTTAAAAGCCAAAGAGAACTAAGTTTTCCTCTAATTTTGTACTACGTTAAAAATTCTACACGCGTTGCGACTGACGCCTTGCTTCAGGTAGCTGCAGTTGTATCCCTCTGTGTTCACGGAAGGAAAGGCGTAAGACTAGAGTTTTAGTCCAATAACATTATTCCAAAAACCAATAACATAAAAAATTAGTATTCATACAGCAAACCTTGCATACTGCAAAGACTAAAACAATGAATATTTTATTGGTCAAGTTTGAATACTTAAGTTTCTCAACCCGGCGGAGGCGAACGTGCGGGTAGCAACTCTAATTATTTATTTATTTATTCATTTGTTTATTTTTATTTATTCGATACCTGCTTGCCTTTGCATGCATTGCAGCCAGGAGATACATGACACTCAGCATCAAGTATGAGAACAAAAAACAATATAATTCCACAAAGAGCAGTGAAAATTATAATTTTACACAGTTGATACAATCGTACGTGAAAAAGAATTACACTCTCGTATTGATCTAAGATAAAATGAATCGCGCAAGGCCTCACCTTTAAAGGAAAGTTAATATTTTCTTTAGGCTAGCGGTCCACTTTTGGATATGTAGAATGGCGCATGTATATACTTCTCCTCTTCTATTCCAGTTTTCGAATGATATTACGAAAAAATTGCAAGCTGAGATTTCGTCGGTGGTCTTTCCCGTCGAACCATTCAAGTTTACGTTAAATTTCTCCTATGCTAACTGGACAGTTCCAAATACTAATACAAATTGCAGTGCCCTATTCTGTATGTTTTCAAGCGTATCCACCAGCTGTGTGGTGCAGGGATCCCAGAAAAAAAACATGCGTACTCTAATATTTAGCGCAAATCTATATAATACGGTTGTTCTTTTAACATAGATGGGTGTTCGCTGAAATTTTATTTCAGAAAGCCAAAAAAAGAGCAGCCGTAACTTTTGTGTTGTGAACGTGCTTATTTAACCATTAACCACTAGGTAAATAAACTCTTATGTATTTATGTTCCCCGGCCATTCTTGGAGCAGTGTAATTTACGGCATACGTATTCAATTGGAACGACGATTTTCTTGTAACGGTGACGTTAACACTTTTTAAAATTCAACAACTTTTATGAATCAGCTCAACAGGATGCTACTAAATTAAAACAATGCTGCAGGTATTTGGAATCTCGTTATTTCGCTATAGCTCAGTAAACTACGCTGTCATTCGCGAACATTTTGAACAAAGATTTGAGGCAAATAGTAATAACATCTATATTTAACAGAAACAAAAGAAGGCCCGCAACTGACCCTTGGAAAATTGCTGAGGTCAATGGAACATATCCAGAGGAACAACCATTCCGAGCGACCGACTGCTGTCTTCCAGAGATATACTTTGCTGTCCATGCAATAACCGATTCATCTAGTTTAGAGTCCGCAATTTACTAACAAGAAGCTGTTATGGAACACCTCCAAATGCATTTTTTGCAGTACAAGAAAATACAGCGAGCTACTTTAAGCATATCTACTGGTAGAGCGAAATAGTGCGTGAACTCAGCAAGCTGCATTGAGCAAGTAAAACACGACGAAATCCGTGTTTGCTAGGATACTGTCGAATATGTTTAAACAAATGAGTCATTTCCGAAGTTTATCTGAGCTCACCTTCAAACACCACAATTAAATTAACATCCAGGCTTCGTACTTCTAAAGGCTCTGTTGGTATGGCAAATTTAAGTAATACGTTTGTAAATACACAGCCATAAATTCCCATAAAACACTGCACGAAGTTGAGCCTACCAATGCACGAGCTTAGCCTCTGCTACGTTTATCACCAACAAAATAGTGCAACATTGTTTTTCGTACCATTATTGTAACAAGAATAGTCGCAAAATTTCGCGTTTGCGCTCCCTTCCCTTCCTTTAGTGGGGAGTCCTTGACACGTCATGTTTGAGCTCCAGCGTGGTGGCCGCTTGATCGACGCCCTTTAAGGCCACTTACTTTCGTGAACCACTGCCACGTCGGGTCGAACATCCCTGCAGGTCGATGTCTCCAATGGTCTCAATTTTTTGAGAGGGCCAATAGCCTCTAGCTGATGCGTCGGTGAAGCCATCGGGCGAGGCCTGGTAGCGGCTATGACTGGCGAGGCTTAGCTCACCCGTCAGTGTGGCACAGTCTTTTTGTGGCAAGAGATGGCATTCCGATGGCCTAAAAAGTTGCCTGGTAATGTCCATGGAGTCTTTGCACCTCGCTCGTTCACATAGAACACTCAATACTGTTTGACAAACGAAGTTCATTCAATTAAAACGTAGAAACACCCCAACAGATAAAAAACGCGTCGCGTCATTCGGCTCCCTAACGGCTCTTTTTCCACCGAGGGAATAACTGGTCCTACACCGGCGGGTCCCCTCCCAAACACGTCTGTGCGCGAATTCTCGGCGTCTAGACCCGTGTACTTGTTCGGCTGTACGCCGCTTACAGAAAGAATGACGTAAGCCTGAGACCTTACGCAGGCTGTTCTCCTCTTGAACACCCGTTGTCAAACATTCTGCGGCCGTTAGCTTTCGCGATGTCGGCCGAGGACCGCTAACCGAATGAAGAATGTAGATTCTGGTGCAGTGCTTCGACCTGTCTCCGGTATAAAAACGGTTGCCCGAAGAAAACGAATATTCTGCCACCTGTCGCGCGGTTCACCGTTGAAAGAGCGAAGGAGAGGAAGCCGCGCTTCGGCCGGCCTCCTTTCGAACACCAACTGCCCTCAAGAATACGGATATCCTGTGCCCGGTCACTCGCCGTTCTAAGGCTCAACACCGCTTCCCGAAAGAAAAACCGATGCCCGAAAGCTGTACTTCGGCCGTTCTCTATCTCAACATCGGCAGCCCAAAGTGAATTGAATATCTGGCAGCGAGGTAGCTGCCGTTTTGCGTCTGAACATGGGCGGCCGGAAAAATACCGAAGCCCTGGTTGCCGAATGTTGGCCGCTTATCGTATGATCAGTGGCTGCCATAACCTGAATGCTGGCCGGACATGCCAGAAAGCGGCCATAGACGGGCCGGTCTTGGGACACACTTTCTGTGCCGCCTGGGTGGTGTAAGCGTCACGTAGCCGGTAAAGCGAGTGACTCAAGCATAAACTTCTTGACCTACAGCGGAAACTGACTGAACTCTAATGTAAGACTTTCCTTCACGAACGTTTAACTGGAAGTAATATCGAAAAGTCTAATAAATAAACCAAGACATCTTTATTTACAAAGTGGAACCTTTTTTGGCCAGAAGTAGCAATATAGCACGTCACCGAGTTCAACAATCGCGAAGTTTGATTTGTTACAGGCAATAAATTATAAACTCTGCTATGAACTCTGTTAAAAGTTAAAGCAGAGAACGGGTGCTTCACTCTCAAATATTCTGAAATTGGCAAGGCTAGTTGCACTGCCGATAAATAGTATTACATAGTTTGTTAAGATGTTCCTAAACGCGAGAATTTAGAAAGATGATTGATTCGTTGACTGTAGGGTTTAACGCGCAGATGGAACGCAGGTGATGAGCCGCATCGTAGTGGAGGGCTCCGGAATAATTTCGACCACCATGTGTCTTCATCGTGCGCCGAAATCTCGTTCACACGGCCGTTTTTGCTTTTCGACTCCATCAGAAAGGCGGCCGCCGTGGCCTTAAATCAAACCCTCGACCTCGCGCTAAGCAGCACAACGTTTTCCCCACTGGGCCAGTCCTGCCGGTCATTCAGAAAGGTTTGTGGTCAATTTCAGATGAAGTGAATTATGCCAAAGTTTTCGGTTTACATTTGAGTAGGTTTTCATAATGAATTAATCAAAGGCAAGTGCATTTTATCTTGACGACCCCGTTAAGGCACGCAGTGAGGAGATAAAAATTCCGTTGAAACGTTGTTTAATTTTCTGTTTTCATATATTGCTGAGTACCCAAACAAATCAGCAGACCCCCAATTCCAATGGCTGCATTGTTCATCATGTGCTAAATAATGTAAGTTTGTAACAGTTTTTCTACGTTTTACAGTAACATATATTACACCTTCCCGAATTAAGAAGCATATGCAAACATGTCAGAATTTATGAAACTCTAAACGTATGCTTTTCAATTTTGTGACTTGAGACCAGTACAATGAAACAGGACGAATTGATTGCCACGGTGTGTTCCACTTCGTTTTTCACACAAATGTCCAAACTAAAGCCACCTTTCAACTTAGGGGAAGGTCGCTAAACATAGGGTGATACGTATATAAATTCCCTACAAATAAAATTGAAAGCTGAATGTACTACATTTGCCATTAAAAACGAACTTCTCTCTGGCGACATTTTTGCTTAGAACACCCTTTCATCGCCACATCTGAGATGTTAGAAGGTCCTCCGTGCGTCGCTAGAGCCAACACAAACAATACAAGCCATACTTCCTTGGGCGTAACGGAGATATCCTGATGTTATGAACAGTATTTATTTATGTAACGAACTTCTACCATTCCTACCGCTGCTTTTTTAACAATTTTGAAGCCGCTGAATGCCTGCAGGTTGTGTTATTGGTATAAATATACAAAAATGCTCAAATTCACACGAATGGCAGTATAGCGGCTATTTGGATGTGTATATTTTGGGAACGGTTACTCTGAATAATGTGGGTACAATGTCGCGTTGGTACGGTGTTTTCTTATTCCCAATTTGGATCCCTCACCTTTCACGCACTCTACTCTTAACGTTAGTGTGGTGTCGCGTCGGCGACGGCCCCGAAGGGCGAAGCAGGAGACAAACGCCCGGTGAAAGAGTCAAGCCAAAAGAGAATAATTTATTCAGTGACGTCATATATATAGCCTGGGGTTAGCCCCCTGGGGGTAGAACTACCGAAACGCCGAGATGCGAAAACCCAAGATACTACATACTCCTTCCCTCTAAATTTTTTTGTACTTCATCTTTCCCCCTAATAACGAAAATAAAAACGAGCAAATGACATTCCCGTACTCTACACAAACAACTGACAGTCCACACAGCAGAGTTATTCCCATTCACATGTCCAAAACTAACTAAATGTACTTCACGGTAATTGCACTGTGCTTCACTTCACACACTGCACTGTTTCTTTTCCCCTTTTTCTTTTTTCTTCTTTTTTCCTCGTCGGCGACTCGTAGTCATACTCCACGTCCTCGATCTTGGGCTTATCCTCTTCGTTGGCCTTCTCGGCCTCTCCCTCGGGCTTGTATGCTTCGTCGGCCTTTCCGGCTGGTCCCTCAGGCTTGTCAGCTTCTTCCGTCTTGTCGACGTCTACCCCAAGCTTGTCTGCTTCTTTGGCCTTCTCGAGGTCTCCCTTGGCCTTCTCAGCTTCTTCCGCTTCTTCCTTCTCGGCGAGGGGTTTGATCGGGTCACGGGCGAATAATTGAATCACAGGTGCAGTAGCTATTTGATAGCATTGGGCCTGTTCTACAAGTATAAGACGGAGGGCATAAATGGCATTCTTGCCCACTAGAGATCGCCCTTTTGGCACAACATAAAATAATAGAGGTTCCTGGGTATTTTTAAACTGAACAGTAGCTGTGAAGAATCCTGACACAGGTATGATACAACCCGAATAATCTTTAAGAATAAGTGGTGGAGCTTCGAGTGCTATCTGCGTAGCAAAATAACGTTGAAAAATTTCTTCGGAAAGAATTGAGACAGCTGAGCCTGTGTCTACCAGAAGGGAGAGTGAAGTGCCATTCACCTTGACATCAGCGTAAAATTCTTGCCGTGATGAATTTGCGTCTTGTCCAAGCTGATTGACGACTATGGCCTTATCGCCGTCAGGTGGGGTCTCCATGTTTCGCAACGGTGGCCGGGTGTATTGTTTCACACGATGTGACGACGGATGCGTCGTCACGACGGATGCGTGGTTGCAGAACGCGGCGTACGGCAGGCATTACTTAAGTGGCCGATTTTACCACACTGGAAACACGTTTTCCCCTGAGCAGGGCACTGTTGAAGCGGGCGCGGCGTACGCCAGGCATTCCTGAAGTGGCCGATGTTACCACACTGGAAACACGTTTTCCCCAGAGCGGGGCACTGTTGAAACGGGTGCCACAACCGACCACCGCGGCCGCACGCTGGAGAACACAGAGCACTGGTCCGGGCTAACCTGAGCCCAGGACGTGACGGTGGTGCACTTCTGTTTATTGAGATTGTGGGGTGAAACTCGCGAAGTGGAAATCGGGTGGCGCGCCGTTGAAATAGAAGCGGTCGAGCTCGTTGAGCCCCGTCGATCGCTTGAACTATTTCTTCTCTGGCTGCTCGATATCGTTGCAGCAGATCCTGGACTTCAGTTACGTCTTGTATGACTTCGATGGCTTTGTCAAACGTGAGTGCCAGGCCTTCTGTCAGCAGGCGGTCCCTGGTGCGTTCGGACGCAAGTCGCACGATGAGTTGATCCACGAGTGACGCAGCTTCGTCGGAGCCAAAGTTGCATTGTCGACCCACGTATTGCACACGGCGTGCGAAGTCGATCGCCGATTCTGTTTCAGCTTGACATAAACTTCGGAACTGTATGAGGTCCGCCCGCTGCGATGTCGAAACGTCAAAGTGAGCCGCGAGGCCCTGAACGAGATATTCATAGTTGTTGCCGGTGCTTGCGTCCGCCGGTCTGGCTGACTCGATTATGCGCACAATTCGATTCGCTTCTGCTCCCAAAAAGGTCTTCAAGAGGGCTGCTTTGCGCCGCTGAGCGAATTTTTCACAGCCTGCTGCGAAAAGATATGTTTCGAATGAGCGATGATACTCGCGCCATGCGATGGCCGGCCTCCCCGGGTCCCGCAAAAATGGTTGCGGCTTCGCGGCTATGTCAGCCATCTAGACACGATAATGAACCAAGTGGTGCCGCTTTACTTTCCTTTATGAAGTTTATATAATCCTGGCGCGAAAAATACTTGGTGCCAGTTGACGATATCTTGCAGTATTAACTGAAGGTTACATGTCGCTGGACGTATTTGCTGGGTGTCGCTCGATGCACGTCGATTTCAGCACTATGCTGCTGGCAGCCCTTTCCTTGCCGGTGTGGTCGTCCGCGTAGGCCTAACTCTCTATCGCTCTAGGCTGACTGTTTCAGCCTTCACTACTTGAAAATAAAACTTCCGGCCTGTTCGGCGGCTTACACGTTACTGAAGGAATATCGAGGGCTTACACATCGGACGGTTCTTGAGTCGACTGCGCCATTGTGGTGTCGCGTCGGCGACGGCCCCGCAGGGCGAAGCAGGAGACAAACACCCGGTGAAAGAGTCAAGCCAAAAGAGAATAATTTATTCAGTGACGTCATATATATAGCCTGGGGTTAGCCCCCTGGTGGTAGAACTACCGAAACGCCGAGATGCGAAAACCCCGGATACTACAGTTAGCTTTTGGGCTGGTCAGGTAGATGTGTTTATCAGTGAGGTACAGGTTAGGAGTGCTTGCAATGAGCTGAATTATCCTTTATAAATTTAACAGGCTGGCATCACAATCTAGGAGAACAGTCGGTATCACTTGAAAAAAGACCATTTTCGGAAAAACACTTAAATTGATGTACAAATGTCAATAAGAAGTGTTATGTTGTTGATATATAACTCAATAGTTGATGGGCTGACAAGAACAGTTCATGAACTGTTGAGTTCATTACCATGTAATGTGTTTTTGCGCTCACAATGGCTTCAACACTGTCCAAGCAGCCACCTACAAAAATGATTTGAACGAGTAATTTATCAGCATAGATATCCTCCGAAAATTCCTAAATGCAAGGCCAGCCGCTTTTAATTTTACTCTTTTTTTCCACCTTGAAGCGCCTGAATGATGCGAGTTAACCTGCTGGAATACAATATTTCGAAACAACCATTCCGCAGGGGCCGCAACGCCAAAGATAGTGTTAAATAGCAATAATGGTTCATAGGTAAACAAGATCGGAAGTACAAATCTGTTTGCATATTTGCACAGCCCCTATTTATGGGCACTTTGTAATGCTTGGCAGATAATGCTGTGAACATCTGATTGTACGTTGAAATAAGTAGCGATTGCTAGATTGCAATAAGAAGCATAGAAGCCCCGTTTTTCACAGACTGCTCTTGTGGTCCAGACGTTTTGAAAAGTTTTTTTCAATACTGTTCAAATAGAAAGGGTGCGAGGTATAAATTACAACACAACATTACGTGCTCGTGAGAAGCCAGCTATTATAAAACGCTAGCAATCGTAAAAGTTATATTGAGCAACGAACAGCCATTACGGCCAGGTGGAAGTTATGTCATTGCTGCGAAGTGACCTCCTAATAAGTCACCCGAATGAAAGGCGCGAAAGCTGTATAAACACATGGTCAACCTAATGGAAGCTCGTATAGAGCAGCCGGACCAATTCTCAACTTGCCGGGCTTCCAAGATATCATTCCTCATTCACGGCTTTTCCTCAAGTGCACTGCCATCTCCTACTAAGTTATTTTACTGCCAGTAATATATTAATCTAATATTTCTCTGGTGCACCACCCTTTCTACCGTTGCCCAGTTGGTTGGAGTTTGAAAATTATTTTTGGCGGGAAACATTTCCTCTCCATAATCCTTTATGCCCAAATATTTGTTGTGTAACTACCTGTGGAAGTGGACTCTCAATTGCAACGTGAAATTAGGGAACATTTACACGTTGTTTCAAGGTAGAGCACATGAACATAGCCGGCAAAGTAGAAAACCTAAATATAAACACCTTCATCAAAGTTCGAACCACAAGCTGATGGAAAACTTTGTGTCTATAAGTATAGCCTATGCCGTCATCATGAACATGACCGACGATCAAAAGCCACAAACATAATAAATTATCGCTGCGTCCCGGTGTGCCCTTTATGCAAAATTAACAACTTTCTCAAATAAAATGAAAAGGTTATTATTTCGCCGCTAAGTGCAGTAATTTACAAAATACAGCAGGGAATAACATTGAGGCTAGTACTTTACACTGAAGCATTCACCTGCCGTTGAGCACTGCGAGGAATATTTGGAAGTTGACCTCAAATTCAAAGTTAGCGCTACAAAGGCAGGTTTTGGTAGTTTCTCGAAAACTTTGCAAGGGATGAAAATCGGTACTAACGTAGGGTTTAAGCAAGGACCACCGCCAACCTAGTGTAGTCACTCTACCAGATGAACTAACAGGAAAGCTATATCTTTGTAGCGTGGGAGAAATACCCACGGAAGAAATACCCACTTGGTAGCAGCTAAGAAGAAATACCCACGGAATAGAAGGTTTCTGCTCCCCAACATTTCACACCTATCTCAAATGCAGGCGCATGACTACAAAGCAACCTAGAAACGTTCTCTCTTAGAAAAAAAAGAAAACAGTTTCCTAGTGTAAGATTCGCCCCCAGGAAAACCGTTCAACACTGGTAGCCTACACTACAAAAGTAGTCTGTCTGAAAAAGAACATTTTGTCGTGCAAACACAGGGGACAATGTTGCTAAATCTTTTGTGCTGAATGTCACGACCTGAAGAACTTCTACAATCGAGAGGCTTAAAGCTATAGGAGCTTGGATGGAGACGTTGGGAAGGAATTTTGACAAAGTAGTTGACCGACCATAACTGCTAAGGCCAAACAACATCAAGTGAAACAAATTTCTGCATTGCAGATCACGTGGGGAGTGGTGTGCTGCCAGAACTTGCACCAACTTGTAAACTTGCATTAACAAGACCTAAAACCACTTTATCACCGGAAAAACACACGGACGTGTAAAAAAGCAGCAACTAACCCTTGCCCTGTTTGTTCCCTTCTAGGTCACCGCATTTTTTTTCGCTGGTAAAATGGGGGTTTGCAAAGTGTACTTCGCAATTCCCAACCGTGCACAAATGCCGGTGGTTTGTGGATGAATTTTCAAAACGTTCGTAATGCGGAGGGAAAGATACCTGAGCACTAGCTGCCTGTGTTTTAACAAATTGATAATGATCGTCACCATTGGTTTTTTATGGAGCAAGGCTAACTATGCGCAAAAAGTGACACCAGGAACCTATTTACTGATTATGATTGAATGTACGTAGTAAAACCGTTAAAAAGTATAACTTTGAAAAGACCGAAACATCAATAAAGATGGCTGCTCTGGATGGGCCAGGTTTTTATGCATGATATATAATCAGACGCAAAATTTATTCCCTCTTATTTACTTCGTGCCCTTTCAAGGGCATAAATCTTGAGATGAAAAACGGGATGGGTTTACTCGTTTTTTTATTCACACAATAATTTTAATCGCCACCGTAGGATTGTTACAGGAGTGAGGAGATATATCTACATGGTTGGAAAAACGCTTTTTTGTAACACAGGGGACAAATGCGGAGCGAAAAAAACCAGACAGAACGAGTGAGGTAAGAGAAACTATGCGCTACTTGCGCTGGGAAATGACCAAGAATATCCCAGTACAAGAGTGTATATTCAGTGTAGGCGTAATCAAATATTACCGTAAAAAGGAAAACAAGTATGCGTAATCATACAATACGGACACCAAGATGCATGCAAGCATCACAATAGACATTTTTTAAAGTACTCGTTGAATTCACACAGTAATAAAACACAGAAACCTCAAACAAGGAAAATAAAACACTAGCTATGAAGCTGCACAAACTGGCGCACTTTTTTCATCAAGCTGAGGAAATTTCAATGGTTGGCTGCTGCCTGATACCAGGGCCGTACGCATTGAAAAAGTATTGAAGAAGCTCCTTGAACGCGTATTGATGCACGAACTAGCTGGTCAAAAGTAAGTTTACGCACATTGGAATAGCTTTATTTAAAAAAAATGACTCAACATATGTAGTGTCAGACATGAGTGACCTATAAACTGCAACAGCTTTTCCGGTTTTGTCATTGAGATACAGGTTACTGCGTAATGCTGCAGCATCGGTGGTATCTGGTATAACAGAACACCTTATTTCTTCTTTGAAAAGATGCGGAACGCCACCACACCGTGATCCTCGGTCTTTTCGCACGATCACACATCCCGGTGGGAAAGCGTCATCATCGGAATAGCTGGAATGTTGCCACGTTTCACTGACAGCACCCATATCACGTGCTAGACCCAAAAGTATTGCTTCTTGATGGTCTGCCTTTTTGGCGAGACGGCCAGCATTAACGAGGAGGAATGCTGCCGACTTAACATAATGTGCACTTGTCGGGTTGCCGGCTTGTCGTAATGTGCACTTCATTTGCAGAATTTTCCTCCTCAACCTTCCGAATTGCGTTTTTTGTTATCTCAACCATGTCGGTAAAGCTTTTATCCCAACGAACAACATGACCGTAGACATTGAACTTATCGTACATATGGCATGGTTTTAATGATAATTCCGGTTTTCTTTCGTCCAAACCACAGCTTTTTGCTGACCTCCCGGAATAACCAGTGAAAAATCTTCACTGAATAAAAACATAGATCCTTTTAGTTTCGGTCAGTTTTTCATGATACGTTCTTTGTCTCGGAAGCCAAGCAACCTTATTTTAGAATTCGCGGCGGTTGGCTGCCATGGCAAAGTCGACTTTTTGACGTTCTAGGAACCCTTGCCTCGTGCCGCCTATTCCTACCTGGCCGCCCGCCCTCACCACAGATTGGCACCGTCCTCGTCATCGTCCAAGAAGGGCGTTATTCACCCCACCCCCTGACGTCACACTGATATCAGCGCCACCAGACCCTTCAAAAAGAAACTACCGGCACCTGTTCCTTGGGATTCGCGGCTGTTGGCTGCCATGGCTAAGTCGACTTTTTGATGTTCTAGGAACCCTTGCCTCGTGCCGCTTATTTCTGCCTCGCCGCCCACCGTCACCACAGATTGGCACCGTCCCCGTCATCGTCCTAGACGGGCGTCATTCACCCCCCCCCCCTCTCGTCACACTTATATCAGCGCCACCTGACGCTTCAAAAATAAACTCCCGTCACCTGTTCCTTGGGATTCGCTGCTGTTGGCTGCCATGGCTAAGTCGACTTTTTGATGTTATAGGTAGGCATGTCGCTCGCCCGTTTTCTTGACCTGTGTCACCAGCCTATGGTTGGCCACTGATCCCCACTTTGAGAAGTTTTTCATTTCTGCGTCGAAAGAAGTGTCATGGGTGTAGACTTGTCGACGTACCATGCGCGGACTGGTAGATTTGTCTCTTGCCGAGGGCCTACAAGCCCCATCAGTGCTCGCTTTTCTGCTGCCTGAATTCTTTTGCGCACTGAATGCCTGAGACCTTCATTCTTGATCCTAAGCACGTGCTTTGTGCTACTGCTCCTTTGCGCAGGTGATGTGCAAGCAAACCCCGGTCTTAAAATTGATGACGTTTTAGCTATAATGAGGTAATTTCACGGTGAAACAACGCCTATCCTAGCAGAATTAAAAAATCACATTCAAAGTATTAGCTCAAAAAATCTTCTAATTGAGGGTGACCTTAAAAAAATAGCTCAGATTGAGACTAAGCTCGAGGGCGTAGGTGTCCGTCCGTGAAGTCAAATAGAGCATAACCAAGATAAACGAAGAAGTGACTGACGTAGTGGAAGACATGAATGGCAGAATGAGAAGAAACAACCTTATAGTCAACGGCCTTCTTGAGACCGAAAAAGGGGGTTATGAGAAATCAGAAAACATAGTGAAAGATTTCTTTTCCACATACCTTAGGGTAAAAACTGGCGATGTTGAACGCGCTCATCGGGTAGGTAAGCGGCGCCCCGACTTTGATAGACATATTATTGTTGGGTTTCTTAACTTCAAGTCCAAAACCAACATTTTGCGCAATGCTCCCAAACTGAAGCACATCGAGTACCCGAAAGTTTGCACAGATGAAGATTTCTCGCCTAAAGTTCAAATAGCGCGTAAAAAATTGAGGGACTTTGCTAAAGAAAACCGCAAAGGAAACGAACGCTATTCGCTGCGCTTCAACTACCTTTACTTTAGATTTGGGATCGCATGTTTCGCAATGATTCAGGCACCGACAGTATTGTCGAGGTAACCACTAACCGCGAATTCTCAACAGATGTAACAGACCCACAAGGCGCTATTGTATACCTGCCCACGTTAGAACCTACTTCCGCAGATTGACAAACGGTTTCACTTTTTCAAAATACAACCACGAGATCTGATGTATCAGTGTTGTTAGCCAATTTCCGAAACATCTTCAGCAAGCTCATTAACCTAAAAGCACTTATCTACATGTGTTCGGCTAACGTAATCATTAGTTCAGAAACGTGGCTCTGCGACGAAATTTCAAACAGTGAAGTTAACTTTCCTACACAGTTTGCCTTTTTTTCGCCAGGACAGAGCAGTATCTAGAGGAGGAGGAGTCATTATAGTACTTAAAAACGAATTCCAACCATCGGCTATCGTTTACGAAACACCCCTCAAAACTATTTGGGTTACTACATGGTCAGTCCACATCACTTTCCTTTATGGGTACGTGCTATCGTTCATCCGACAGTGGTCCTGAGTTTATAGGCTTCTCAAATGATTCCCTGGAGTATATATCTGAACACTATCCAAATGCAGTCCTGATTTTAGGTGGCGAATTCAACTATCCCGGCATCAATTGGTCTGCCTCATCTGTTCCTAGTAACAGTTCCCATTGCCATGATTGCTTGCGTTTTCTTCATTTGGCACATGTACATCATTTGACCCAGTTAGTCGAAGAACCCACCCAGGGCGTTAATATTTTAGACCTGCCGTTCACTACCCTTCCTGGGAATCCCCTCACCCGCATTCTGGAAAAGAGTAGCGATCACAGGGTCGTCCACTGTTCCCTTTTCCTACCGCGGGTCGATAGTGCTAAGGTTGTCGAACGCTTGTTGAACTATGCATGCTCTGGCACGAAGAGGATGAATAGAATGTTTGATGAATTTATACCCAGATTCGAATCTGATTTTGGAAATCGAACAACAAATAAAAAATGGCATCTATTTTGGGACACTCTGAAACAAATGTAAAAATGCTGCGTCCCAAAATTAACCATCAGCTCCATAACTAATGATCAATGGTTCACACGTGATGTAAAAAGATGTTTAAACAGGAAAACACGTGCATTCAAAAGGGCTACGCGAAAAAACGCACCGGTGCACTGGCTTAGTTATAACAATATATCAAAGGAATCCGAAACTTCCATAAACGAGGCGAAGGACAAATATTTCAGCTCCACTCTACCCGACCTTCTTAAATCCGATCCAAAAAAATTCTGGCGTGTGGTCAATCATAGAGAAAGTCCTAGTGATTCAGCACTAGTGAACAATCAAGGCGACATCTTGTCAATAGAAGAAAGCGCCGAACATTTCTATAATCATTTTGCATCAGTATCTGCGGACGAACTTCCACTAGATTTTCTGAAGCCGGTCCAACCCAACATTCTCCACCCTTTTCTTTCAATTACCGTAACCGAAAATGGAAGTGCGCGTGCTATAGGACGTCTTCCTTGAAAAACAAGCCCGGGGCCTGACGGCATTGTATACTGATTTTGGAAACTGCAAGAAAACTGCAGCAAATGTTCGATATTGCAAACTTTCCTTGACAATGGCGGATATTGTTCGTAAATAATTGCGAAAAAAGAAGGTGGGAAAAATTCTAAATTTGCGGTATACAAAGCATTCCCGGGTGTCGGAAATAAAACTTCGGTAACCACTTTCACTCAAGAAAACGTAACGAACACGCAGCACAAGACTAGAAAAACTGATATAAATCACTCAGTAATTGTAGTCATTCCGCGAAAGCGTAGCGACAAGTGCCTATTCGTACTAAACATGTACAGTTCGCCAAAGCTAAGGAATTGTGACTGTGGAAACCTTTTCTTTAGAGTCAAAATGCTTGTTATGGTGCTCTCCTGCTAGGTGGGAGACTTTAATGCTCCGTATACGGCATGGGTTATACGCAAACCTTGGCCAGGGGCAGGATTCTAATCAAAGAGATTCAGCAACACGACCTCGTGCTCATCACTGTTCCAACGATCTTCACTCGTAGGGTGGCCGTCTGTATGTGGACACGACGCCAGATCTTACCCGCCTGTACGGGGGAGTCAAGGCCCAGTGGCGTAACACGTGGCGAAGTCCTGGGCATGATCAAAAAATCATTGAGATAGTTGTGAGCAATGGTCTACCGGTTCCAAAGAAACTTAAACATACCATCACTAACTAAAAAAATCTCCGAAAGGCAGACGCATTGGTGGGCGACCCAATAACCGACGTCGACACGTGGAGTAGAAAGATATAGGCCGCACAGTCGGCAACAAATGATCAAGAAAAAGACGAAAGCATAGAATCGATTGAAATTCATCTCGTCAACCTGTGGAGAAAGAAAAGAGACTGGAAGGGCAAATAAAATTAAATGGGGAAAGTAATATACCCAAAAGGATCGCTACCCTAAAAAGAGAAATCGCGGAATACTCTGTAAAATTCTCTCGAGTAAACTGAGAGAATATATGTGGTCCGATGAACGTGGGAATGGGGAATCCGAAAACGACAAAGATGCTTACATATATTTGGACCCATGCGTGACTAAGTCCGAAGCGCGACCGAGGCTACAAAGCAGATGAACGTGGGAACGGGAAAACGACGATGATGCTTAGGTATCTCATCAGACCCAAGCACCAGTAAGTCCAAAGCGCGACAGAGACTCAAACATTAACGTATCAATTCGGCAGGATCACTGAGAAGTTTTGAGACGAAATCAGGAGCAGGGCTTGGGGCCGCCCTCCAGAAAAAGTCTTCCCGACTACTCGTGTGCAGCGGACGAGATTCTCAACGCCCCAAACATGATCGCGGAGGTTACAGCCGTGACAAATCGCCTAAAGACACAAATGGCCGTCGGTGGGGCTAGAGTCAGCAATAAGATTTTAAGGAACCTAAATGACCAATCCATTCGCAAACTCTCCGGCTGTATGCTCAGATGTTCGGACCGGGGGAGCTTCCTCCGAAATAGAAAACGGCTAATCTGGCAGTAATCCCGAAAACCGGCATGAAACTAGGTTTAAAAAATGTAAGGCCGATCTCCATCACGTCGTGTGTTTCCACGCTCATGAAACATGTAATGGAAACCGGACGTGGTAAGTATCTGGAAGATGAGGGAATGAGCCATGTCTTTATAATAGGTTTGAGGGTGAACATTTTGGTCTTTGGTGTAATGCTACCAATCAAGAAGGATATAATTGACAGTACGAAAAAAGATACTAGAGTCATTGTTGGATTCGATGTAGCCAAAGCTTTCGACAGCGTCCGATATTGCGCCGTCCTCTGCCATCTGTGCACCATAAACGTGGAGTCCAAAACATGCAACTATGTCATCGACTTCCTTTCAAATCGTACGGCTAACATGAAATTAGGGGATGCCTCTCTCCGACACATCAAACTAATTAACTGGGGCACGGCTCAAGGGTCAGTCCTATCTCTGACATTGTTTCATTGCCATGATAGGACTATCCTAGAGGCTCGATAAGACAGAAGACCAGAGATACACGATCTAAGCGGACGATCCCACTCTGTGAATCAACCGCGGTAGTAACGAGCACAATGAAGATACGCTACAGCAAGCAATAGATTAAATTGAAATCTACGTAGAAACGTTGGGACTCGACTGCTTTGTCGAAAACTCTGAGGCACTGTTCCTTGTCACTGATTAGAAGCGGAAAGCAAGCAGGAAGAGCCCCAACATAAGACTCAAAGTAGGTGGACGGCAAATGCCCGCGAGGAAGAACACCAGAGTATTGGTTTTTTATGTCCACGACACGGGCAGAACCACCAAGACTATAGGTCGACTTCAGAATGAGTTTCATTTGTTTGCTGAATACAGAACAAATATTAAACTAACATTGGGGGATGAGGGAGCCCGACCTCTTCAGGGTATGTGAGACTTTCGGTATAAGTAGGCTCCTTTTTATAGCACCCTATATGACACTCACAAAATCCGAGAAGAAAAAGTTGGACAGAATAATAAGAAAGGCAAACAATTGTGCGCTGTCGTTCCTAACAGGGCAATGGCCAAGATTCTTAGTTTTACCGTATCGAACACTGTAAATGAACTCATGGAGGCGGCAACCGCAGACATTGTTGGGCATCAGGACGGGTGGTAAAATACTCGAACGTATTCGATACCAGATCAGTCAACTAGCCAACACATACGCGCACTACCAAGGTCGATCAGGGAGAAAATTAGGGTAACACACATTCCCAAACACATGCATTCCGCGCATCAAGAAGCTAAACTAAAACTTGAACAAAGCCCTGGAAAAAAGACGCGGTAGAAAGACGTACGTATTTTACACTGACTCAGCGGCATATCAGAGTAAAAGGGCTTACGCAGCAGTAGCAGTTACTGAAAGCGGGGTCCCAGTCTCATGTTGCATGATGCCGAGTAGGGACGTGATGAACTGCCTTATCAATGACCCGGCTCGAAACTAGAACGATTATGAGGGACTGTAAATAGGCCATCCAAAATTTCGAACGAGAAATGATCCCCAGCGCTGCGTAGAGTATTCTTGCAAACGTAAAATATTTACTACTAAAGAGGTAACGTTAGTGTGGACACGAGCTCATCGAGAAATCATTGAGAATGAGAAAGCAGATGCGACCACCCGAGGTGTTACGGTCCAGATGATCGCTGACAAAAGCGACGCAGCTGATGTTGAGTCATTGGTCTCGGCCTTGAATGCCGAACCTCTTTCCCAAATGACGGCGAACAAAAAGCCGAGTGGCTACAGCGAAATCACGCAATAATATAGACTTAAGAGGAAGACAGTACCCCTAACGTGTCCGCAACTAAGTAAAAAAGAGGAGATTTACAGGATACGTTTGCAGATGGGAGTTTTCTAGAACACAGTCTGATATAGTAAGTGGCATCCCAAAGTCGTCGATCCAAGTTGTAAGAAATGTTAGGGTCTGCCCGATACTGTCTACAACGTGTGTACTTGTCTTCCGTACAAGAACCCGCACCGAAGCGTCGCATCCTGGTTTCCCTTTCAACTAGTACATTCGCATAAATCATAATGCCTGTGAGTACGTACTTTTTTGTGTCCCGTTCAGGTACTGCTAACGAGGTTCTGCTGTATCTAGGCTTAGACGTACTGCCTTAATCATTGAAGTGTGAATGAGACACTTGTAGGTACCCTCGACAGGAATCGAATTGAAATATTTTCAGCGACAAAATAACTCCGTACTAATTTATCCTGAGTGATGAAAAAACCCTTTAACATGAAAAACAACCAGGTCACGACGCTCCCGCGCGCATGATAAACCAGCGTCAGATTGGCAGAATGGCAATTGGAAGATTGCAGTCGATGGGCTGGACCATCAAAAGACCGCTTTCGTCAATTCCGACAGCCTATACCAGTTTATGGTTGTTCATTCAGATTGTGGAATGCACCAGCCACCTTTTAGCGAATGATGAACTCTCCTGCGCGGGTTTAAACAGTCCAGTTGCCTCATCTAACTCGATGACGTCATTGTCTTTTCTGCTTCATTCCAGATTCATCTCAATCACTTGCATAATATTCTTGCTCTTTTCTGTCAGGCCAACCTGCAGCTCAACTCAGCAAACGTCGACTCACCACGCGCCAAATAACCATTTTGAGCCACCTCGTCGACGCTCAATGAGTGCAGCCCGCTCCCGATAATATCATAGCAATCAAGGACTTCCCTTTGCTCCGCCAATCAAAAGACATCAGCAGTTCTGTGGGTCTCTGCTCAGATTCGCACCGTTTTATAAGAGGCTTTGCAGATATCACACGTCCTCTGACCGATCTGTTTAAAAAAAGACACTATCGTTGCGTGGGGCACTGAACAAATCAAGGCCTTCACCACACTGGTACATCTCACTACTTCGCTCATTTTAGCGCACATCGATGTGTGCGCTACCATCGAAATCCGGACTGATGCTAGCGGCGATGGCATTGGAGCCGTCCTGCCTCAGCGCCAATCCGAGAAGGATTGTGTTATTTCCTACGCCAGCGGCCTCCTGTCGCCAGCGGAAAGAACTTATTCAGTCACAGAACGGGACTGTCTCGCTTTGGTGTGAGCTGTGGGCAAATTTATTTCCCACCTCTGTGGCCGACAGATTTTTGTTGTGACGGATCACCACGTAGCTATGTTGGCTAGCATAACTGAAATATCAACACGCCGCCTTGGGTGTTGGGCTCTCCACATGCTATATTACTATTATTCGGCCGCCAACGAATCGGGCCGCCTGTACCAGGACGCCAACTGCCCGTCAAGGTACCCCGTTGACGTTCGTAACGCTACATAATCCGAAGCATTTCCTTCACTATATGATTCACAAATAGGCGCTGGTAGTTTGATCCCTCTAGGGTCGCGCTCACTCCAACCGTGCTTTCTGTCCCCGGCCACTTGTAAATACCCGTCTACCTGCTAGTAATATTGAGAACTTGGGTAATAAGGTATTTTTAGGGGTTTGAGGACATAGTTCAGATCCCTCCATCTCCCCTTCGTCGGGAGCATTACATTAAACTTTATAAAGCATTAGCCGAGGTAAAACAGCGCACTTTGGGGCTTTTGGGCAGTATCGCATTTATTCGTTACTCATTCCGCCAGCATACTTGCTTCGCTACTATAATCCTGCAAAGACGTTCGGGTTACACATTGTCATTGGTATTACGATTGTGAGGCTTAAAGCACCCACTCTACATAGGCAGTCAGGCGCACCGTTTTGTGGATCTTCGGAATACTTTTGACCACCTTGGGGTTGAAATCTCCAACAAGCGAGCGTGTTGTCTTTTCGCCTCCATGAGGTAATGGGACGCCAAGGCAGGGAATATAACGAGCGTCTAAGGGGTAATCAGCACAACGCCTTTGACACCCAGCTACCGTGGCTTTGTTGCCGTCATGGGTAGCAGGTATTATTATGACGCTTTTTTCTGTTGTAGTGAAGAACATAGAGCTAAAAAAATTCGTTCATAATAAAGATTTTATTTACTAATAGCAAATAACACCATGATGCAGTCATCTAAACCTCCAGATGAAATCTGACTGGTCAAACTATCAAATAGCGCGATGTTTTTCCTATTCACTCCCTTTCTTTTCGTTCCTTTTCCCAGTAGAACGTATTGTGACCCAACTCATTCAAATTCAACTCCACTGACAACTCCGCTGGAAGAACCGTCTTCAACACTGGGAACACCATTGTTGCGCAAAACTTGTCATTTATATTCAGGGAATACAGGGCCAACAAGTGAACTTCTAGTTGTTAAAATATCTTTCCCAACTCTTTATTCCCCTTCCGGATCATATTGTTTGAAGTTTGAGTGGATTCCTAATCTGCACATACATCCATAGTTTACATCTTTGACCTTGTCTTTCTTTAAATCTATTGCTCGGCAACAGTTATTACAGCTGAAAACTGTTATCTTTCTTTTCTACCCGATCCATTCTCAGTATATACTATGCGAAATCTGTAAAGTTGTATGCTTTGGTACTGTTGAGCCTGTCGTGAACTGGTGTTTTTTATTGTATCCAGATTTCGTTCCCTTTCATAGCATTTTTTTTTAAATATTTATGACCTCTTTCTCGAGTAACTTGGCCTGCTTCATGTCAACTTGCCTTGCGTTGTACTGTAGGTTGCAATCTTGCGCCGTGCTGTAAGTCTGTTCTTTTTTGCTTTTTGAAATAGAGCCCAGTATTCTGAACTCAAACTTCGACAATATAAACAATATATGATGTTGCATAAAATGATTCTATGAAATTCACGGTCGTCCGCTTTATTCAACTCTATCCATTGAATATTGCTCAATTTTCTTATTTGCTGTCGTGAAATCCCACTTCTTGACAAGCAACAGTTTTAAGGGATACCAACGCGCCAACCTTTCGGCCGCCTGTACTTTCTTTTTTTTTTCCTGTGTGGAGCAGCTGCATTATTTGCGACCACGACGCCTCCGGTTACGTCGTTACGAAGACTTTGGTGCTGTTGAAGAAGACATTTTGGAAGCTCTGTAACGTTTCGGCAGCTTTTCTCATACCGATCATTTTTGTGGTGATCTCCTGCATGTCTAGACCACGTGAATAAGCTGCTCCATCGTCGCTATCCTCTCCGTTGGGTCATGGCAATTCGTCTTTGTTCGTAGCATGGAGGTATACATCCTGCTTTCGGCAGTATCTCTACACACAACAGAGGCGTTTTACGAGGGAGACGCTTCTCTTAGCTGACCAAATTGAACGCGTGCTCGCTCTGTGAGGCACAGATTGTCTTGCTTTGCATGGTGTTAAATGGTTTTATTAGGAAGCGTCTGCATCAAAACTTTAACGTCCCATAAAGCAACCGGCAGTGCCACCGGTTGGTACAAGCTTCAAAAGAATCAGCGCAGCAACGATTCCTTAGAACACAAAAACATTAAACGAAGTCCTCTACTCTCACTCAATATTCTCTGACTCAATAAATCAATCAATAAATCAATCTTTTCATTTTAGAAACATCTGTGTTGGGGACAGTTACTAAAAAGGGCCCAAGAGGGCTAAACAGGGTCCACGGTCCCGTCAAGAACGCAAGCGGCAGCAGCGGCTTCCTGCCAACGTAAGCATGTACACCCGCCGAATTGTTATCAACTTCACGGAAGCGTCGGCCGCTCGGTCGATCGGTGCCCGCGTGAAGGAGTAATACGGTGAACTCGACGAGAGTAGCCGGATACGCACGAAGCAGAGGCAGCTGTGGCCGTCGTCTGCTAGGCTGTTCTAAGAGCAGACAGCCGCCCCCGATTTTCGGTTTTCGGTTGTCAGACGGCCCATAATGCTCGAAATTTTTTTTCATGTCCAGGCACGTGCGCAAACTGAGCGCAGATTATGCCGCGTTGCCGAATGCCCGGTTGGTTGAGCGCTAAGTTCGTTCAGCAACTCTGACACTGTGTATTCAGTTGGCGCTACGTGCCTGGTCTGGAACAAAAATTTCGAGCATGGCAGGCAGTAAGATAAGCCAACAAAAAAATCGCAGGCAGCCCTCTGCTCTTAGAACGGCCTAACATACGACGGCGGCAGCGGTAGCCCGATGCTTATTGCGCATCGGGCTACTCACGCGTAGTTTACTGTACCACTCCATCACGCAGCGGTGACTGAACGAATGGTCGACGATCCCCTCATATTGGTAAAAAAATGGCGGGTGTGCATAGTTGAACACATAGGAAGTTCCAATAGAGGTATACTAAAACACAAAACCCATTGCAAGACTATATCCGCCCGCAGAGCAACAAAAAATACCAACAATATAAACTAGCGACAAATCAAAATGTAACAACTGTTATGTAAGGATAAAAGAAGCAAAAAAGATAAATTACACAAAGCATATACGTTTAAAATGACTAGTAGAAAAGTGGGTATCAATTGAACAGCCTGACAAAAAAGACACTGATTTTGTAAACATGGAATATTCAATGACAAAGCTTGTGTAGATAAAAGGGAAGAAGGTACAGCAGAATTATTGTGCCGTACTTCGAGCGGTTCGGCGGAATTTCCCAGCGGTCAAGAGTAGGGAAATTACGCTGGTAGGGTTTTGCAGTTAGCATTCAAATATGCGGCCGGAAATTCTTGCTTGTTCTTAGTTTCATAAAGGTTGACCACTGTGGTCGTTTATTACTCAGGCGTTGGAACAGAAATCATATTTTCAAGAATTCATATCTCTTGAGACAGTTACAAAACTGTTATCGAAGTTAAGAACAATTAGTGGCAATCGTGAAAGTTTGAAATTCCTAATTTGCAGACTTGCAAAGTGTCTGAATACCGTGGTAATTTTCAGGAGTCAAAAATTACTCACGCCTGCCAGTACTGAACTCTTGTCCAATATGAAAAGAGAAACAGGTGCTCGATAAGGCATCTCTGCAAAAAAAGGAGCCAATCCCTACATAACTAGGATCGATTCCCTCGCAAAAGAAGAAGAAATACTTAGATTGTCAGGAAAAGTAACTGTGACCTTTTATGTAACTACAAATCTAGGGAGGCGTGAGCCATATCCAAAACAGAAGCCCGAAAGTTTCACGGTGTCATGATTTGTAGAACTGGCTACGTGCCTAAGAAAAAAAATTACGCCCACCTCCCCTTGAGGGAACCCTGGTTAAATGCGTCGCTAAAGGGGGTTTCATTGATGTCGCTTCAAGCAATCGTAGGGTACTGCAAGAGAGCAAGCGTAAGCGCAAGCGCGGACAACCGTCGACTCAGAGACAGGCCGGAGCGCGGCACTCCGCTTCTATGCGCAGTGCGCCCACAGAAGAGAAGACTGCGGAGAGGGTAGAGTACTGCACATGCGCAGAGTGCGCAGCCACGCGCGGCGCCGTGAGGAGCGTGACCACATATGTTGGGAGAAAGTGTTCACAATCGGAGAGAGGAGAGGAGGCAGGCGGAGGAGAGACGCAGCTGTGCGGACGCGGACGACGGCCGCACGCAGGACAGGGCCGCCAGCAAGAGATGCTCCTCTCAATGTCGCATCTAAAAAAGCACCTGCTGTCGTACCTGTTCCGACTTTCTCAACACAATCGGTAACCCAACCCGAATGTATTCAACTTTCAGAAAAACGTTTTCCCACCAGATAAGAGTAAAGGCACTGTTAATAGTTTTCCGCAGTCAAAAAACACAGAAATATCTTACCACCAATTGGATAAACCTTTCAAGAATTGTTCAGGTATCAAGTTTCGGACGCCTTTTCTAAGGTTCTTCTTATAATTTGATAAATATTAAAATAGTTTAATTGTGTTCACTGTTAAAAGGCAGTCTTTTCAGACCGAGATCAAAGGCTACGATAGCACTTCAACTATTATACGGAGCTGGACAATAACCGGAGCGCTTTGTCGAGATGTAACTCTAGTCCCCTCTTACAGCATTTCTATTGCCTCAGCATGCACTACAAAGCTGTTTAAAGCGAAGTGGGGAAGGCATAGAATGGCAAAATTCATTTTTGTCATAACGTGACCAGCGAAGAAAAACCGCTACAGGAATTGGCAAGCTTTCTTGATATACTGATTAACCTCCACTGAGGGATGCGAAATGTAATCCTTAACAAAATAGGCTAGGTTAACACGGCTATTAAGTTAGTGTGGTCATTTAGGCTCTAAAAAGTCGTACGCAAAGATCCCACGGGGTATTGTAAGTAAATCGCCGAAAAAAAGGGACTACGTTTTTCAAATCAAAGTCATGAGTGGGACTACGACTGTTCTCTGATTTTCTTTTACAGTCCAGTAGCGGGTAGGCTCTGCCTCATTCCTATTGTTCAAGAAATGTACAACCCGGTTTGGCCTTTTATTTCTTGCATTGGGCCTTGTTAGCGAAATCTTGAAATGATATCGCCGCCTCCTTTTTCGCAATATTCTAAACATCTGAGCTCGTTCAATAAAAACGCGGTTGCTTTGTCCCATTCCTGACATAAGGTGAAATTCCTTACGGCTTACTAGACAGCATCGGAGTTGTGTCAGTGTACATTACATTGCGCATGCAGATTGCATCTTGGTTGGTTGGTTGGTGAAACCTTTATTGAATACCTGCCGAGATTTCACCGAACGGGATTAGTCACCCGCTTGGGGGCGTCACCGCTGTCTTCTGCGCCTGTTCTGTGGCGTAGAAGTCCTGTAGCTTCACCGCATCACAGCCCGGCTGGACGGCACAGATTTGGTCGTCAGAGCTGGGGCTGATCTTTGGTAAAATCCCAGACATCTATGTTAAAGTGGCTTACGCTTTACGGCAGACCTTACACGCGTTCGTCGTGTGTATTAACGGATACATTCGGAGATAGCGAGCCTGGTCAGGCTAAGTGCGCGTCTGCAGTTGCCTAACTGCCACCCCGGCTCCTCGTGGGAACCATTCGCTCTATTTTTGTACTTCACTTTATTTTGACTTTTTTCATGCATTTCATTGCGCAATGTTTTTTTATTTATTTCTGTTTCCTCTCTTGCCTGAACGATCTCTCACATTCGTTTCACTGTATTGTCATTATCACCAATTGGCGTACCAATCACTGCGGCTAGCAGAGATGACCTCTCAGGCCCACATGAAAGAGTTCTCTCTTTATATATGTGTGTGACCTGTCCAGCTTGTCGCTTTGTGGAAGGAAGCGTAATTCTTTGGTGATTTCGTTGTAGCTCTTTATTCGGTCCTTGGTGCTTTACCACGGATGGCAGTCGCGGGCGCGGTGTCTTATCTCGCGCGCACTTGCGTGTACAGTCTCGTTTCCGTTACGATGGTTCACGAAAACTTCCCCCTTGTGGGAGCAGGGAATTACTGGACTCTAGTTTGTGGTTCTAGCTCTCGGTGTGCTTGGCGTCGCTTTAGGATTCGGGCAGCTCATTCTATAATATTACAAACCTATCGATTTTTTGCAATAAAAGTTTTTGCTTTTTTTTTTCTCTCCACAATTATCAAATTCATTGTGTCTGTTATCTACAAATGGGCGGAAGTTCAATTGAAAATAAAATGGGACCTTACTACGCCAAAATCCCTTGGGCACACCCGGAGCCAAACTTTTTCTCATAATACAAAGGAACTCTACTGTAACAAGTATTATAATCATAGCAGTCATCATCAGGTCTATCATCACCTTAGTTTATTGGGTCCACTTCTAAACGTAGGCCAACCTTAAAGGTACCCAAGCAGGTTTGAAGGTTTGAGCAGCGTCATTTCTTGAAGCGCCATGATTAGCAAAGCAAAGACGACATTTGTGAAGTTTTAATGCATCAGAGCGATTGCGCATGCACCAGCAAGCCGTCAGTGCAATCGTTACTCAAGGAAATAGTATTTCTGCGTTCGCAACATTTCTTCTTTTTGGGTTCTTTTCTCTCTTCATTATATTATCTGAGCGCAAATAAACTTGTTAGTGAAAACCGGAATTCGTGTAAAGTTCTATTCCACTCCTTGAGCTACAATCGCCCTGTTTTGATGTGTGAGCATAAATTAGAGGTTGAGAAGGGGTTTTATATTGTTTCCATTGTGCTCATAAATGTCTATTTTAGCCTTTTGTGCCTGTATGCCTCCAAAACCCATAAATGCCTAGTTTCAATGCCTAGTTTCAATAAGGACTCATATGAACGATAATTAGCCTCGCTTTCGCGTTCGGTTGCAGTATGAGAGCATTATTAGTGCTACCGGCAGCATTGACAATTCAAAAATGTGTAGGGTTCAACCTTGTCCTCTAATTCGACCAAATACCGGAATACAATCGCTAGTACTAGTAGAGCGGAAAGCTCAGTCTCAGTGACAAGAGACACAGTAGTCAATGTCAAATCTGGAAAGCGTAGCGGTATGGTATGGTTTTTCCAATTTTCACAGAAATGTTTGTATTACGTTCCGCGTGCTCTCCAAACATAAGCGGTGACATCCTCGTTTTCAGAAGCACACTTAAATACAACTCTATTAAGAACGGCATGGTTGGGCATCGAGCCCGCCTTTGTAAGCAGATCCCGCCCATACTGAGAGCCAACTGCGAAACATTACTGTACAGCGGCGTTCTCTTACGCCGTAGTATTTACACTGCGGATAGGCTCTAAAATATGTTTTTGCATTAAAAATCTGCTCAACTGCTAAACATCTTCCCAAAACACTCTTCAAGTGTGCGGAAAATTATTTTGCACTGTTGGGAAAATTTGATTGTTCAGTTGGGATGTCTGTGCATACGACAATGTTGCTACAGTTTTACATAATTGCCGTTTAATAAGAACCAAGTAACTTCCATGTATATCATAGTCTTTCTTGTCTTTATTACTTGTGTCTTCTTTTCCGTTGTTGGATCTTCCGCAGCCGGCTGATCTAAGGGGTGGCGAAAAACACGCCTTACTGCGAATATTTTGAACATGACCCCAGTCTTTTTTGGGATTTTTCCAGCCTAATTTGCTTATATATTGTTGCAGCGACGATAAACAATCTACATAAGAAAAAGCAATACGCTTTGAATACGCGCACACGCGGAGACATCTGGAGAAGTCCCCTCGGCTTATTGATACACTGCGTGAGCTATTGCTTTCTTAAATTTTGCCCGAGTATAGAGCTTTCTTTAAATCAGGACCACAGCCCTCGAATCACCTTTCCTATGCATGTTTATCTCTAAGCGACGCTTGAACAAGTGACAGCAACCATGAAACATGAATGTAAGCACAGCGCTTGTTTAATACGTCACTAGAGTGCCATTTGTTAAGCATTTGTCTCGGACAATTGAACGGATATGTTCAGATGTTGGCAGTTTGTACCGTAATGAGGAAAAGTAATAAACGTTTAATGGAGCAGTCAGGGTTGTTTGGTTGACCTGCGGGCGTAGGACCTCATTGTGTAGTAAGCCCTGGGTGTTGGCGGCCTGTCTAGCCCGGCCTACCAGATGTTCTTGTGAACCGGTTTGGAGCTGGTCAACCAAACCACCCAGTGCTCAAATTAGAGATTCGCGGCAAGGGATCATGTGTGGTGGCTTTCCCACACCATGTGCCAGTAAGTGCATGGCGTTACGCACAATGTAGAAGTGTATGTGTATATTGTCGGATATATTGAGCGTAGGAATGTAACATTATAAAAAGACAATTCTGGTTTTCCTGTTGAAAATACAGGTCACCCAATTCTTCGTTTGAACGTTTTGGCACTTATGTAGAAATTATGAGTGCTTATAGTTTCGATGTTTGTCGCCTAAGATTTTCTTTTGCCTGCCTATACTCGGCGCGTAAAACCCGCATTTTTATGCCTAAAAATCCTGCCTGTGCACATTGTGTTGTTTGTCGGCGCCCATCTTTATCCCCTCCTTTTCTTCTGTTCCGTTTTGTGCACTGCCTTGGTGAGACGTCAGGTAAGGTATTTCTGGCAAGGAATTTGAGTTTTTTTGCTTCCCTGAAGGCATGAACTTCGACACCACGTGCCTTGCCCTGTATGGTGGTCAGAAACAGTTCTACGTCCATGTCGTCGTCATAGGTTGTAAGACTGGCTGACCAATCAGGCTTCTTACAGGGCTCTCTTACGGGTGCGCTATGATGAGCAGTCAGCACCGAGGGCATCGATAGCTGCACAGGCGGAACAGCTGTTAGAGTGAGAGTGGGAACCAGTGAGGGGCTGTCTATGTGTATTTTATCGGCTGCCCAAGGTGTGCACTGGGCTAGGTATGCTGATCTGGAAAGAGTGACATTTGTCTTGTCGGTGTTTGTTGTGACCGCAGCTGCAGTGGTGCTTCCTTGCTGTATGCTGACGGTTGTGGCTGCTAAAGGCAACTTATTGGGGGCCGAGGCGGGGACCAGTTCAGTATCGCTGTCGTGAGTCACCGTCGAAACCACACGCTACTGTTCCCCCGGCTAGCAACGTCCGCGCAGTTCTGCAGGAATAAAGACAACAACATATATTGCGCCTTCGAAAAGCTGATGTTTTTCATGGTATTGATTTTTAATTTTGTTCTTATTGGGTTCTTGTACAGTTCGTGAACGCGCGGCGACATCAAAAGTGGCAAAATATGTATGTTTGTGAGTGACGGTTCTCAATTGTATGGTCATGTTCCCCGTATTGTCAGCAAAACCTGTTACAATTATTGCAGCGGACCGGGTTTGGTTGAGAAAGCTAGACTACGCAACGAGATACACCTGCGGTGAACTAGTATCGTATTATGGCGCGCTTTAAAGTAAGGATTATGTGCTTCGTGACTTTATTTTGTGGTCTCATAATTTTTGCACGCACTGCTGTTACACCTTGAGCTTCAGACCTTCGAGCAGATGTGTGTATGCGTTCGTTAGGAGAACCGTTTCAGATATATTACCTGAGGGTCTGTTGGGGCTCAAAGGGGGTGAGAAGGTTTTGTCCAAATCACCCATGCACTACTGAGCGACTAGCTTGGTGCCCTGCTGCTGGTAAGTAACTTCTACTGGGAGTTCGCCTAATCTGTTTTGTTTGCGTTCGAGACTTTAATACCCAAACCGTCAAGGAACCGTAAAGTCAGAAACAAGGATTGTGAGGATATATGCCGTTCGGTGTCGAATCAATCCATCATCAAAAAATGGGGTAGTTTTATATTTTCAGGATGGCCATGGTTCGATTCAATAAAAAGAATACATTGGTTCAGCCCTTAATGGGGGATGCTTACAATAAAAAATTTCGAAATCCATGCACGCAGAACAATGCCGGGGACGGTGCTATTTTCTTTACTTTAACTTCTTGGCAAAAACGTCCCCTATCACCCTTTGGGTAGGTCGAGAGAGAGCCCATCTGCTGTAGTAAGTTTCACAAGTTGACAAACGGCTACGGTTCAAGGATAATGTCCATCACCTTTCAATGTGTCGCCACGGTTGGCTGGAGCTTTTTTTAACCTACAGTTACACAAGGTGCCCCATTCAATGTGAGCTGTTTAAATTCGTTGAGGCATTTACCATTTGCAATCGAATTATTGCCCTTTATTATTTCATTACCACTTCAGAAACAGTGCAAACCTGCCGTACTCTACTATCGCTCTTAGCCAGTGGTTTCCTCCAGCGAATTTCTCTAGAAAAACGACAGACACGTGACAATATTTGCATTTTCTGAATGGCTGTATCATGCAGTGTGAGAGAGAAACCTATTATAGCAAGAACAACGTTTTAAGAGGAAACGCGCGACGCAGGCCTATTTTCACTGAAGATGTAAAGAACCTAAAACGGTGCTTTTGAAAATGCTCAAAGTAGGATTTTACTGGCACTCCTGTGTGAGCTAAAGAACATCATATGTCCAAATTTTTGAATTTTTTAAAATTTCATTCTGAATTTCATTTTCACTTTCAAATAATTTAGGCAAAAAAAACTTTGACATACACCTGAACGCAGCCGTACGGCTACGAAGTAAAGCTATACAGCTTTCTCAGAAACTTTGCAGTTGAAGAAAAATTCGCCCTTTTCAAGGATTTAGGCTGCATTCAGGTGGATGTCAAATTTTCATTTGCAGAAACGCACTCCACCTCGACAATTTCCCCCCAATCTGTTCTAATCAAAATATTTAATTTCACTTGAAGTTCTAATCCGCAAAGCAACCTTGCTCTATTTTCTCTTTCACCACTCCGTTCGTGTCATTCGTAATAAAACAAACAATTTTCTGCAATGTTACTCTTTCAAAAGTACATTTCCTTGACCACCACGTGTTTTCTGCCGATGTGGGGAGAATACGAGGGTGATAACGGTCTCATGAGCCAAATGCACATAACTGGCTGTTGGCCTTCTGTCCAATATCGGTGTAAAGTATACTTTATTAAATTAAAGTATAAATAAAGTACACTTTATTAATGTATACTTTATAAAGTAAAAATAAAAAGAATAAAGCACACTTTTATTCTGACGCAGCCGATATTGTATAGCTTCTCGAGTGCACTGTTTCAGTGCAATACATAGCCAGAATTGATCCAACTTTTCGTAAGAGGTTCAATATTCCCGGATGTAATACAATAATTTGCCGTTTTTCATTTCGTACAATAAAATAAACGTTTTCGGTCATGCACTTAAACATCTTGAAGCATAGTTTTGGCATCCTCTCTCAAAAGCCACCAGAACGTGATAATCGGGGCTCATGACTCATGTGTAAGTGTGGTCAGTTTCGCCTGGCATCAATGAAATTTACGTGAAACTAAAGTGCTTAACTGTGAAATAAAATTACCGAAAATAATATGCGACGGATTTCAACTTTTCTCCAACAATTATTTTGTGGTAGTCAAAATAACCGATCATAAGTCGTGTAAACTCTGCTCCAGCAGAAGTATTTTTTCCCAGTCTACACATACCTAGCAGCTGAATCCCGTCGTCTTACCGAATACAGTTGCGTTAACAGCCTGTTCTTGCCGGGCTATGCAATTTTCGTCTTAGGCTTAAGGCTGCGGTAGCACTATTGGTGTCAATGCTTATAATTTCATACTTTTCTTGTTTGTCTGCTTTTTTGTTTATTTGTTTTTTTCTTTCTCTGCTGCGTATGAGAATATGTGCCCACAGGTTTTTTTGTAATCTCTTATTGTTCACATATATTGCTCTCGGCCTGCTATGATGAACCTACCCAGTTCTGCATTTCTTGGCAGGGCATTTTTTTGCAGTTGGTATACTCATGAATTCTTTCACATTGGTGTCGGGAGAACCCGCACCTATAGCAGAACTTCTGTATTGCGAGAATGTACCCACCCAGACCCGACTACCGTCTATTTTCTTTTTATTTACATCATTATTCTACTTTTTTGATTCCTCATTCGCACCCGCTTCACCCGCACATCACCTGTGCTGTACGCGCAGCTCAAGGCTATTGGTCGCTACATCGAGTTTAGGTGTGGTGTTTTCCATGCACTGTTGATCTCTGCATTTTCGATTCAGCGTTTTGTCTCTTTGCTTTTCTTCTGCCAACTTTTTTCCCACGATCACAGCCGGGTGTTATGCATACATCAGCACATTCAAAGCATCTTTCGCCCTTTGCATCGTTTCTTGAAAACGTATATAAGAACTGTGACGGCAGCATTATATATAACCATTACTCTGAAAATAGCAAGCTTTTTGCTACTACTTTAGTACACATTTCTTTTGCTGTAATTGCTAGGTGTTCGACTATTTGCTCATGCTGCCTACTTATTCTATTCGCTTTCAGATAATGGCAGCCTCGTTTCTGTGTTTTCAGAAGGGGAAAATAGATAATGAGTATTATCTTGTTTTATCACCTAATTGGTTTTCAGCTATATGACACCAAGGCTCTTGCTTAGGACAACAGGAAATTTTCTATAAGCATTTGTATGTAATAAATACCAGACGTTCCAAAAGACACTCTGGAAAAATACAGAAAACGAAAAAGATTGATGTACAATTTCTACCTTTAGAAAATCTATTTCATTTTTTCAATGTCCTGAAGCCGAATCTTCTGAGATTGCGATTGTTTTACGATGAAGCTTCTTGGCAAGTCGTAATTTCTGTGTCCACTAATAAAAATACCAACATAAAAGCGAGCAGGCGCAGGCGACGACTGTTCAGCGGCTGTGGAGGAAGTTTGTCAAGCCAGCTTACCCACATCTAAAAATTTGCCTACAGTGCGGTTTTCCGTCAGGTAAGAAACCAAGAAAATGACGGGTGCTCGTGTGTGCGTGCGTTGTGGCGACCACCGAGCGTCCCAGGCGCTCGTTTGCAAGCCAAGCATGCAGCCTGGTTGAGATTGGTGAAGAATCGACAAAAAACTTCTGCGTTTGCAGTAATCGTAGCAACATTTCCTAGGAAAGAGAAGGACTCCAGCGTTTGCGTTATCGTGGCAATACTGGCTAGCAGCAAGGACGACAAGTCACAGCGTATGACCCTCAAATGGGATTTTTAATGATTACCACTTTCAAAAATCCTAAAGAAGCTCAGACCTATACAAACAATGATTGAGTAAAGGTCGTTGCAGCAGCTAATATCAAGCAAATCCGCTGCAACACTGGACCTAAATTTACGTGACGGGGGTGATGGTTGCGTACAGCTTCGCTACGTTCAAGTCTTGCGCGTAAGTGTTAGCTCTGTTGTGTATTTGCAGGATGTATGCGCCTCGAGCGCGGCCAGTAGAAGCGCCACTAAGATCCCCCTTGTGGCCAGTTTTGAAAGCAGCTACGGGAGTCTCCGGCTCACTCCCCGCAGTCGAGGGTGCTTTTGGGTCTCATTCAAGACAGCGATTTACTGTTGGTACGTGTTCGAAATACAGATTATTGTAGAGCAGGCACTGTGTTTGCAAGCGTGGTGTGTTTACCAGAGTATAAACGTTTATGAAGCGACCTTAGTGTGGTACTATAAATCTCTATGAGAGCCAGGTATTTGTAACAGGCCGGACTCTCGAATCAGGCTTATGCGTGCAGCTCATTGCCATTCCCTTGCACTGAAACTTAGCGGCAGTGTCTTTGTAAGCAGTGTTTCCTCCGATTGTCATGTTGCGGCCATACGCACTTTGATGTAAATCGGCTTTCTGTGCTTAGCTAATCTACCGGAGCACTCATACCTAACAGCACGCAGTTCCGCTTGTCAGTATCATATATCAGATATTGATCACTGCCCTGGGCAAGAAAATGCGACCTACATTTAGAAGCATTCTACAAAAAAAAGTACAATGGGTAATGCAAAATTATACTCTAGATTCAGCACACGTCGACCAATATAAATTGTGTACGTCGCGAGCTGAGCGCTCGCAAAGATTCATCGGTTTCATTTATTCTCTACGAGAAGCGTGGAGACAGGCTTATAGAGAAATCCGCGGCCGCGACTAAACTATTCTTCAAAACATCGTCATATGACACACGCACACTGCAGAATCTTGCATAAACCGAAATCAGGGGGCCTTATCAGGTGACCCTTCTCCCGAGCCCCTGTGTACGAGATTTCGGTGCACGTTAGGGATCCCCAGGTGGTAAAGCGTAATCTCGAGCCTTCCACAGCTACGGCGCGCCTCATCGCCTCTGTTGCGTCGGCGAGGCAAACCCTACAAGCAATCAGTTAAATCTTCAAACGACACCTCGTATCACTTGTGAACTGCCTAACCTGTATTTTTCGAATAATGCGTCTGCCGAGCGATCAGGCGTTCGTTGAAGGCGAAAAACCAGCGAAAAATGAAGGGGCATCTTGTGTGTGACAGTACTAAAACGTTCAATCATTGATTGCGCTATGCATTCGTAAACAACGATAGGTAAATGCCCCCCTGGTGCATTTCCTCGTGTCTTGCGAAATAGTGCATTTCGCATTCAGTTGGTCTGGTGAATACTACCTTGCGTTAACAAACGTATTTAGCAGTTCCGAAGCTGAACTGTTTTTTTTTCTCGTAAGACTATTCTATTTATTCCTTATTTGCAACCATGGATTTTTCCGTGGTTTTAATAATTTATACCTTGGTTCTTGCTATAAGGCGAGAGTGGCCACATATTTGACAAGGCACAGCCTTTGAGTGTACTTATCATTTTGGCGTGGCCTATATTGCCATCAAAGGTACCGTTATTGTCAGTTATTGTGTTATCACAACCCCGAAATATATTTTTCTACGACGTACGTATTCGAAGCAAAGGCGTATTTGTTGTCGGTGCTCCACAATGAACAAACTTCTTATAGTGCCAATATCAGGTCTAAACGAAGCGACAAAAAAAGAATTCACTTGCGTTGAGGTGTTCGAAGGTGACAGTGGTGATACGCTTCTGCCGTCGCCGACGCCCATAAGAGCCGCCAAGAAGCCCGCACTGCCAAACATCCGCGTAGCTTTTGTAGGAGTTCTAGAGCTCTACCACGACGCAGCTATTTTTTTTTATTTTTGTCCCCTAAACATGCGATGTGCTTACAGACGTCACCGTAACAAGTTCTGTAGTGCGCGGAAAGGCAAAGTTAGGCGAAAGAGAACAAAACACTGAACGAACTTAGCCACGTACGGCTAATCTCGGAAACGCCGCGGAGAAGCAGCGGCAGGCAGCACAGTGATCAGGAAGCTCGAGGGGTATATTTCAAATTGTATGATTGCAGAAATCAGTTTATAAATATTTGTGTTTTTGCAGGAATAACTTGAGTCATATTTTTTTAAGGTTTGGCCTTCGGTGAGTGGGTAGTTCTTATTCATCAAAAAAGGCAATTTTATATTTTTCTTTATTTATTACAGATAGTGAACGTTCAGTAACCATATACTCGTGATAAAATTTACACGCTGAAGTGCCTTTACTAATTTTCACGTCACAACAAACAAAACAACAGCCAAAAGTAGACGAGAGCCCCGCATCTTCTTGATCCTCGTAGACGTGTTCTTCAGAAGGAAACGTTTGTCAGAATCTCGACACAGGCGCGGATTTGGATAAGTATGCAAACAAACACAGAATTTTAGTACGAATTAGAGCTCAATACAAGAAGAAAATAAAAGTGCGTAAACTGCCTTAAAGACGAAGTTGGCTAAGATGAATTCTCGCTGATGCTTCACAACGTGGCAATATTTATTCTATTTTCTATAAACTCAACTAAAAATCATTGCACCTATTTTTAGGTTAGCACGAACAACTTTTGGGCTGCCCACTACTGCTGGCTATTTTGGTTAGCGAAGCGGGCAGGCTTTTGCGGTGTGCCGTGCAGCATCCACGCGACCAGAGGAAAAATTGAAAGTAAACCTCAGCGCGAAGAGAATTCGCGCCAAAGAAGGGAGGGAGCGAGATAAAATACACGAACAGAAACCTACTACTTGTCTCACCTTTCAACTAGTGGAGGCAACGGCAAAGCAACAAAAGAACAAATCAGCATAATATGCCGTGTACCGCAGCAACGAGGGACGGGACAGGGCAAGAGGAAGAGAAGCTTCGCCCCTAAAACAAACTTGCGGGGGAACAGCACATCGCAGAGGTGCAAACAGGCTCGTCATCATGACCTCTAGACTTGACAAGACGGCCCCCAGTCGCCCCCCCCCCCCCCCACCAAGACAGCCTTAGGGACCATGATCAGCGCGCAATAGGCAGCGGGGACAGTGAAACCCGGACCTGTCTGGCCACGCAACCAGATGAGTGCCAGCGCAACTATGCCCAAGACAGACCGCGTAAGTCGGCCCCGTTTACTGCTCACGCGCAGACCACTGACCAAAGTTAGTATCACAGAAATCCGTAAAGGCTCCTTTGCACGCCTGATCGAAGTTACAGCCCATCAGGCCTACCTCTCTCAAAGAGTATCTCACAAATACAATGTCTCCTGCAATTGCATACACATTACAGTGTACGATAAGGAACACGCCCAGCGTATCGGTTAGACCACAAGTATACAAATCTATCAAAATGGAAAAATCGCAATCCCTTCAAGGTCAAGAAATGGTATCACCACCCGAACAGGACACGCGGAGTCATCGAAGTCGAACCGAATGAGGCTAATGAAGACGTCCTGAGGTGGCTTCGATGTGACTAAGCTAAGGTGCTGTAGTGTTCATGCTCCCCACTGGAAGCGCATTCTGTTTCGGCGCCTCCAGACACAGCGTGCCAGTTAGCGCCTCTCGACCGTGCGCCGATTTGTTCCCCGTGAAGGGGCCCTTTCCCTCGCCGGCAGCGCCCCCAACACCACGGGCAGATGAACCATGCACGGGGAGACGCTTTGGGTCCTTGCTGCTGAGCAGTCCCAAAATCCATGTTCTTTTTGGGTGAATAAACCCCTTTTTTCAATTGTGCCTGTGCGTCAGTTTCACTGACCGCGCGGACATAAACGTAGCCATGAGGACGTGTTCGTGCGACCCACGTTGAAAGGCAGTGCTACGCAATGGCTACGCACGCTTCAGGACGATTGCCTGAGTTGAACGGCACCTCCTGGGGATCATGCTTTTCACGCCTGCTATTCTACTTTGAGGCCAACAACATCATAAAACCCAGCAAAAAGAAGGCACACCTGCTCGTGCTGTGTGGGGAGGAGACATACGACACCGTCTGCTCCTTAGTTCAGCCAAGCACACCACCGGCAGTGGACTACGACCACATCGTTGCGGTGCTGCACAAGCACTACGACATAAGGCCGTCGGAAGTGTACAGCCGCGGGCCCATTTTCAGCGAAGGGACCAGATAGAGGGAGAAGCGGTCAGCGCCTACGTTGCGTCGCTGAAAAAACTGGCCGCCGATTGCAACTTTGGAACGATGCCCACCCCAACGGTAGCTACCGAACACCCAGTCGCCACGCCACCAGCGAACCCTACCATGCTACCACTGGACATTATGCTCCTTGACCAATTTGTGTGCAGACTGCTGGACGACTTCCTACAACAGCGCCTGTTTGCTGAGACGGACTTGTCGTTCGCAAAGGCTTACGATATCGCCATTCGAGCGGAGAGTGCCGGCAAGCAGCAGCGTGACCTTCGGAATCCCACCGAGCCGGCATACCTCACAAATCACCAGCTCCAGCCCCACCAGGCAAGTGCAAAAATCCACCTAAGGCTCAGCGCTGCTGTCACTGCGATGAGCAGCAAAGCTCACAGTCATGAAAGCTTCAAGGCGCAACGTGTCATTTTTGCAAGAAGGAAGGTCATATTGAGAAGGCATGTATAACAAACAGGAAGCAGTCGAAGGCAACCCCGTAACGTCTCAAGCGCGTGAATGCCTCAGAGGCAATATTTCAGGCGGAGACGCACGTAGTCTACCAGCATCGCCGGCGCTGTACGACCTAAACACCGTTCTCAACCTACGCATGCAACCGAAGATCATGATCGACGTCACCGTGCATCACCAGCTGATCCACTTCGAGGTGGATTCCGGAGCAGCCTGTACGCTCGTTGGCGAACACACGTATCAGCAGACCTGGCGGCATCATGCACCCATCTTGCTCGATGACGACACGCACCTGAGAACGTGGTCTGGGCAGGCCTTGCCACAACTGGGAAGTGCCAACGTGGACGTTTGCTTCAACGCCACAACCTGCCAGCTTCTGTTCCTTATCGTGTGAGAGGCCGCATCTAGCCTTTTGGGCCGAAATTGGTTCGACCCCCTTGGGATAACAATTGGAGGTATCAACCAGGCTACCGAAAGAATTTCGTGGAGCGACTTCAAAAGAAGTACGAAACGGTTTTCGCTAAGTATATTCCCGGTCACAACGGACCTCTCATCAGTTTGGAGCTCCCACAGTACGCAAGCCCCAGATTTCTCAAAGCCAGGCCAGTACCCTTTCCCATGCAGTCGTCGTACGAAGAAGAGCTTCGCAAGCTCAAGCAGCCGGAGGTGATTGAGCCGACACAGCACTCAGACTGGGCCACGGAACCCTACGCCTTTGTGGAGACTACAAGGTACCGTGAACCTGGCAACTAAGGTTTCTGCTTACCCACTACCAACACCACAGGAGGTTTTCAACACACTCCATGGAGGCCGAATTTTCGGAACGCTTGACTTTACCAAGGCGTCCCATCAGCTGTAGGTGAGCGAAGAAACATCTGAATTGCTCACTATAAACACTATAAGGGGCCTGTCCAAGGTTAAACGACTTCCGTTCGGAGTGGCAGCAGCCACAGCAATTTTCCAGAAGTACATGGAGTCCACGCTTGTTGGAATTACAGGAATATGCGTTCACCTGGATGATGTGATCATTAGCGGCACATCAAGCGAAGAACACGCAGCACACCTAAAGCTTGTTCTTGAGAGGCTAGCCAGCGCCACCTTGCCCTTCAGCATAGACAAATGCTGTTTTGCAGTGCCCGAGGTAAAGTTCTTGGGGCACCGGATCAATGCTCAAGGCATTCATCCCTCTGATGACAAGTTACGTGCTATCAGTGAGGCACCAGCACCAACCAACAAGCAGGAACTGCAGTTTTTTCTTGTGGTCATAACGTTCAACGATCGATTCCTCGAGAAGCGAGCAGCTTTGGCTAACGACCTGTATCACCTGTTACAAAATGATGTCCCATGGAGCTGGTCGTGACCAACCAGAAGGCATCCGAAGCGCTTAAGGACCTGCTCCGGCGGCGCGCCGTCCTCAGGCACTACGATGAAACGAAGCCCCTGATTCTAGCCTAGGACGCATCGCCCTACGTTGTGGGAGCAGTACTCTGACAAGCCAGCGATCAAGGCAGGGAAGCACCGATTGCTTTCGCACCCCGCACTCTTTCACCGGCAAAGCGAAACTACTCGCAACGGGATCGAGAAGTGTATGGAGCCATACACTTTCACCAGTACATTGCTGGCAGACACGTGATCAGCATTACAGATCACCGACCTCTTTTGGGTAATTTGGGTTCCCAGAAACAAATACCTGATACACTGTCCCCTCGTAACACACGGTGGTGCATAAAAATGTCAGCGTACGACTACGAGCTCGTGCACCGGCCAGTAAAAATGCACCAGAACGCACATGCATTGAGCCGTCAGCCGCTCGGCGAAACAATTGAGGATCCTCCACAAGTGGGCTGGGTGCTGATATTTAAAGCCCTGCCTAATCCCCCGCTAACGGCCGACACGGTCGCCGTAGCGACGCAAGAAAACCGGAGGTTGTCGCAACCGAGCGAAGCACTGCAAAAAGGTCGCGTGCAGAAAGTGACCGGAAAAAACTTCAACGCCTTTAAGAAAAGAGCAACGGGGTTGAGTCACCATCACGGCTGCGTGACACTCGGGTCACGAGTCGTTATCCCGCACGCACTGCGCGAGCAAGCCATGGCGATCATTCATGCTGGGCATTGAGGAGTAGAAGCCATGAAAAGGTGCACTCGCAGCTACATGTGGTGGCCAGGAATTGACTACGACATCGAAACAGCTGTGCAAACGTGTTAAGCTTGCCAGGGAAACCAACACGCCCCACCCAGAGCCCCCATTCCTGATTGGGAGAAGCCAACAACTCCACGGCACACCCTGCACGTTGACCTTGCAGGCCCAATTGGAGGAACAACATTTCTAGTTGTGGTGGATGCCTACACGAAATGGCAAGAAGTTGTACAAATGAGTAGGCCAACATCTGCAGCAGTCACCGTCGCCCTGCGTGCGTTGTTTGCAACGTTCAGACTACCTCAAAAGATAGTATCGTACAATGGCACGGCATTTGTGTCGGCAGAGATCAGGCGGTTCTACAAACACAATGGCATCACAGCTGTGACATCCGCCCCGTACCACCCAGCAACGAACAGCCAAGCTGAACGCTACGTGGTTGAACTGAAGAGGGCACTTTGCAAGGACGAGACAGGGTCATTGCAGCGACCTTCACCCCGCTTCCTTTTTAAGCAGTACACAACAGTGCAAAATACAACAGGTCAGACCCCTGCGAGGCTAATGTTTTCGCGGGAAATGAGGATGCCTCTCGCAGCCGTTCGACCAGAGCCATCTTCAAAGGCGGCACAGGATTCCCGCGACCCAACCCGCAGCCGATGGATACGAAAGGGAGAACGCGCGCTCGCCCGCCAGTTTCAACACAAGGCCGAATAGATCCCAGCGACAGTTAAGACACGAATTGGCCTGCGGTCGTGGCTCGTCGAGATTTCCGGGACGAAAACTCGGCGGCACCTCTATCAGCTCCGCCAGCTTAGGCCATCTCCAAGCAAACCAGCCCTTTCTGAAGGAACTTTTCACTCACCACCCGCCAACAGTGCCTGGCATCTCACTATGGAGAGCGCCGCGGTGACGCCGACAGCCACGTGCTCAGACTGCTAGCTCCCGTCTCCGTTGCAACCCCAGGCCGTCGACCTACGCAAAACCTCACGGCAGTGACACCCCCCTGACCGCTACCATGCACTCTTCTGACCGCTACCATGCGCTCTTCTAAGGGGGGAAGAAATGTTGTGTTCATGCTCCCCAGCGGAAGGGCATTCTGTTTCGGCGCCTCCAGACACAGCGTGGGTGTCGGCGCCTTACGACCGCTCGCGAATTAGTGTTCCCCGCTAAGGGGCCCTATCCCTTGCCGGCGCCGCATCCGACACCGCGGGGAGATAGACGATGCACGGGAAGACGCTTTGGGACCTTGATGCTGACCAGTCGCAAAAAGCCGTGTTTTTCTTCGGGGAATAAACCCTATTTTCAAGTGCGCCCGTGCGTCATCAATCGCTTACCGCACGCACATAACAGGTGCCTACGCACAAAGGACAGGCAAGACCAACAGAGCAGTTGTCACTTTGGGCTCTCAAACCCTCCCTAAAGATATGAAGTACTATATCGCAATTGTGAAGGTAAGAGCCTACTCCCGATGCGTATGGTATATTACAATTGCCATCAAATCGGTCACATGGCGAAACTGCCCCCACCATAGCGTCTGGGGTAAATGTGGCAGGGAATATGATGAGACCAGGAATGTGCCCGCACCATTTACTGCGCTTCATGCAAAGACGTCGGTCACATAGCAGTCAGCCCGAAATGCCAAAGCCGTAACCCAACTACTTCGAAAACAACAGGTAACGACGCAGCCCGTGGTATTTTATGGGCTAACAGAGTGGCTCACTCCAGCAGCACTACGCCCTGTGATAGAGATCTCGCCGTAGCCACGAAGCAAGACCACAGATCCTCGTCAGTCAGCCAGCGGAAAAAGTTTTGCTCAAGTTGCCTTTTTATGGAATGAAGTCCGACAACTTAGGAAGGATATTCAAGAATACAAAAAGGCTCTTATCAAGAAGACAAAACCAGCACCTCCCGCCAACTCACAGTCCACACCTCAGAAAATTTCTTCAAGACCATGCTGGAGCCCCACGATTATACGCACGCCCACGTCTCAGCCCAGAAATGACCCTGACCTCAAGGAATTTCACATTATCCGATCGAGCATTCAGAAAGAACGTGCTCCTTCTAGAATCTCATGTAACAAAAACAACAGGAATGATATAGACCATGACAATTAAGCTCCCGCAACAACAGCCCCAGGAGGAGACACCCCGCAAAATTCCACCACATACAAGAGCCCAAGATTAGTAGCGGCTGCACCAATAGTCTTACAATAGAACAGTCGATGTTTTTGCAACAGTAACCGATAATATTGAAGAACATTCAACTACACAAACCGCTGTTTATTCTCCTTCATGAACCCCGAATCAAACCTAAGGTCAACGAATATGTTACGTATTGGGCCCTGTAATAACCTTCAAGCTAACACGCCCTCAAAACTCAGACCATGAAGCACTGGGGTACTGCCTGATTCTGGTTCGAAAAGAAATTGCATGTGATGACAATAAACTCCCTGGATTACGTCGCAACAGCACGACATAGTAATAATTCGTGGCAGACTTCCTAATGGCAAAGCAGTTCTTGTCGCCTCGCCTTACTACAACCCGCTCACTGGATATGCTGGAAACACTTCTTTTCAATGAATCACCCAGCTCATGCACCATTATTCTGCAACAGAGAATATATTTTGTGGAGATTTAAACACAAAAACACAACGTGGGGCTACGAAGCTGCTGATACTCGAGCAAAACTATTAAAAGAAACGATGGAGATGAACAATCTGATGCTATAAATGACCCCTTCGAAGCAACGAGAATAGGATTGCATGCTTCCCAGAAAGACACCTCTCCATACCTCAGCTTTGCGTCACCGGGGCTGGTAACTACATGGAAAACATTCGACGCCAATTGGGGAGTGATCACTTTCCAATAAAAGTTTTCCTTCGTGGTAAGCGAATCAGAAGGGCAAAAACTTTGGAATTGAAGAACTGGTGAAATTCGTGAAATCCATGATGAATCATCAGGTGCCGCAACACACTTCCGTACTTTTGTAAAGCGTATTTAGAATGCTGCCCGAACCTCGAAAGAGTTCATACTTGCTCTGAGGACACACGTGCCATGCGCGGCCACTTGGCAAACTTGAGGAGCCGAGCTAAACACCTAACTCGTAAATACAGACGACTAGGGAAACCCCACGTGTACATATTGAAACTCAGGAACAAATACAAACTTAGTCAGGAATATCAGAAACGATTGGCAAATGAGCACTTCCAAGAGCTATGCTAATCTTTAGGTAAAAAGCGCAAACTCTCGAAGCTTTGGGAAAATACCGAGGCATGGAAGGAAAGGGCAAACAACGTCTTCCACTCTTCTCGATTTTCACGCTCTGGTGGAGCGGGTGAGTATAGCAACGCTTTTTCCTTCAGCATGTACGCAACCCCGCACGTACCTACCTACCTGCAATCGAACTAGACTCGGACGACACAGCTTTAGAGATTCCTTTTACGATGCCAGAACTTGGCACCGCCATCTGACAAACCAAGGTGCCATCGTCACCTGGGGATGATGGAGTCACGTAGCAACGCATCCGCAACATCGACGAGCCTCAGCTAGAAAAACGTCTTGGCCTTATAAATTATTTCTGGAACACAGGTGAAATTCCAGGCATCCTGAAGCTTTCCCTCGTTAACCTCATTCGAAAGTCTGGAAATGCCTTTCTGTCATTTCCAACCATAGGCCCATATCTCTTACACCCATGTTATGTACACTGACCGAATGCCTGGTTACCAACTGTCTACAGTACCAATTGGAATATGGTTTACCTATTCCAAACTGGCTTTCGTCTTTACATAGGAACATACGATTGCCTCTGGCTCTAACGACAGGTAATAAACAGATCCCCGTACAACCGCGGACTTCCTGACTACTTCCTCACTAAAGACCTGCGGAAAGCATTCGGAAGAGTAGATAAAATGACGATTTTGACTTAAATGGCCCAATTCTTCTACAACAAAAAAACACAAGTTTAGGTTCGTAACTTTCTCCACAAACGGTCCGTTCAACTCAGCAGCACGCTCCCTGTATATTCAGCCAATACCTACTACTACGACAAAGGTGTTCCACAAGGATTTATACCCGGGCCAGGACTCTTCAACATTGCCACAGCAAAGTTAGCCAAAACTCTAGAACAAGAAACATCCGCCCAATTGAGAATCTATACTGACAAAAATTGACCAGATCTTTCGCGGGGGGAAACCATGGGGCGATGCGACGCATCTGGGGGTTTCCGTTCAGGTTTCCATTATGTTGTTTCCATTATGTTGTTTCAATTTGTTGTTTCCGTTACGCTGGGTATGATCGCGCCAACCAGCGCGATATTAGAATTGTTATTCTCCATTCAAATCATCGGTGGCCATCGGATGCCATCGGGGTGCCGGCGATGGAACGACTGAGCGGAGCGGCGCAGTTATCGCGTTTATATGTACCGCGCGTTAACGGCGAAGGGAATGAGAGAGAGCAGCGCATGTTCATGTGTTAGCCGAGTCCTAACGCGCGCTGACGCACAGTTGGCGTTGCGGTGAGAGCGGGCGCTAACACACAGATGGCGCTGCAGTGAGAGCGGCGTTACCCCGCCGCTGGAGTGGCGAGGAGAACGGGGGAGGGATGCCACCTACGGATGCATGCATGCACGCTGGAGAGACAAGGTGAGTTAAAGAGATGCGTCACATCTAATATTACGATATGGATGGAAGGTAGAGACTAATCGTCAACACCCGACATGCTGGTTGAGCTGCAGGCGGCAGTGAACAGCCTGCATTCCGAAACTTTGCCTATACCGTGCGCCAGAAAAGATAGAACATGTAATGATATCAAGTGATATCAAAACGCACCTCATGGACCCTCGCACGGCGGTACATTGAAGACACGACTATCCAAGCAACAGCTGACCAGGTATTCCTCCTCGGTCTCCCACTTGGCAGTATTATTAGTGCGAAAATAAGGTTAAAGCAACTATGACAGAAATGAAAACCCATGCTCAAATTTGCGGCGAGACTGACAAATATGGTGCCGCATATCAACAGGAATGCTTATCCATGGCTCAGACAGTTTCAATGGGCACTCTCGCATATGGATCTCCAGTATACAACCTCAACAAAACTAATACAAAACTCGTTCGCGTGCTCCTTAGGGCCTCATTGCGTACCATCACGGCCCTCCCAAAGCAAACAGAAATGGAAGCTCCTGAGCGAGCAGTTGCGCTCCCTCCTATACGCAAAATCATGAAACTTGTGAACAGGCAGACACCAAACCCTGGCTAACCCGACAAGGGCTCCTTCTCACAGCATGAGACGAGCACAAGCCTATACCAGTCTTCGACCGTGCCATCCATTTAGCACCCTGGACAATCTCGGAAAACATCACCAGCAATTTCATCGAACCTATCCCCCGTTCTAGAACGGCAAGAAGATCTAAACGTAGCCATCACTTGGAGAAGTCGAAACTTCCAAATGAGATCGACATCTGTACCGACGACAGCGCTGAAACTTTATATTGGGTAGCATTAAACTCCCCTGAAAACCGAACCCTTGGAGGTCAACTCTCCCTCAGACACGATGGTGCAACTAACTGGAAGGCAAACTCCGTGCCATCAATGATACCCTCCCTCATATTTGGTACGAGCTCAATACCCAACCAGCAGCCAAAATACAGATTTTAATGGCCTCGTTCCAAGCAGTTCAAGAACTTCGCAAGCAACTCTTCCTGAACCCACCCGGCAACTCTATACTCCTACACAAACAACTCCTCAAAAGCGAAAGCGTGCACATCAGTATTGAGTGGACTGCAGGGCACGAGGAGACCAGCCAGGAAACCAGTGAGCCCATAAATGCGACACAGGAGTGTTTGAACTTCAAGCCTCCACGGGTTCTCCTTTAGGCCTCATTACCCACTCTTCAGCCATCCTAATTCTCCGGCTAAAGAAACGTAAAAGACAACTTTACCAACAGATTACACCCCCTGGATGTCTTGCAACATTGTCTCAAGCAGCACATCCCAGGAAGTTTTTATGAACAAGCTATGCGCAGAGGCCGCCTACACTGCTCATATTACCCAGAAATGGATAAAATGCCCCAACACACACCCACGATGCCCCTACTGCAACATTGGCTTCAAATCTGGTCTCCACCACCTAGTGTGGACGTGGCTACACTTTTCCAAAAATTGCCCAGAGAGTTTAACAAACATAAATCCCAACACCCTACAGCATGAAACACACACTGGATTAGACGCATGTTTATTACGAACATTTTCCGCTTTCGCAGTTAAGAGTGGTCTGCGCGAGTAGTCTAACTGGGGCCAACCCGGGGAAGACTTTCAACCTCCCATAACACGAATGCTCTCGTTGAATACGGACCTTGATCAGTAATCCCCTTCCTTCGATCCCTCTCCACATTGTAAGGCAAACGCCCTCATTGCTCCAATAAAACCATCAATCAATCCGTACCAAAGCTCTTTGTAAGAGCGAGCTTTCGTGTTCGCGTCGGTTTCCACCGCGAGTCCCACAGCGTCAACGCCAAAAGAGCGAGTAGGTCCGTCTCTGTCTCTGTTTTATCCCGTCCAAGCTGCCGCCGTAGCTTGGACGGGATAAAACAATAAAACAAAACTAAAGCTAACCAAGTTAGTGTTATACGACGTTGGCCCTGAAATATTTTTTTTTCTATTGACTAAATTTTAGATATTTTTAATTCACCGCCTTGAAGATAATTGCGTGCACCTGCGGGTGTTGCTGATTCGTTTTTTTGGAGGCCCTCTGATAAGACAAACCTCGGATCAGACAAAGAAAACATCATCACCCCTCCAGTGCGTCTAATGAAAGTTCACCGAGTTAAGATAATTACCATTAAGTTTAAATGCATGCTGAATAAACCACCGCATTCTCTTCCTTGAACCGCTTTGTATTACAAATCAGTGCAACTTTGTCAAATAAAGTGCAGTAAGGCTATCAATGGAACCAAAAAAGAGTACTCTCTTCACTCATTGCCGTGTAAAAACAAAGGGAGGTGCTCCTGGTACAAAGCTAACCAATATGCTCCTCGAAACTCAGACGTGGTGCTGAGCGCCAAAAACGGGGGAGATCACCAAGCAATAAACGGATACAGCATCTGTCCACAGAAAAATCCCCAGCTGTTTAAATGACGCGAAGGCCCGTAACTTTAAACATTACGCCAGACGCTGCATAATACAGCTTTTAATTATACTGCCACACTGCTCACTTTTTTTGTGTGTATTTGTGTTTCTTACAAAACCTGGCTGCGGTCGATGAACCACTGTGTGTCGCGCGTGAAGCGTGCGTTTCTCTTGTTTTCGTAGTTTTCACGTGAAGCTTGACAGAGACGAAGTGATGCTGTTGTGTTGCTTTTGTGGAATAATTTGTTTTATTAATGGTTTTGTTCACCTAAGATATTTTTTCCCAAAAACTAGACTACAACACTAGGGGGGATAAATGCGGCATTTATTTGGCCGGCTTTCGTCTGATCGGGTCACTTTCCTGACTGGTTCTTTTACACTACTGTTTACAGGAAGTGTTTTCGTAACACAAAAGCGCTCCCAAAAACAACCATTCCTACAACAACATCGCTCCCTCCTCAACTGCTGTACATCTGGTGTTGATAGTGGGCGCACGCAGTTTATTGCATATGAAAGCCCCCAAGCAAGCCCCATTCAAGCCAACGCCCGCAAATACCTCAATGTAGGTTTGCAGTATTGCCAAAGAAAGTGGGGGAACAGGAAGGGTTGCGCGCCAGGAAAAAACCTTGGAGATGAAGTTGCTTGCTTCAAAAGACTTCCAACGTGAGCCTAATACGTAATTTGTAGGCTTAATGTAAAAGGAGGATACCGTATTTCTGTTATTTTTCGCGGATATAAATACCTTCAAAAACAGTGACTAAAGGCTTGCAAGATTTTATAGCAGTTATGGTCCCACCAATAATAGAAAAAAGAGATGGCTTCCAGCTGCACAAAGATAGAGCTCTAAGTGGCCTTACCCCTCGATAAGAAAACAAGCCGGGGTAAACGTGCAGGCTTTTTAAAGCTAAGATGCATAAGCAAGGGTCGCGGGTTTATCACATCGTGTCTGAATGTGCAGTCGGGCACAGAGCACTGGTTGCCTCTGTAGAACTTTCGCAGCTTTCACTACACGACTCTTTTTATATCTTGAGACCCAGGTTGTTATCCGGCTACCTTCCAACAACACTACTCGCATGATGTTCGCATGTTTGCAGTCACGTTTTGTGGCACGTCTCGACCAGCTCAGAAGAATGGACACGGGAGAATCGTTGGCATGTTTACCACAGCACACATTTATTATGTACAACTTCAACCCCTAAGCAAAATAAACACCAAGCAAACAAATACCTCCACCAAAGCAATTTTCACATAGCCAAAGAAGACGCAGCTGTCCTAAAAGTGAAAAGGGTTTAGTGGAACAAACTTGTGTTCTTCAAACAACTAAAAAAACACGAATGGCGAACCAGCCGTCAACAAACTGACGTTACGAGGAGAGCGTAGGCGAATCGAATGCAATGACAACGGCTCTGCCAGTATTACCCTTTCAGTGTGATTGTTTCCCGAAACATCAAACTTCATCGAGAACATTGTAAATTAACGGCCATAATTCGAGTCCAGAGATGACAGGGTGAAAACCTCTACCTTTCATACAAGATGACCCGTGATACATCAAATAAAAAGGGTAAATCATGCGCGTCGCTTTGAACACAGGTAACAGCTTGGCGATGCCGAATTGCAAAACAATATACAAGTTAACAAACATAATGCAGGATACGCGATATCACCCTCACTCTAAAAGTGCATCGACCCGACGGTATAAGGAAACGACCATCCAAACAAAAAAAAGTGTCCATCGTATTGCGTAGTAAGCCTAGAGCTATCCAAGTGAACCAAGTTTGGCCACCTGCAACGTTGTGGTGTGCCGCCATCACTATTGTGCCCAACCTGAAACATAATTTATAAAACGCTTCGCTGAATCCTCTATGGTCCGAAATAGAGTCGAAGGAGCTTTTCACTTAGTTGGAATCGTCGACGCGCGGTGCAAACACACACAAAACTACCTGGGTATTTTAGATTACTCAACATCTCGTCTTCGGAGGTTGTAGCTCTGCAACGCTACAAGGCCTCATATCCCTGCTGTAGGTACGGTTGGACATCAGCGCTGAGGTCATCATCACCCAGGTGAGGCCGCATGGCGTCCATAATTGTTGTCGACATTTTTCTATTAACAAGCTAGAACAGAGTCGTCTTTGTACTTTCCTTGATAGCTCGGTCGTTGGTAAATGTGGCATCAAAGGGCACTTCGCCGAGGCCCTGGGTGCAAAGGCCAGGTACGTTGACAGCATATCCTCGACCAACTTTTTCAGGTGTTTCGTAACTGTGTAAGTGGTATAGCAATACGCCGTTCGTCTTCTCGGGTCTTGATTGCCATAGCGAAGGACGTCCTCCATAAGCACCGTAGTAAAAGTGGCCCCGTTGCCCCTGATTACTAGTTCAGAGTAACCATACACAGAACAACATTGCTGAATAAGAAAACTGCAACTTCATGGCCAGTCTCTATTGGAAAAGCGGTGGTCTCTGCGTAGCGCGTCATGTAGTCTGTCGCTAGGGCAGTCCACTTGCTGTCATATTGTGATGTAGGGGACTGTACCCATAAGATCAATTCGAACCTGTTGGAAGGGCCTCAATCGGCCGATAATGGGGCTACAGCAGTGCGGCGGGACTCATCGCTAGCGTTTTTCGTTGCTGAATGTGATGGCAGCTCCGGATGTAGTTGGGTACATCGGACGGAACGCGGAGCCACTAGCACTTCGATTTGGTTACTCTAATATTGCTTGCTGTTCCGAAGATGCCCGGAAGGTTGGTCGCGTCCGCGACTCCGAACTTTCGTCCGGAAGGTCTGCAGGATGACAACAAGATGATTCGCTCTCGTTCTGGGATGGAGATTTTGTTTCACGAAGACGTAGATTTTGAGGCTGTATACAGGTAGGCTACGTTTGAAGGCCCTTGGCATGACAACGTTGCGCCCTCCGATGTAGTCGTTCCAGATTAGTTACTCAGGGTTGGCAAACTTCTGGGTGGCTCTGTCGCTCTCCTCTATAAATCCCACGGTCACGCCGTATTCATTGGAGTCATGCTTTGCTTGGCAAAGAGGGGCGTGGAATATGCAGTTCAGGCCAGTGTTTTTTTGGCGAACTTTTAAATGATTATTACTTCGCATTCTCGCAGGCGCAAGCTCTACAAGCCGAGACTTCTAGAAGGCTGCTTCATATTGGCGAGCCGACACAGCGCCTGGTGGCCTGTGACATTTTTAACGGTCTACCAAACACGTACGACAGAAATTTTAAAATGGCCAATATATATTCGCCAGGCAGTCGTCGGACTCCGAACAAAGGATTTTTTCTCTTGTTTTCTTTAGAGCACTTGCTATCATAGGCCTTTACTATATACAGAAAAGCTTCCTTCCTCTACCAGCCTACGGTTCGTTACGAGGCGTGGGCTATAAGAAACACCCCAACACGGCAGGGTAGAGAGAGTGCGGTTTTCCACGCACGGTGCGTGGCGTAGGTTACTCGGCAAAGGGTTACCTAGTGTTCCACGCGCGGTTGTGGATGCTCACAATGGCCAGCGTGCCGGCGAGATGGCTTTGTCGTCTGCTTTGACGACAGTTTGGGACTGTTTTAGCGGAGTTTCTCGTCTTTTGGCGCTGGGTTCGCACGGCTTGATTAACGTGTTCGACAGCACCTCCTGGATACACCGGTCCTGACGAAATTCAGTGGCTGCACGAAAGCGATAGGTTATGTATTGGTTTTGCAGGGAGGGAAAACCAAATGTAGAGACCACATACAGACATCAGGGAGCTAGAGAAACGCCACAATTGGGGCACTGTTTGACACGACGGAGATTCCGTTTTCTAAATTGGTGAATTGCATTCCGGTTGTGTTTTAGGAGACTATACAAAAAGTGGAAGAAGCAACTGGTTCTGATAAACAGTGATTATAAAATTTCACTCGGCTTTCTCGCATTTCTCAATCTTACAAAACTATCTACTTTAAAATCGGTATAAATTGGAATCACTAAGCTCACAGGCCGAATTATTTCAGTGTCTGCGCTTGTGTCCCCCTGAGGTGTCTCCCCGAGCTACCACATCAGGGTGGATTGGTTCAGCTGTCTCTGCTTTCGACAAACGCTCGTTCCCATTTTCTTTCTGCTGGGTGACGGCCGGGCTACAACCCCAGTATCCGCCGCTCTAGCTCACCCATGGCCGACGCTGCTGGGTTGAGGACGCCGCGTTCGCGACTTGCGTGTAAAAGCTGGCACAATCTCTGGCTTAAATTTTTGTAAAGACACGTGTGTGGGAATTCAAGTAACGAAGCATGGGCAATCGTTGAGGGCATCGTTTAAAGCTTGCTTTCCAACCACCTTTGCATCGTGGATTGGGCGATTTGTTTTGCAACCGCTGTGCATTTAGACGAGGACGGCTCCCAGGCCTACATCACTGGCGTTCGTGTGCATTTCTGAAGTGGCGTTTTGGTCAAAATAAGAGAAATAAGGCTGACATCACAGGTTTTCTTGAAGCTCGTAAAATGCATCTTCTGCTGCCCTTCTCCAGCTGAAAGAGGTACTATTTTTATTAAAGCGCGTAACTGTCTCTGCTATGTTTCCGAAGGTTGAGTCGTGCGCCGGTAATACCCGCCAAGTCCGAGAAATCTTCGCGCGGCGTTCTTTTTTTTTCGATCTTGTAAAGTTCGCAATGGCTGATCTTTTCGCCCAGCTTGCTGTACCTGAACTGTGTGGACGACAAAGCCCAAACACTTGAGTTCATCGTGCCCGTAGCGTTAACCCAACGTTGCATCAGCGTTAACACAGACGTACGAATGGCCTCGAGTACACAGTGGAACCTTGGAAACTCTTCAAAAGTCCACGCAAATACCGCAATGTTGTCGAGGTATACAAGGCAGGTGTGTCAGTTTAGGCCAGATAGCACAGTGTCCAAGGCTATTTGAAACGTTGCTGGTGCCTCTTGAGATTAATTGGGCGGAAGTATTTGGTGTGGCAGAGGGAGGGGAGGGTGTTGTAAATTGGTGATATGGCGTACACATCTTTTCTTGGTGCTTTTTGTAGTCTCGCATAGTGAACACAGACCCTAACGAGTACAACCGGTGCTGCCTAAGGGCGTTTTTATGGCTGTATAATGTCGCCGAGCATGTCTCCGACTTACGACAGGATGGCTATCTCTTTGTGTGAAGACTCGCGGTGCAGTAACAGTCCTGTAGGCCTGGCTTCTCCATATGTGGTAATATTACGCTTTGAAAGAGGTTTTGACGATGTTTTCAATTCCACGAAAAACATTTGCTGTAACGATGCATCAAATCTAATATATTCTTCCGATTTTCTCGCGGTAGGGCAGGATTCAGGACGAAACGAGGCTGAAACTTGAAGGCAACTTCGGTAGCACCTTCAAAGTCGGCCTCTACGATTACTTCGTTTGAATTATAAGTTTTTCCAGGAACGCAATGGCAGTGCCCATGTTAAAACGCTGGTACTCCTCTGTAACATTTGGGACTAAAACGAACGATTGTATTTACTTGAACTGCGCTATGCCTTTCGCGATGGAGCCCTCAGGAAGAAAAAACAAACTTTGTCTACCCTGTACGATTGCGTCCACGTCAACAAACGCATCTCACAGTACACGTTGTTTTTTAAGCTTGCGAGATGTGGCAGGGTGACGCAATAATCAGCGATTGATACAGCAGCATGGTTAGCGGGGTTCTTTTAAGGCGTCATGGTGTAATGAGAAGAAAAGTTAACGACTTGGTATGCTAATAAAATATTGCACCGTTGCCCGTCAAAAAGTCCATCGAGAGAACTGCGCTGCGATGCAGAGGCCTTATAACGACGACAAGGACACCTTGTGATATCGATGGTGACGGAATATGTCCGCTTTCTATTTGGCATTACGATATGACCCCCTGCTGTGCGTATGTGGGAATCATCCAATCTGCCCGCGACGTTCTTCAGCATAGACATGAATGATCCGCTAATTACTGAATAGTTGGCTCCTGTGTGTGTGAGGGCGAGCGACTGCAGGATAGCTCTTCATGAAAAACTCGAATTCGGACGCCACCTCACTCGAGTTGCGATTACATCGGAACGTGTAATCTTGGCTTGTGCGCATTGACGGTTGGGCACCATGAGTAGTCGTGTCCGTCGTCGTCTCGGCAGCTGGCTTATTGAAGTCGGTTACGCGTGGCGTCGTTTGGCTGTCGTCGCATTTGGGAGTCAGGTAAGAGTTAGATAGAGTATTATTGCTGAGGGCACGTCGTTACTTACGGTCATTGGTGCGTCCTTGCTTTGTGGCAGTGTTAACAATGTTTCGTCTTTGAGCAACTTCAGCTCCACACGTTGAAGCTTTTAGGTTACTCTACGTTGGCTGAGGGATCTGCCACGCGTGAAATTGCTTCGACTGCTTGGCCATAGGCCTGTGTAGGGCGACGGCAAACTGCTGAAGCGCGATGTTCTGATGCTGGTGTAGGACACGTATTCCTAAATTTCACAAGGGTGCTGGATCTGTAGCGGGCCGGGTGCGTCGACGGAGAACCCCCCGAATTCTGATGCTCTTCGGGAGTACCTACGGTATATGTGGCTGGCGTCTCCGCAGTGGTAGCACAGCACACGATTATCAGTGGCTCACCATACGTCCTTCTACCTCAGCATCGGGTTTTCAACTACAGGTGGTTGGACGGGGAACAGTGTATGGTGGTACAATGCGCCCGTCTGATGACGAGTTGTGGTTGGGCGGAGACGAAGAATTGTTTTGCTGTAGGCCCTAGCTTGTGGCTTACGGAGTGATTTCGATGGTGTAGAGTTTCCCAATCCGTGTTGAACTTCGGGTTTCACGTCGACACGGGTGACCACTTGGGGTAGCGGTATCCTAGAGAAAGGTCTCCACAGGTACTCGCTGACTAGTTCTCGGGTGGTCTCGCGTTGTGTATCGGGAATTTCGGTCCCGGCATCAAACTTGTGCGAAGACAGCGCCTTCATTGGGTGGTCGCACTGCTTCGTTAGAAGTTCAGGCGTCTACTTTTTCGCGGTCAAATCAGAAGCGAAATTGGGCTCCGTTTTCGGGGGGTTGCAGACAATGCAGGGGAAGAGTTCTTGCTATAGCCCCTCGCATGAGGAAGCTCAGTTAGGTTTCTTCTGTCATTTCTGGTGCCGCATGGCGAAATCGTCGCTTCATCTTCTTTACGAACACAAGCAGCTTTTCACTGGGATTTTAGAAGCGCGTCTGCCGCACCTGCCCGACCGGTTCTTTCATACCCCAGTCGGGAGCGTTTCCAAAGCTGGGTATTTAAAACCTCTCAGGTCTTCAGCATAACTTCGTGTTTCTTGAACCAAATGCGTGCAGTCTTAAAAATATAAAATCACTTGCCTGTGTGTTTCTTCATCTTATCGGTTAAATGAGCGGTCAGTCTGGAGGAGTTCCAGCCATTCCGTAGTTTTTTTTGGTGACCCGTGGAAATGATGCTTCCCTAAGAAAAACCGCAGCGCTAAAGCTTTGACCATGGTGAATTCCTTGTTCTTAGAAGAGGTCACTATGTTTCTTCCTTCAATTTATCCGCCTCAAGTCCAAACACCAGCTTGAGGCCTTCCTGTCGGCAGGCCAACGTAGACGAAATAAAAGGGGTTTGGCGGCAGGTCCCTCGTACCTCTACATGATGTCACGTAGCAAACGAGAATGCAGCTGTCCTAAAGGAAAAGCAATTTTTTTGCGGCCTTGAGCTCCACTAACAACTCAAAGAATATACACAATGCGTAGCTAGAGTCAACAAAGGTCGGCCGCAGGCGAGTGTCGGCAAGTCAAATTCTGTGGCGTCTGCTCTGTCAGTATTTGTCTTTCGCCGTGATTATTCCTCAAATTGTCAAAGTACATCGCCAGTACAGGAGATCAAAAGAGGGTATTTCAGTCTAGTGACGATAGGGCGAAATCTCTCTCTGTCCAACAAGTTAACCAGTGCGCCATAAAAACAGTGAGGATAAAGGGCGCTTCGCGTTCAACGCCCGTTTCTTCCTGCAACGTGGGCGCATTCTTGCACCAACCAACTGGGCGTCCCCTACCTGCGCCTACTGCGCAGACCCAGAGACGCCAGAGCACTTAGTGTGCACTTGCCGCCAGCACGACACCAAGTAGTCGTAACTTCGGGCCTCACTCTAGCGACTTGGTGCCCCAAGCAACAAGCTGTAAGACTTCCTGTTCCCCACGGGTCCGGACGCCATCGGACTGGGCATCATCCAGGACCTACTCAACTTCCAGTTTGTGACAGGACTAGCGCTGCGTTTTTGCCATCAGGTCATGGACGAAACGACTACGCCATAGACTGTCTGCCACTCTCCTATCGCGCTTCTCTTCCCCCTTCTCTGCTCGTATCCTTTGAAACCGTTATCCCCTTCGGTGGACTGGGTTGTATGAGGGTGAACTCCCCTTTGAGTTCAGCAATATCCCCGCACGGGGCACCTTGAGTAATCGGGGTGACGGTGTTGACGACACCGCGGACACCGAACCCCCATACTCACGCTGTAATCTACCGTGCCTAGGAGTTTTAAGGTGAATGGCAGAAACCTCAAATGGTGGCCGTCGGAGCTCTGGTCAAGCACTGGCGGATGGGATCAAAGTCTGTTTACCAGAAAGGGAGCTCCGGGACCTCTTCAGCTATCAGGGTAGGGCTGACGAAGAAAGTACCCCAATCTCCCTGCTTTTGTATGCTATGAGGTATTTTCTTAAACCCCGCAAACGTGATCGGTCCCTGAAAAGGGGCCGCTCCGAAGTTTTATTCCGACCTTTTTCAACAACTGTCTTTTCGGCAACTGTGAACACCTATTATCATTTCTTTGTTTTCGAATCTCTTCACACAGCCCTCCCTGTTGTTTCACAATCAGAATATTGATTACAAAATACCTTGACGGAATAATTGGGAAAACCTACATTGCCTAAAAACAACGCGCAAGTGACGTCCTTCTTGAGGTAAAAAAGCCACCAGCAGGCAACCACACTTTTTGGTCAGACGAAAATTGTCGATCTGGATATCAGGGTCACACCCCACCACAGTCTCAATAGCTCGCAGGGTCAGACCTCCCTAACGAGCCAGACCCCCCTAACGAGACAACTGACGATTTTCTGGAAGGTTTAAATGATCAGGACGTCAGAGCCATGCGCCGCATCACGCTACCCCGGGAAGATGAGATAATCCCCACAAAACATATCATCCTGACCTTCAACCGCTCCTCCCTTCCGGAACATATCAACGCAGGCTTCATTCGATGCTCCATTCGTCCTTACCTTCCGAAGCCGCGCTGCTGCTTTAAGTGCCAGCGGTTCGGCCACGGAACCAACTCCTGCCATGGCCGTCTAACCTGCGCCAATTTCGCCCAGCATGATTACCCATCTGACAATAGTCAATCATCAACCCTCACCTGCGCCAACTGCCAGGGACCCCATGCCGTCTACTCTCGAAAATGTGAGAAGTTTAACGAGGAGAAATAGTTCATAAATGTGAAGGTAACTAAAAACATCACCTTCCCAGAGGAGCGAAAGAGGTTCGCCACTTTCCCCCTGGGGACGTATGACGACGTAGCTGGCCGGGGGCGGGGCGGCGTCTGGTTTCGGCGGGGACCTGGTACCGCGAGTCGGACTTTGTCCCACCCCCTCTCCCCGCTAAGTTGCCTCAAGTAGCCTAACCTGACACCGCACCGTTTGCTGAGGCAGTGCTGGGCGATTCCACGAGAGAACGAACATGCGTGTACACGACCATTTTTTGTTCTTTCTTGTTTTTTTATGATATATGCGCAAAATACGAAAACCCCCGAAAATCAAGTTTGTTTTCTCTTGAGGTGCGTAGTTCGGGAGAAAAAAATGTTTGAATGTGCCCGAAGCGCCACGGTGGTTCCGGCAACTGCAGATTTTTTTAAGTTTGCGTCTTTGTGTACGTCAAGGAGTAAAAGGGGTGTGTATGAAATGTTTCGAGCCATCAAATAGATCGGAATGCTAATCAACGTAACGCATATTCGACGCCCATGAGCGAACAAAAAATTTAAAAAAATTCGTGAAATCGGCCCGGACGATAGTTTGTTACTGTTTTTGACGCCCCTATCTGTATTTCTCTTTGTCTGAAAAACTTCCCAGTTAGACACTTTGTTGGCCACACGTGTCTGAACGCATGAGCAAAAGATGGTGTGCGCTTAAAATTTATAAGTACGTCAAAAAATTGAATAACTTCGGCTCTTTTTCAGAAATTGCGCAAATTTAATACTCATAAAAAAACCCCATATTCGATTTTCTTCAAAATTGCGGAAACAAGACCCTTTTACTTGGAAAACAAAACTGCTGAAAAACATGTTGCATCATTTTGTTCACAACAAAGTTATGAGGGGCCAAACATGGGGCTTGCGCGATGCGTCTCGGCGCGCCGCGGGAAGTTCCGGCCGCTGTTGCCGGACGTTGCGCCGGTGTACACGAGAGGTAATTCACAGTCCACTGACACATATCGAAACGGTCAATCTCTTTCCAGTATTCCCCAAATAAAAACACTATTCTCGAGATTCTATATTTTTTTTTGCCTGCCTCTCTTTCCGTAATGTTTTCTTTAACGAGCTCAGTTTCTGGCCGATACCACCTCAAAAGCGCTGATATGCGAACGCCACTCCTCTTATAGGGAAAAGAAAGAAGGATGCAAATAAACAGGAAACGTTTTTCCGGTGATTCGATCGGGTAGAAGTGGTAAAAAGGGTCGAAATTTTTTATTATTAGGACGCTTCGGTCACAGCATGGCTAAATTACTGAAGGGATTTCAGCTCTTCTTCACAAGATTATTTATTCAAGTAAAAAGACACTCGAGTTGGGAATTGCCTGGCAGGCTACCATGATTCATTATTTACAGTCAGGAACACCGAAAAATGCACCCGTATGGGAATACAACTCAAGTATTAAAATTTCGTAATATGTACACCACAGGTCCCTCGGGTGCTCATACAGTCAAGCACACGAAACTGAAAACGGGCAAATGGCAGTGGGCTCGCTTTCAGCGGTTGTGGCGACGGTTAAGCGCTGTTCGTTTGGGTATTCGTTCGTGATGTGACCACACGTGCCAGGACTGGATGCCTCGGATACGTGGCAAATGCTTCCATTCTTCGCGCTTTCGCGTGCGAAACTATTCGATTCCTGCAGCAGATGCGTGAATCAGGGTCACCTTGCTTTGCAACTGGGCAATCATTTCAGCTGCTGACCGAATGACATTGGTGCTGCCTGCCCTCAGGTTGTGTACGAAGCGTGATGTCTTACAGTACCACCAACTCCATCACACGAGTTTTTTCCGTGTCCGGTAGCAGAGAACAGCCACTTCGCCGACGTGTAGTTTGCTCTGGAAAGTTCGTAGAGCTGATATTTGTTCTTGAAATGGCTGGCTGCACCGTCACTAACGTAAACAACGTGGCTGTAGAGAGGGGCACTTTCTTCCAGGCATTCGTGCACCTTGTGGAGCGCATAGCATGCATGTGCGGTATCGTGTTGCATGTCATCGCTGACTACTGCGAAGCTCTGAACTGATTTTCTCGTAGTTACAACGCAGGTAAATAGTGAAACCTGTGTTTTGTGCCAGTGGTACGACTGGACTTCATTTGGCAGAATAACTGTCCAATTTTCAGCGAAGTCGAAGCGCAGTACAATGCTTGATCGCCGTTCCACTCTTTTCGCTGCGTTTATGGCAATGGCCTGGGTGCGCCTAATAGAGTCATGGGAAATCCATTTGGTGACCCATTTTCCTAGTTCCTTCACGAATACAGCTGGCAGTACAGTCTTTTTTATAAGGGAGCCATTTTCCCACACAGCATATGTGACCTCTTCTTCATCCGAAATGCTCAAAGCTGACATGGTAAGGTTGCCGGCCATTAGGCATTGCAGGCACTCGCCCAAGAAACACTGCGTCGTTGGTGAGGTGCAAAGACAAAGCTCCTTTAGGGTGCTCATCCTTCGATCAATCCCTGTAACGTTTAGCAGGGCCAAAGCAGACAGGTCGGCATTTGCACAATAAACGCAGACGCACACTTCGTGCTGGGGTGAGTGCAAGACCATTTCGGGCGCAAAGAATAAAACTTTCAAACCCATCATGACCCCAGGATGGGCTTCTTTGAAGACATTGTAAGTCTCCTTTATCGAGCGTGTCATGAAGCGCTTTGACACGTATTCCCGAGTACCGTTTACAACTGACACAAGATCTTTCCTGTTTGGGCTCTGCCATGAGCACCCGAGCTCATCTTTTGTGCAGTAATCCAGCGCCTTTTGCACATCTGATGAACTGAGCCTTGACCTTGTGTACAGGTCTGCCGTTTACCACACGCCATTCATACCGCGCAGCTTTAGAGCCTTTATGATCATGTACTTCGTAGCATTTGGAAGCATATCCTGGATTTCTTTTGACGGTACTTCAGCTGGAAGGAGAGTCAGCAGGCGCAAGCGTTCTTGATAAGATGTCGACGCCTCCAAAGCTTCATTAAGGTTTCGCAGGCAAGTGGCGCACATGTGGCAGTCCTCCTTCGGAAGGGCGGCATTGCTCGAATTCCCGCAGGCGGTGCCTAGACTTGAATGTATTTGTTCAACGACGACCTTTTAAATTTCAGCGCGTTTCCTTTTTGCGTAGGATTTTCGGCTGCGTGGATGTAGAGCAGAAGGCGGTTTCAATGGTGAAACTTCGGAAAGTTGAACATACCGGTTCACTTGGAGGACTGCTTCATCTTCTTGGCGAAATGTATCGTCGGCTTCGTCAGGAGAACCACCAGGAGAACACAGAAGTTCGGTCAGGCGATGAAAGCAGTGATGGCAGATCTCATCACTGTCATCAATGTCACGGCGCAGACGTTTTCGCAAAGATTGAATGTATAAAGCTCTCACGCTGCGGAAGTTTTTTGTCGAAGTATCTTCTTCTTGTGGACGTGGAAGTAATCCGCACAAACTCTCCTCTCGGAGCTGTGAACTTGGTACATATCTGGCACGCACTTGGCAGCAGCCACTCCCGATCAACTTGCTCAGTTCAGTTTGGGACAGGAATGAACTGTGGGTGGGAGAAGAGGTAACATTTTTTTAATGAACGACATCCGCTAGGTTTCCCCTGCTACATCTATCAGGAGAGGAGTGTGCTGGTAGTCGAACAAGCAAACACGCGCACACATACACGTGCAAACACTTAGGCACACACGAAAGCATCCACCCATGGAAAAAAACAAAATTTTAAGAGAAGGAGTCAAAAGCAAACAAAAATATAGCAAGAGTCAAGCAAAGGGAAGCATTCGTTGATAGCCCATCCACCTGTGAGTCGAAGGTCAGAAAAGGACGGGGCAGTAGCGCCTCCCCTTCCGCAATTTTCGTACGCAAGCGTAGAAAAATAGCTAGTTATACTGTAATGTACGCTTCGCTTTTGTGATATGTGACTAAACAATAAATACACGGCAATATATGACAACAGACCGGAATTTAGTAATACGTCAAGCAGCCAAGTACCCGATCGCACCTGATTCTCATTCCAGCAAAATAGGTTCGCGCGCACGTGGCGTCTCCGAAAAGCCTGCTACGGCCTCGTAAGCCGTGGTGCAGGTGCTTGATTCCTGCTTAGTTATTTTTAAGGTCGTTCTCTCACGTTTGCCTCAAAGAAGGTGGTGGGAAACGCTGTGCTGACGCCTGCGCACCATGCTCCGCCAGCGGAAATGCGCCCGTCGTGGTGAGGAACTGATTAGGGTATGAAGGTCAATTCATACCCTCCCTTGTAGCTGCCCGTGCGCCATCTGTTTTGGACGCCTGTGCATCGGAGGAACGTTTGTAATTTTTATTTTGCATCCCGCAAAACACTGGCGCCGTAAAAGAGCGCTTTTGCGGTGGTATCGCTCAGAAACGTAGCTCGTTAAAGAACACATTAGGGAAACAGAGGTGGGCAATAAAAAAAATATAGAATCTCCGGAATAGTGTTTTTGTTTGGAAATATTGGAAAGAGATTGACCGTTCTGATATGTGACAGTGGACTGTGAATTACCTCTCGTGTACACCCGCGCAACGTCCGGCAACAGCGGCCGGACCTTACCGCGGCGCGCCGAGACGCATCGCGTGAGCCCCATGTTTGGCCCCTCATAACTTTGTTGTGAACAAAATGATGCAACATGTTTTTCCGCAGTTTTGTTTTCCAAGCAAAAGGGTCTTGTTTCCGCAATTTTGAAGAAAATCGAATATGGGTTTTTTTTTATTGAGTTTTGAATTTGCGCAATTTCTGAAAAAGAGCCGAAGTTATTCAATTTTTTGACGTAGTTACAAATTTTTCGCGCCCACCATCTTTCGCTCATGTGTTCAGACACGTGTGGCCAACAAAGTGTGTAACTTTGAAGTTTTCCAGACAAGGAGAAATTCGGATAGGGGGCGTCAAAAACAGCAACAAACTGTCGTCTGGGTCGATTTCACAATGTTATTTTTTATTTTTTGTTCGCTCGTAGGCGTCGAATTTGCGTTACGTTGATTAGCATTCCGGTCTAGTTTATGGCTCGAAACATTTCATACACACCCCTTTTACTCCTTGACGTACACAAAGACGCGAACTTGAAAAAATCTGCAGTTGCCGGAACCACCGCGGCGCTCCGGGCACATTCAAACATTTTTTTCTCCCGAACTACGCACCTCAGGAGAAAACAAACTTGATTTTCAGGGGTTTCCATATTTTGCGCATATATCAGCAAAAAACAAGAAAGAACAAAAAATAGTCGTGTGGACGCATGTTTGTTCTCTTGTGGAATCGCCCAGCAGGGGTTGTGTGCAAACCGTTTTTGCAGGGACCAATGCCGCTCCCACCCTTGCCTCCCTGTCCCCCTGTGCGTTGGAGGGTGCCGAGGGGATGGACACCGGAGGCGCCGCATCGGCTCCCAGCGCCACTGTCCCACCCGTGCCACTTCTGGCGCCCCCGACAGCGGCGGCGGTGGCAGCTCAAACGAAAGGCCCCCGAAGGGGGACCTTTTCCGGGCAGCCCAGTTCGACGGACACACCCAGAACATCGTACGACGAGATGGTTCTTGCTTGCAACGCAGCGCAAGGAGCGGCCAACTACGTCCAAGATTACAGAAAGGCCCAAAAAGCTAAATATCATAGTTACAGCCCCGAAAGACGACCCATAAACATACACACTCCAGTAGCTCTCACACTAAATACTGGGTAGAGATAACATTATACAATAGAACTGTAGAGCCCTCCTAAACATCTTGACGATGTGAACGAGATACTGCACCACAATCTGCTAAGTGTCCTGTGTCTGCAAGAAACACATTTTAATTCCAAAAAAATTTCTTAATTTAGTACACGGTATTCAGAAAGGACCAGGTTGGCTGCCCACAGTTTTCGGATGGTGTGGCCATTGTTGCTCACAAATCATTAGCAAGCCATCCTCTCTTTTCAAATACTGTGCTTGAGGCTGTAGCAATCCGTACGATAATATTTATTAGGTTGTTAAAAATATGCTTCATTTACATCCCTCTGATCTCCCTCTTGAGCTCTGATTTTGACCCAATGGTTCACTAACTACCCGAACCGTACATTCTGACAGGTGAACCTAATGCGCACAACTCTCTTCGGGGCTCCTCCCGAATAGACTCCCGAGGTCGCCTGATGGAGAAGTTAAATACATCCTCTGGAAAAGGCCTTTTCAACAAAAAACAGCCTACATACCATAACTTAGGACATAATAAATACTCACATCTTGACTTGGGTATTGGTTCCGCAATTCTCTTTCCATGTCTTGAGTGGGGTGTGGGCACCGACCCATACCGAAGTGACCACTTCTCCACTTCAGTAACATATATTGGTAATTCTCATGCAGTTCATCTTCCCAAAACAGGTTAAAAGACGCAAGAGCTAACTGAAGTACAGTTACAGAGACATCTAAACTACAACATACAGCCATAGCACACTTAAACGTGGAGAAAGCCGCCCAACTGCTCATGGCACAGATTTTTGATGCCGCCGAAAAGACCATTCCTTTGGCCTCCAAGTACCGTACAACCAGAGGAGGCCCTGGTGGAACGAGGGCTGTAGGGGGGCATGAGAGGCCCAGAACAAGGCGTGGGGTATCCTACGTCGGTAGCCCAAACTGCAGAACCTTATCTCTTTTAAACTGCAAAGGCACTTGGGAAGTGCGTGTGCCGTCTGGCGAAAAGAGAGGGGTGGCGCGCTTCCACACATCCACAAACCCATACACAGACACACGCAAGGTACGGAAAAGAATACGTAAACTCATTGGACATCAGAAAAATAGCCTGCCCCTGTTTACTACAACAGGGGATACACTGGAAGACAAGGCTAATGCACTTGCAGAACACTTTCAACGGGTGTGCAGTTCATATCAGCACACTACACTAAACACTTTCATGAAACACAAACAATTTGCCAAAAATAAGCCTATACTAGAAGACATTAAATCAAGATCCTCTCATAACTCCGAGTTATCACTTCATGAGCTGAGGGCCGCTCTGAGCACTTGTAAACCCTAAGCTCCAGGCCCAGACAACATCACATATACAATGATAAAGCACCTACACTCCTGCACCTATATGACAAGATATGCCTTTCGGGGCACATTCCAAACTCTTGGATAAAGGCTATAGTTGTAGCTTTTTTAATAGAGTGAGCAGCTATCGACCCAGTTTCCTGAGCAGCTGCCTGTGCAAGCTTCTTGAGAATTTGATTAACCGTAGTTCGTGTACTTTCTGGAGTACAATTGTCTTCTCGGGAGCTGCCACGGATGCTTCTGGGTGGGACGATCTACCAACTATCCACTGGTTGCGGTGGAATCGTTCATAAAATATCCACGGTATTTTTTGATCTCGAAAATGCTTACGACACAGTCTGGCCACATGGCATCCTTAGCGATCTAAAGTCCTTTGTTGTGCCAGGTAACATATTAAACACCATTTCAAGTTGCATGTCCACGAATACATTACGTGTTAAGGTTGAATCATCTCTATCCGTGATACTTGTGCAGGAAAATAGTGTGTCGCTAGGCGAAGTAACACGCTGCACATTGTTTATAGTTAAGATCAACTCCTTCCGAAAGGCACTGCCGCCATCCATTTCCTGTTCTATGTATGTAGATAATGAACAAATATCTTTAAAATATCCAGTAACCTGTCAATTTGCGAACGCCAACTTCAGCTCGGTGTTAAGAAGCAAGCTATATGGGCGAACCGTAATGGTTTTAAACAAAACCCAGGCAAAAGTACTTGTGTTGTGTTCTCCCGAAAGCGTGGGATTAAGGTGGACCCTGATATTACCCTTGATCGTGCATCTATTCCTGTAAAAAAGGAGCACAAGTTTTTAGGTGGCATATTTTATAACGAACTCACGTTCGTCCCACACTTCAAACAACGTGAACATAAATGCCTCAAAACCATAAACACTCTTATCGTCCGCTCCCACCAATACTAAGGTGCAGACAAACAACTACTGCTGCAACTCTTTACCCCTTTGGTAGGGTGTCGCTTGGATTATTGAAGTGTTGTCTATGGGTCGGCCACGAAAACAGCGCTAAAAATGCTCGACCCAGTGCTGCACTTGGTGCTTCGCCTCTCGTGTGGTGCTTTCCGTACCAGCCCTGTCCAAAGCTTGTATGTAGAATGCGACAAATGGTTCCTAGAGCACCAACGAACATATTTTGATTTATTATATGCTTAAAAAACATAATCAATAGGCTACCATTTTTTAAACTTGATTTTATAGATACACTCATATCACCGTTTTTTTTAAATCGCCCATCTCTGTCTGTGTCTTTCTCACTTATCAACTGTCAGTCACCTTGTTGGACACGTTCAGAACATCTACTATTGACTTTATAGCCCCCTGGCAAATTAGCCCAGTATCGTGTGACCTGTCATTTATGCAATTACAGAAAAACAGGGTACCAGAAATCGCGATTTCACAACATGTTTAGTAACTGCAGCAAAAATACCAGGCTGCAGAATTTTCTATTGATGCATCGAAACCTTCCATCGCGGTGTCTTATGCGGCGCACGGACCCAACTTTACGACCTCTACATCGATGCATGTAACTTCGAGCATCTTCACTGCGGAAGCGTATGGCATGTTTCTTGATGCCTGTCATACTGTTCAACATCACATTCAAAAGTCCATCATCTATACAGATTTACTCAGCGTTTTACGTTCATTATCATCCCGAAAGCGTTCTACAAATCCCGTCATAAATGTAGTTTTTAGAATTTAATGTCAGCGCATGCCAAACATATGAAAGTCATTGTATGTTGGGTACCGGGTCACTGTGGGATAGCAGGAAATGAAAAGGCGGACCACATGGTCCCCGCTGCGGCACGCAAAAACACAGTGGACATTAAAAAAATACCGTACACAGACCTCACGCCATAAATAAGAGAACACCTTCGCAGAACCTGTAAAGCCAACTGGAGTAGACAGAGAGACAAGAAGTTACAGCTAATAAAGCCACCCCTAGCACCATACACAACTGACTCGCACAACAGATTCATCGAAGTTCTCCTGGTTAGATTGCGGATAGGCCACACACACGCAACACAGTCCCATCTGCTCACTGGTTCTCCAAGACCGTTCTGTAGCAGGTGTACGGAGGGCCTATAAGTAATTCACATTCTCATTACATGCAGAGCACTCCACAGAACAAGACGCAAATATTTCACATGACTATACAGACAACACATCCGACTACACCCACCACTGTATTAGCGGATGATGCCATGATCCCTCTACAACGCACTTTTACGTTACTTAGCGAAATCAAATTTTTACAGGTCATTTCCTATCACGCGTAATTCTTCCAGATAATTTGTTAACCTGTATTATCACACCCTGGTCATTTACACCAGCAATCCTCGTTGTTTTACTGATTTTACAATTTTATTCTCTGATTTTGTTGAGCAATCTTAGAATTTACATCTTCAACCTTCTTATATAGCCCTTGTTTTGGCGCTCTTTCCGAAGCTTACCTTGCGCCTTAAACATCAAACCATCATCATCATCACTTAAACAATATCGCCAATTTTTTTCGCTACCCTTCTTTTTATATAATATCACCACCACAACCAGCACTGCTAACAGCTGGGTCCGGCCGAAGGGCATAACAGAATAAAAATAAACAAACACAACGCAGTATTTGCGGCATAAGGTGAATTTACCAACCGCTGTAGTCCGTGTTCACTATCCCCGGAATTCCGCTGCAAACCAAACTGAACGGGAGCTTCCCACGTGCGGCTGGGACACATTACGTCATTGTAATGAAGTGGGCCGGATCACGCGGAACGAAGAGAATGCTCTTGGTGCGGATGAGAAAAAGACATTATATTTACAGATTTAACAGCCCTGAGGTTTTAGGCAATGGCGAAAGGAATTCCCGAAACACTAGAGAGACACTAAGCTAATGGAAACAACCAAAGCGGCCTGCTCCAGTGCCCGCAACTAAAAAGTCCGCGACCGTCCCCGCGTAAACGTCCCGAGGGCAGGAAACGCTTACAGTCGGCTGTATGGGATGCGGGCGCCCACGCCATCCTCGTAGCAGTGCTCACGTCGTCGAGGTTGGCACCATAGGTTACGAAGCCAGGAGACTCTCAGCCGGGTCCGATGACCCGCTTGCTCCCTCCTCGCGCCCGGTCACACGCCGTTCGGAACGCCGCAGCTCAGTCGACGGTAACTAGTGCTGGCGACGATGTCCCGGGCCTTGGCGGCGACGCCCGGAACCGTGGCGGAGACTGGCCATGGCCTTGCCTCGCTCTGGCACGTAGACCAGACGTCTTACGTGGGTTCTCACAGTGCCGTTCCCCGTTCGATCCGCCTTGTCCACTGGATTCGTCTCGCTCCTCTGTCCCCGTGCCTCGTTTACCTCATCTTCCTCCACCTCTGCCACAACCGCTTGGTTTTGGGAGGTTTTTGGCGTCCAATGTAGCGTCATTCCCCTTCCGGGGTATGTTCCATCACATTACCGCCCGCTTAAGAAAGTTGTTCGGGAAACAACTATTCTACAGTCCGAAACAGAGTCTCAAAAGAACTTCGGCTCGTAAAAAGAAGATAATACGGTAAGCTTCTACAGTAGGAGAGCTCTTGACAAAATCAGAGCCAAATATTCCCGTACAATGACAAGCTACAGTGCAAAACTGTGGACATGCTTAGCCGATTGTAGAAATAATCAAAATATGTTATTCCCGCTCTTTTGTTTTGGTAAGAGCCTGGGAGACAGGTTCCAAAGGATTGTCCCTACGGTGGCCTACACGAGAGGCGCCAACGTAGGTGTCCGATGGGTTGGTTCCCGGTGGAGACAAGGCGTTTAGTCCTGTGAAGTATTGGGAGAGCTTTTGCTTCAGTGTGTTGAATTCGGCCTCCTGAGACTCATCGCGAGCAACCCTGTTTGCCTCATTTGTATTCATCAGGTCAGTTAGGGGCTTGCCCATGGCAGCGTATTTCGGAATGAACTTCCGATAGCACCCAGTCAAGTTGAGAAAGCACTGCCGGGCCTTTTTTCTAGCAGGTCTTCTAAACTCCAGGATCTTCTCTAAGGTCCGTGGACGAGGTACTTTCGAGCCATTAAGCCGTGGCCTAAGGAAGACCCATTCGCTTCGTCGAAGTCACACTTTCCTTGCTTGTACCCAGCAACGCGATGAGATGTTTCATGTCATCGTATTCCAATCCTGCCGGCACATGTTTTCTTGCAACCGTCGCATGACCTGACGAAGCGTTTGACGTCTCCGCGGAGACCCGGCCAGTAAAACTCGTCTAAGATGTGGTAAACGGTTTTTCGTATGCCCTTTTGAATGACACCGAAGCCTTCGTGTGCAGATCGAAGAATCGGTTTCCTTTTTGACATGGGCAAAACAACCTGTGTGAATCCTCTACCCATTGAAAGGTGAAAGTGACGATGTAAAACGTCGCTGGCCTTGACAAAACGATAGCTGTCACCTTTCCCTGATCAGACTGGTTGTCCAACCTTGCAGAAACAGCTTCTTAGCGGAGGATCGCTTTGCTGCTCCTGGGCGAGCTGTTTTCTTTCGTTTTCGGCGGTCGGAATCACGAGCGCTTTCCTGTGCTTGGTGTTCGATGGGGTAGGCTGTGCGACGGCCGGCACCAAGACATTCTGGCTAGGATAGACAAGCTCCTTGGTGATATTCTTCACTAGGTTAAGTGAACGTCCATCAGGGTGTTTCCAGTCAGGATCCGGGTTACCCAACGCTCTAACACGCGGAAGGTTCCGACGACGAGATCGTAAATCGGCCGCTCTATACACAATACGGTGAGTTCACCTACGAACAACGGAGTGCTGACATGGATCCTCGCCCGGGGTATTTGCTTCATGGAGCCGTCTATAAGTGATACACGTGTTGTTCTTCCGGTTAAGCAATCGTCTTCAACCAAATCTCTACGAACGATGGGGGTATTCTTTCCAGTATCCCGCAGGACTAGCAGGCTTTCCTTGAGCACGGCCTTCTACGACAGGCATGCCGTTCACGCAAAACGCGTCCTTTCCAGCGACTTCAGTGCGGTCGTGGGCGGAAGGATAAGCATTTGCTCCGGAAGCACTCCGCTGGCTACACACCGGATGATTTGGAGACGCCATGGTCAGTGCGCAAGCAGCAAATTGCTCTTCACCGTCTGACCCAGGTTGGCAGTTCTCTGTTTTCTGTCCGACACGAACACAGGCGCTGCACTTCGGTGGATCCCTTGCGGTGCTGCTGCAGTCCGAAGCCGGGTGGCCCCGCCGGTTGCGCAAGAATCACTTGGCAGGTTGCTTCCTCTGCGCGTCTTTAGAATTATTCTGCGGTTGATCTCCGTCATCTGGGCCTTTCCCAAGGTTTGAGAGGTTTTGCGCCTCCAGAAACAGGTCGGTATAATCTGCCAAGTTATTCAGAGTTCTGCACTGTTGCTCTTTTAGAAAGAATAAAAGCTTTGGATGGCCACAGTGGAGAAACTGCTCCGCAATAACGTTATCGCAGAAACCCTCAAATGTTTTTGGTATCCCTGTTTTTTATTTCAATGATAAAAAAAACCGGATATCCTAGCTGCTAGCTGCCTCCCTGTTTCCCCATCCTCCGCTCGTTCTTTGCGAAACTTGTCCTGGTACACTTCGGCAGCAAACTTAAACGGTGGCAGCAGAGCGTTCTTGACTTTCGCATAGTACAACAACTCTGTAGCAGTCATCCGGCCGATAACTGAAAATGGCTTCCCAGGCAGGCACGTAATAATGACAACAGCCCATTTGTCTTGGGGCACCACTTACCCGTTGCTACGCGCTCGAACCTTTGAAGATAGGCGTGCAAATCGTCTCGCCTCTCATCGAACAAGGCTAGCAACTTCTGTGGGTTGATCACAAGCGTTTTTGGGCCAGCGCTACTCTCCCTAGTCACTGGTAGAGTATTTTGCGCCCCTTCCTGGATGCGCAGCCCAACTTGGAGAAGTGCCAACTCCCTTTCGTCGGCTTCCTTTTTCCTTTCCGCTGCTTCTCTAAGGGCATCTCTCTCGGCTGCCCTCCCTGCCCTCTCCTCCGCACGCTTGTTTTCAATCCACTGCCAAAGTTCGGGTCCCGTCAATCTTTGCTGTGCCATTAACTTGTCTAAATACATCTTCCAAATGCCAAATCACTCGTCCGCAAACAGCATTCAAAAAATTTCCGCAGATGTAATGATACGATCCTGGCAATCTCGCCACTTTTCGTAATGAAATGGGCCGGATCACGCGAAACGAAGGGAACGCTCTTGGTGCGGATGAAAAAAATACATTGTATTTGCAGACTTAACAGCACTGTGGTTTAAGCAATGACGAAAGTAATTCCCGAGGCGTTAGAGAGACACTAAGCTAATGGAAACAACCCAAGTGGCCCGCTCCAGCGCCCGCAACTATAAAGTCCGCGACCGTCACCGCGTAAACGTCCCGAGGACAGGAAACGCTCACAGTCGGTTGTATGGGACGTGGGCGCCGACGTCACCCTCGTAGCAGTCCTCGCGTCGTCGAAGTTGGCAACACAGGTTACGAAGTCAGGAGACTCTTAGCCCATGTCCGCTGCCGGGCTTGCTCCCGCCTCGAGCCCGGTGACACGCCGTTCGGAACGCCGGAGCCCGGTCGACGGTTCCCAGTGCTGGCGACGATGTCCCTGGCCTTGGCGGCGACGGCCGGAACCGTGGCGGAGACTGGCGGTGGCCTTGCCTAGCGGTGGCACGTAGGCCAGACGTCTTACATGGGTTCTCACAGTGCCGTGCCCCGTTCGATCCGCCTTGTCTCCTGGCTGCGTCTCGCTCCTCCATCCCCGTGCCTCGTTTACCTCCTCTTGTTCCACCTCAGCTGCAACCGCTTGGTCTTGCGAGCTTTATGGCGTCGAATGTGGCGTCATTCGCCTTCCCGGGTATGTTCCATCACAGTTAAGGTTTGGTAGCATTCTTTTTTAATTCTGTACACTAAAAGGGACCAAATACTCATCCACAAACTGGACGGCATAGAGGAAATGCAGGTGCAATTGACGGGCAATCTCAATGCCATTATTTACAACGGAGTCGGCTCCTTCATCTGAAGAAACTTCTTCACAGCTACAATTGGCGACAATAGCCAGTCTTTTCCAACACCGGACCACAGCGACAACCTACGCCATGGATCCTTCAATGGAAGTGGAGAACATTCGCTCGCAAGAAAGCGGTACTCTCCCCCGGTATCCAATATGAATAAGACCCATGGTTCTCCTACAACATACGCAAGATCCTAACCTTGCAGTGTCCGGCAATGACACACGCCTACGACCAACGATACCGCGGCAGCAATGAACGTGACGCAATCCGCTGGAATTCATGTTCATGAGGCCAGTAACTTATGACGCCAATGCAGCGATCTTATTCTGCAGTCGCTTTCCACATGTTGAGATTATTGTCAGCGCTGGGGTACATCTTCATTAGCGTGAGGTTGTAGTTGTGTCCGTCTAGGCCGGCCATTCGCTACGTACACCTGCTCAAGTTGACTGATCTACGCTGTTCAGCATCCGGAAGATGCTTCATGGCGCTTTGTTTGTCATTGGTGGTGATATGAGTGCGGACTACTCTCATTTCGACGAAAGACTGGAAACATGTTATGGAAGAAACAGCTTTGGTGCGATGAAGGACAGAAGATGAATGCTTATTGATGACCCACCCGCCGCGGTGGCTCTGTGGCTAAGGCATTTGCGCTACTGAGCACGAGGTCGGGGTTTCGATTCCTGGCCGCGGTGGCCGCTTTTCTGAGGGAGGCGAAAATCAAAAAAGCCCGTTGGCGCAATATTTCGGCGCACGTATAGATCCCCAGGTGGTCCTAATTAATTCGGAGCCCTCCAATACGACGCGCCTCATCACCTGCGTGGCGTCGGCGTGTTAAAACCAACAATAAATCAATGAGTTAATAATGACCCAGACTGTACAACACGTATTAGTCAATATTTCCTCAAAGGCGATACAACCACTGACGCCACTTGGACGAGCAAGCCCAAATTCATTGTTTTGGAAATTAGGTACGGATATCAACAGGAGTGAGCATTTCCCCATTTTTCTTTGGCTCCAGGGTGATGGCACGCAAACTGCAAAATACGCTACAAGCGTCGTTTATTCGGAGAGTTTTCGCCACACGTTAGGGGCTACACTCGTGGATGCTTCAGACTACGAGTCAGAGAATAAACCTCATGAATAAAGTTCAACAAACCATTAACAAAGTGAAATGGTTGGCCACCAGGCTGTCTGTATCATCAGGTCATCAGTGATCCTTCACCAGTACAGACATGGACGTTGGTGGCGGGGAATGTCTATAACGGTTAGACTCCATCTCACCCAGAGCTCAATAGAAAGTGGAGACGTTGCTGGAGTACAATTTTATATGCTTCATTTATTAAACATTTCCTGTACCTTCGAACCCACAGAGTTCAATTGGGAAAATACATAGAAATATGATGCCCAAAAGGGACTGTAGTACCCCAGGTGGCAACATTGGCGGATCCAGAGAGGGGTCCGGATGTCCTGACCCTTCCCTTAATTTTTGAATTTAAAACTCCAAGAAGATGACCACTCAGGTCGCTGAAAAAGGTGAAAAAATAACTTGTTGTATTCCTTGTGTTTTTGATTTCCCGAAATTTCAGTGAATAAATAGGGCTCCTCTAGCTCCTCCTCCTGCTCATCATCATCGTCACCATCACTGATAGGAGCTGACCCCTCTCTCAGAAAGAGCCTGGATCCGCCTCTGGGTTCTGTCGCCTACTCTATTCAAACTCCTAATGGCTCACTCCCGCACTTGCTACGAAACATTCCGTCATTGAATTTCGCCATCTACGCTGATGACTTCACCATTTGTGCAACAACTGAAGCGCTGGGAGAACAGAAACACACATTACGCATGTTATAAGTGTCATTACAGTTACTTTCAGACCATGAAAATGACTGCGTCTGCTGAAAAAACTGAATACGTGACAGTTTTAATGGTCCATTCATGAACACCAGAAGAATTCGTAAATATTTCCCCTCTGCATGGCAGGCCAACACATACTCAGGAAACCTTCCATCAAGAAACTCGGAGTATACATTGACCAAGATGGTAAAAGCACGACATGGGTGAAGTCACCAGGCCATGCAAGTCCTTGCTCCATCTTATTTGCTGAGTTACAAGTATAAATTGAGTACCAAAGAAAAGCAGACCCGACAGCTCGTACGAGCTCTGATCAATTGCTGCATTACCTACGCTTAGAACTACCATGTCCTTACATGCGGCTAGCAAGGGCCGCTCGAGAAGAATAACCGTTATGCCCTACGAATTGTTTACGGTGTCCAAAATGCACCCCCTAAGATAGCTTTTTGCGCAAGGTGAGATGAATTTGCTGTTGGAATAAGCCGACCATGCTCTCTCAACCCAAAATGGCCGCCTTAGCAGCACAAACTTGACACTTTTTATCTTTGCTGAGCTTCGTTTATCACCCATTTCAACTGTTGGTCAAGTCTTCTCAACCCATTCGCGATCTGTGATGATTCCCTTCACGGATGGCCATCGGCCACTTCGGAGCAAAGGGCGCCTGCCCCAGAATTAAGCAAGATGGCGCCACTTTGCCAAAGCCCATAATTTTAGCGTCATGAACAAATCACCCAGATATCACACGATTATATACACCGGCATGGCGCAGTCTCCGGTGCCTCCAGGAAATGAGAGTGGTGAGGAGCACGTAAGTGGCCTAGTACATGTTTGTGTGGTTGCATGGGTTGACACTACCCATTGCACAGTTAATGCGTATCTGCTTCCCAGTATCGCCCACGTCGAGGCAGCGCACTTTGAACTACTTCCCTCCTCCATGCCGCACAGTGGTTTAGAAACACTTTCGCACCAAGTTACGTACAACACAAGCTTTTGCTCTTCGCTGAATTGACTAGCGCATACACCATCTGCAGGCGAGTGAGCGGAGCTTCGTCCTCTTACCGCGAAAACGCTCGGCAACTTGATCGACCTTTTTCTGGATTTATATTCTCACTTTAACATAACCACGTCCATTTCTTGGGTACCCCCACATTTGGATATGGATGGCGATGAGTGGGCTCACAGCAAGACGCCCGCTGCGGCCAGACAACGAACCCGGTGATAGGATTTCTCATCAGTAATGCGAGCCCGCCCGATGACACTGTAAATAAAGCATTCACATAACAGAGATGGCGACAGCTGACGGCAGCCTTGACACCAACACTGCCCTCTGCCCCTCACTTCGCCAGAAATTCTACTGTGATTACAGCACCGAAGGACTCGTTCTGCAGTGTCGCGGGCCTGCAACTACTGCACATTTGGTCAGAGACTGCGAGTTTTACGGTCTCTTCCCTCATCGCACGCACCATACGCTCCCCGAAGACCTTCGCTCGACTGCCGTATTTCCACTGGTTGCTACTGTTCACGTGGGACATCACCACGCTCATATTTTATAAACCTCCCTTTCCACATTTGTCAGTGCCGACGAGGGTCAGAGGGGAGTATTGCATAACAACCGGAGACACTGCCACCATCGCATCCGCCCTCCCTGAAGATCATACCACGCACACATGCCATCACTGATGCAGGCAGCAAGAGCGGTTTCGTTTATGCTTCAAATGAAGCACGTATGTTTTATTTTAATTGTCCTACCCGAGAGCAGTAGGACGATAAAACTCGGAGATAGCCTTTCGACCTGAATCTAGCTAACCCGCTATTACTTGGACTAACACAAAATCATCGTCCATAGCACCTCAACGGGCAGAAGTCAGAAATAATTACCCTAGAAACCTTCTTAGGTGCTTCGCGTAACATGGTAAGAGAGTCAAGAGGCAAACTATGGGTATAGGGGTGCTGCCACCGACTTCTCGCCTCTCCGCATCCCCCTGCGGACATGTTTAACAGCAAGAATACATGGTGGGGAAACGCAGTGAAGACACCAGCCAGAATGCCTCGGTAATACTCGTTTAAAAAATATGACATTCCGACAGCACGAAATTTGGTGGGACATAAGGAAATATAATGCGAACTACGGAAGGATGAAAGGAAGGAAGGAAGAAATAAAGGTAAAGGAAAGGAAGGAATGTTAACCAGGCTGGACCTAGTTTGCAATCCTACATGTGGGAAAGGGGAACAATGAGAAAAAAAGGGGGAAAACAGTAAAAGAAGGGGAAGAGAAAGAGACAGCGTAAAGAGGTGTGGCCAGCGTTACGACGCTATCGGCGATAGAGTTCATTGATTTTATAGAGAGCACTCTTTTGTGCTACAGTGTGCTGTGTAACTTTGTTGTTTTTACAAAGTAGAGGCGCGCTTTTGTAGCCTTGTGCGTAGATGTCGCCTAAAGCCAGTGGCCCAGGGCTTTCTCCTAAGTGAACGGCCACCGAGAATTGAGCTTCCATAAAGTTGAGGAGAGTTGCCTTTTTGCCGATGAAAAGCGCTGACTTTCGCAGAGAACATGGTATATGGTCTCCTATGTGTCGCAGACTTTACATGCCTCACTGTCTGCCATTGCAAACAAATGGAAGTAAGCATTTGTGAAGGCGACTGCAAGCCAGAGACGGGAAAGAGCGATTGCATCAGTTCGTGGAAAGCCTAATGGGAGAGGTCGCTGAAGATGCGGGTCCAGGGCATTACAACGAGAGCTCTGAACTATTTCGCAGCCCACTTGGCTATCTTGGTCTCCCCGGGCAAGTTTACGGAGAGTCCTTGCGGCGAGCCTCCTGGACAATGGAATAGATACGGTCTCCGACTTCGGGTGAGCCAAAGGGCAGTAGCTTCCGCATTTTATTGCAGACAATGCCTCAGTGACTGGGAAGCCACTGGAAGGCAGTGTCATGACCGGCTTGAGCTGCATGTTCATCCAGTAGCCTTATCTAAGCCAGCAACTCTTCATGGGGTCCACAGCACATGGCTGACTAGAGCGATTTGAGCGCAGGCTTGGAGTCACAAAAAATCGCCAAGCTTCTGCTACATGGTGTGATGGGCGCAACGGACGGCGGTAAGTTTGGCAGCCATCGAAGTGGTAGATTGGGCTATCTTGAATTCCGTGGTTATCAACAATCGTGGTATACCCACGGCGCCGGCCGAAGAGCCGGTTGTTACCGAGTCATCGGTATAAATTAGTGTGCGGTAACTGTATTGCTGGTGGAAATAGATGAGAGTTAGCTTGTGTATTTCCTAGCGTCAGAACACCTCGCTTCTTTGTTAACCTTGGAATAGTAAGGCATGCTCGAGACGGCAGCGAACACGAAAGTGGGAGCAGCGGCCTTGTTGCAGGCGTATAGTTGGATGGCAGGTTAGTGCTGTGTCCAGCTACAAGCTTTGCGAAGGATGCATGAGGGCGTTCTGATGAAGTATTCCCAAGGTGGTGATCGGGCTGTCTGGGTAAGTGTCTCAAACGCGCCCTGAGGATATCAATTGTCTGGTAGGGGAAAAAGGGTTAGCACGAGCCACAGCAGTGGTTGCAGCTGTTGACGTGCAAAGTGGCAGGCCAAGGCAAGTTCAGAGGGCCTGCGCTTGTATTCCTTGCAGGTCTTAATATTTGTGCGGCATGTACCTGAAATACAGGCAGCCTGTACCGTAGGGAGCCTCATAATACTGCAATATACAGCTGCAACATTGATTTCAGGGGCCTGCGCCACGTCTTGCCGCCGAGGAAAGGAATAATATTGGTTACGGCCGAGAGCCGGTTCTTCATACAACGTACGTGGTCTTCCAAGAAAGGTCTCTATCGAAAGTCATGCCAAGAAACTTTAGACATTTCACATAAGACACCTTTTTGCCATTATTTGTTGGAAGGCCGATTGCCATTATTTGCCATTATTTGCCATTTTGCCATTATTTGCCATTTTGCCATTATTTGTTGGAAAGCCGATATTTGGAAGGCCGATTGCTGAAAGCAAGCAAAAGCCTAACAAAGCTAATGATCCGAGAAATGTTTCTCATATCAACACTGATGCGCAAAAAATGAATATACAACAGTATCCAAAATTTTTGAGCAACAATTTGCAATGAACTTTGTGACCACTCTCCTAGTATCCGTTACCTGAAGTACATTGCGTGTTTTGCGGGTGAACCTACATTTGCCCCACGTTTCCTATTCCAGGATATTGTGTAGTTTGATAGATTTTATTGGCAAAGTTTTGTTTGAAAGAATATTTTTTATATATGAGAAACCGGAAGTTTAGCAAACGATGACGCAATGTAAATTTTTGTTCACATAAAACTACATTGTATAATCTTAAATCGTGTACTTGCACAACTTCATACATAACTGTTTATTTTCGGGGCTTCTATATACATAGGTCAATTATTGAACTGTAAATGCAAAGTGTGTTCTTAGGAATTTTTTTGACAAGGGCTATGAAATTGCCCTGCATCTATCCCCCATTCCTGCCAAAATGTCCACTGGGAGGCAAGCAGTATGTTCCAAATATATAAGTTATTAAATATGGTTCCCGTCTATTTTGGTATAGTACAAAACACTAATAGCGGTGAATTGCGCTACGTGTTACTATTTTTATACAAATAGCGGGGTTTAGGTAAGGTAAATACACAATTTATTTGGTATTTCACAGGTTATGAAAGAGGTGAGTGTATCTTTCGACCCTGTCCAAGAACCCGGCCTTTTTATTACCTCCTTACTGGAGAGAGGAAGCGTTTCCAACTTTGCATAAATTTTAGTTTGCAACAAGCATTGCAGCGAGGCGAAAATAAATCTGTTTTCTTATGACCAAGAGCAAAGGGTCATCTTCTGCTGCTCTTTTGTGGTTTCTACGAAGAACACACACCTTTGCTATAAATTAATGACTCTTAAAAAGACTAATGCGGACTTCTGGGCAAGTTGATATTCCATTGCTGACGAGTAAAGCGCGAAGAGTTACAGAAGGGGCCAAAGAAAGACAACAGAGACAAGAGAACGTCCAGCTTACATTTATTCTGAATAACGCTCATGCATATATATACGAAAGACGGTCCCACTTCAGCATAAAATTACAAAATACCGGGCATATATATATATATATATAAATATATATATATATATATATATATATATATATATATATATATATATATATATATATATATATATATATATATATATATATATATATATACGACAGAGAAGTCAAACTGAAAAAATAACAAAATTTATTCAAACGTTTCGACCGGAGTCCGGTCTTTTTCACAGATACAAAAGTGCAGATCAGTTGGGTTTAAATACATTTGAAATGTGGGCGTGGCAAGAAGATGTATAAAGCAAACAAACGTAGGCTCTACGTGGCACAAAAAAGTATACGAAGCCGCAGAACGCAAGGGGTGGAAAAAAAACGGGGGGGGGGAATAGAGGGCTGTTGGAGTGCTGCCGGGGAACAGAGGAGAAAGGGGGCCTAATCAAGGCAGGCGAACCAATAGGATAAGAGAAAAGCATTGCAATGTACTGAAGTCACAACGGGAAATCAAGAAGGTGAGAACTAAGGCGTTTGTTGTTTGTTTGTAGCTCGTTTGTTGACCTGTTTCTGGCGGCAGGTGCCTGGTAGGACAACCTGCCGGGTGTGACAGTTTCACAAATACAGAAAATATGCAAAGAACAAGAGGAAATTGACTGGTTAGGAGAAAAAGCTGGGAGAGCAAAGAGGTAATTACGGATGCCTAGTGCAAGCGGTAACAACACACACAAACTAAGGGAAGAAAGAAAAAAGAAAACGAGGGAAGGAAGAGGGGGATTGGGGTTAGCGGTAGGGGCGCGGAAACCGCACAGGGGGGGGGGGTGCGGGGATGAAAGAGGTTCGAAGAAAAGACCAAGCGACCATGCGGGGATGAAAGAGGTGCGAAAAAAAGACCAAGCGACAAGTGGTTTCCCATGGCGTTAAATCGCGGACACGTTTTCCTGCGTAAAACGTGGCAGTCGTCCACGAGGCGTCCACGGACGCATCGTGAACGGCTCTTTCATCCTTGCATTCCCCCCCCCTCTGCGGTTTCCGCACCCCTCCCGCTAACCCCAATCCCCCTCGTCCTTCCCTGGTTTTCGTTTTTCTTTTTTCCCGTTGTTTGTGTGTGTTGTTACCACTTGCACTAGGCATCCGTAATTACCTCTGGGCTCTCCCACCCTTTTCTCCTCGCCAGTCTATTTCCTCGGGTTCTTTGCATATTTTCTGTATTTTTTAAACTCTCACACCCTGCAGGTTGCCCTACCAGGCACCTGCCGCCAGAAACAGGTCAACAAAAGAGCTAAAACGAGCCTCTCCTTAGTTCTCACCTTCTTGATTTCCTGTCGTGAATTCAGTACCTTGCAATGCTTTCCTCTTATCCTATACCTTCGCCTGTCTTCATTAGGCCCCCTTTCCCCTTTGTTCCCCGGCAGCACTGCAAGGGCCTTCCATCCTCCGCCCCTTTTTTTTTCCACCACTTGCGTTCTGCGGCTTCATATGCTTTTTTGTGCCGCGTAGAGCATACGTTTTGTTGCTTTATACATCTTCTTGCCCCGCCCACAACTCAAATGTATTTCAACCCAACTGATCTGCACTATTTGTATCTTTGAAAAAGACCGGGCTCCGTTCGAAACGTTAGAATAAATGTAGTTAGTTTGACTTCTCTGTTGTACAGCTAACCTCATAGCCAGGAACCTTTTCTCTTAACTATATATATATATGTATATATATATATGTATATATATACATATATGTATATATATATATATGTATATATATGTATATATATATATATATATATATATATATATATATATATATATATATATATAAATATATAGATATATATATATATATATATATATTGTAACAGAGATAGTGGCCGTTAGAAGGCGCACCAGTGTGGCCAAATGGGTGTGCGCTGAACTGAGACCGAGGCTGACTGTTTGGTGGCGTCAATCCCCAACTGGGTCTATGTGCGAGGCTCAGTCACCGGAGCAGCCCCATACCTGCGCGTGGACTCCCGAGCTAGCTTGGCCTCTGGTACAACCAGCCCCCATTACCACGCTCTAGCCGTTTGCTAATAAACCCTGTTATAATATATAAATATATATATATATATATATATATAAAAATATATATATATATATATATATATATATATATATATATATATATATAAATTGTAGAACAGAGACGTACGGGACGAGGGATTCCTTAAGGACACATATCAAAGTTGCAGTCCTCATTGCCAGTGCTGTTGGGCGTTTTAACAGTGTTTTATAGTGCCGAATGAGCTATGATTGCCTTTTTTTTATGCAGGAATAAATATTTGAAAATTCAAGTCGAGAAAACATGCGCCGTTTTTTCCCGAAGCGGGAATCGAACCCACAACCTCCGCATAACGCGTGCGGTGCTCCACCATTGAGCTAGTTCCGCGGCGACTTCTCTCTCGACTATAGTGCGGGGTTTTGTATTTACGACTGCTCAGAGCCCGGTCAACTATATTTATATATATATGTATGTATGTATATAAGGGTTGGCAGTCAAGAAAACCTCAGAAAGCTAAGGCGAGGTTGTGGTAGGTCATAGACAGAGATGAAGAATTTTTTGAGTCGAAAAGAAAGTGGTGAAAAAATGCCCGCTGGGTGGGATCTGAACCCACGTACTCCAGAATACCAGTATGGTGCAATAACCACTACGCTACCGGCGGGGCTGTTTCCCCAGCACTTTCTCGGGTATTTATGTTAAGGTATTATTGTTTCCTGCACTTGGGGGTGGTAGCCAGCGCCACTCGGACTACTCGGGGTCAAGGGTACCTTCTTTTTAACCACCGGGCCGTGACTCGAGTGTCTACGACATATCGAGAGTGGTCGACCAGCGTTGAACCCTTTTAACCTCCCTTTGCCACCAAGACTGCCAGAACAGAGACCCTCGCTAAGCATGCAGCGAATCAGACAATGGTAAATGAGGGGTCTCCTCGAAATGAGACAGCAAATAAGGGTTGGCAGTCAAGAAAACCTCGGAAAGCAAAGGGGAGGTTGTGGTGGGTGATAGAAAGAGATGAAGAATTTTTTGAGCCGAAAAGAAAGTGGTGAAACACTGCCCGCCGGGTGGGATCCGAACCCACGACCTCCAGAATACCGGTCTGGTGCGATAACCACTACGCTACGGGCGGCGCTGTTTCCATAGCACTTTCTCGGGTATTTATGTTAAGGTATTAATGTTTCCTGCACTTGGGGGTGGTAGCCAGCGCCACTCGGACTAATCGGGGTGAAGGGGACCTTCTTTTTAACACCCGGGCCGTTACTCGAGTGTCTACGACATGTCGAGAGTAGTCGACCAGCGTTGAACTAGTGTTCCCAGTGTCCCACGGTCTGATTCGCTACATGATTAGCGAGGGCCTCTGTTCTGGCAGTCTTGGTGCCAAAGGGAGCTTATCAGGGTTGAACGCTTGTCGACCACTCTCGACATGTCGTAGACACTCGAGTCACGGATAGGGAGTTAAAAAGAAGGTCCCCTTCACCCCGAGTAGTCCGAGTGGCGCTAGCTACTCCCCCCAAGTGCAGGAAACAAAAATACCTTAACATAAATACACGAGAAAGTGCTGGGGAAACAGCCCCGCCGGTAGCGTAGTGGTTATCGCCCCAGACCGGTATTCTGGAGGTCGTGGGTTCGGATACCACCCGCTGGGCATTTTTTCACCACTTTCTTTTCGACCAAAAAAATTCATTTCTTTCTATGATCCACCACAGCTTCCCCTTTGCTTTCCGAGGATTTCTTGACGGCCAACCCCTATTTTCTGTCCTTTTTCACGGAGACCCTCATTTCCCACTGTCTGATTCGCTACATGCTTAGCGAGGGCCTCTGTTCTGGGAGTCTTGGTGCCAAAAAGAGCTTAAGAGGGTTCAATGCTGGTCGGCCACTCTCGATATGTCGTAGACACTCGAGTCACAGCCCGGACGTTAAAAAGAAGGTCCCCATAACCCCGAGTAGTCCGAGTGGCACTGGCTACCACCCCCAAGTGCGGGAAACAAAAATACCTTAGCATAAATACCCGAGAATGTGCTGGGAAAACATCCCCGCCGGTAACGTAGTGGTTATCGCTCCAGACTGGTATTGTGGAGGTCGTGGGTACGGATCCCACCCTGCGCGCATTTTTTCACCACTTTCGTTTCGACTCAAAAATTCTTCAACTCTTTTTATGACCCACCACAACCTCCTCTTTGCTTTTCGAAGTTTTCTTGACTGCCAACCCTTATTTTCTGTCTTACTTCACGGAGCCCCTCATTTCCCATTGCCTGATTCCCTGTATATATATATATATATATATATATATCAATCCTTGGCGATCACTCTTCGTCTTCATACGGATAGAGAAAAACCCAGCAACCGACGACAGTGTACAACGTCGTTCTTAAAATGCAAAGAACACAGGAATATAAACCCAGAAAAACTGACATTCATTTTCTCCAAAAAGAAATCACAAAAAAATTGAGGCCAATCCACCATGTAAATGTGGTTGGAAAGCAAAGCTGTAAACGGCAAGCACAACGATTACCCATGCGGCGTCCCTTAAATTCCCTCACGTCGCTCTACAAATAGTGAAACCAGAGAGGAGTGAATTGAAGTTCACCACACCCATGGTTACTTCAAAGAGATATTCTTGTTAAGGAATAAATCAATGCATGGTGTATGAACGGTGGTTGGTTGAGTTGTATTGGTGTAGCACATGAGTGGAAATGTTTTGTTTTTAAAATAAAGGAAGCTCAAACCCGGTGTTAAGCAATCTCACTTGTTCGTTGCTGCCGCCGCGGATGGAGTCAACCAGATCGGCGGCAGAGACGGAGGAGGTCCAGAGTGCGTCCAGAGTGCGTCCCTGGTCCAGAGTGCGTCTCTTGGGAGTGGTTCCTTCTGCACAGGAGCCCATGTGCAGTGCGTGCTGCCTCTACACCAGCTGAAGCTGGTTAGGGAGAAAGGGGCTGGACAGCAGCTTCTCCCATTGCTTTCGTTGGGTAGTTGATGGAAAGAGAGGAGGGTGATCAGGGCTTAAGTCGCACACCCCGCTCATGTGGCAGAGTGTTCCTACTTCTGAGCAAAATTTACATTCAGAGTCGTAGCGATTCGGGTGCATTAGGTGAAGACGCGTTGGGGGTGGGAAGGAGCCGGATTGTACGAGCCGTACGATAGTTTGTTGTACTCTGCAAACTCAGGGTAAGGAAAAGGTAGGGTCTGTCTCTGAAGGCGATGATGCTGTGTTATTTTCCTGAACGAGGCAAGCGCTTGACAAGCGCACAATAAGTGCCACCTTGGCAACGCATAGCGCTTCCTGCGGCTGCGCCCCCCTCTTCCATGACTGCGTCATTCTCGCGCAGTATCCTGGACGAAGAGAGCGGGAAATCTTTGAAGCGTTCAAGATCAAGAAGAAAGGAGGTGCTTGTATTAGTGAGCCATCAGTTTCACTTCTGGAAAATAAAATTCTGTACCTATCTTGAACTTTAGACTTTGTATCGGCACGGGGCGGTTCATGTTTACGAGATATCGTGTTTTCTTTTCCGATCAAATATTTCCTGGGTCACTATCGGTCCTTCTGTTGTTTTCCTTTTTCTATATATATGTTCTCTGCTGCAATAAAGCGCTCAGTTGTTCGTCAGCGCCTGTGGTTTATTCTTACTTTCTTTGTCGTGTCGTTTGCGCTGTTTTTCTAAGTTTAACTATGTACCAACTGGCCCGTCAGCATACCCTTCTGAGGCAAGTGTTTTTCTATCTCGGAGACTCGGCTCAAGTCTGGTTTGAAAAACACCCCTATGCCTACTTGGCGGAGAAGACTGCCGACGTGTGTCTCTGTATTTCGAAACTATCCCCTCATTTCCTAACTATATAATTCGGCGAAAGCATAGCGAGCGTCTCGGTTCTAGCAGCCTTGATGGCAAGGTAGCATAAGAGGGCTTCACGCCAGTTACCCACTTATGACAGGCTGCAGACGTTCGAGTCACGCCCCGGGGGTTGAAAAGAAGGTCCCCTTCTCCCCGTGAAGTCAGAGCGGCGCTGGCTACCACCCTCAAGCATGAGATATAGTTCTAGTAGATATAAATGCCCCAGAAAGTGAAGGAGAACACAGTCGCCCAGATAGTAGAATTGGTAAGGCATTGGAGATCAAATCGAAAGGCGTGTGTTCGGTCCCCACTCTGGGCGCGTGTTTTCTTTCTTTGTTTCTTTCTAACTTATATTCAGGAAATGTTAACTTGAATAACTGCAGTAAAAAAGAGCCTAATAACACCCCTATGCCTCCTTGGCGCGGTAGACTGCCGACTTATATCTCTGTATTTCATCAACGATCCCCTCATTTCCTAATTATATTCTTCGCCAAAACTCTAGCGAGGGTCTCGGTTCTGACAGCGTTACGCCGAGGTAGCATAAAAAGGCTTCCCGCCAGTTACCCGCTCATTACAGGCTCTAGACGATCGAGTCACGCCCCGGGGGTTGAAAAGAAGGTCCTATTCTACCCATATAGTCAGAGTGGTGCTGGCTACAACCTTCAAGCATCAGATATAGTTATAGTAAATATAAATATCCCAGAAAGTGAAGGAGCACACAGTCGCCCGGATAGCCAAATTGGTAAGGCATTCGAGATCAAATCGAGAGGCGTGAGTTCGGTCCCCACTCTGGGCGCGTGTCTTTATTTCTTTCTAACTTATATTGAAAAAATGCTAGTTTGACTAAGTTTAGTAAAAAAGAGCCTAACAACCATATATATATATATATATATATATATATATATATATATATATATATATATATATATATATATATATATTGTAAAGGGGAATAGCTGTCACGGCGGTAGTTGATCGTGGGGGTTTATTCAAGGAGTAGCGTAAGGCGACAAACCGAGCGCAGGTCCAGCCGGTATGAACTCGTGAGCATGAACGTCCGAGTCGGGCCTTCGTCGTCTTCACGATAATACTCGGTTGATACCCGATTGGGCAAATGGCGCTTCGGTATCTAGTAATTTTCTCCAGCGTAAACTCGTCTTGTTACAATTGCCCCCAGTGCAAAAAGTGCCATCCTGGCTACTGAAGGGCACGACGAATCTAGAGGTTCGTAGCACGGCTTTAAACGATCCACGTGAACAATTTCACGTCCTGGGCGACGATGATCTGCAGTTCGTGCAACTGGTTCCTCAAGTAATTGACGGGTGAAGTCCGCTCAATGACTCTGTACGGGCCATGGTACTTGGTGGTCAGTTTTGGGGAGAGACCGGTTGTTGATCAGGGCACCCAAAGCCACACAAGGGAGCCGCGATCAAAACTGCGATCTGATGCATTCGTCATGACGATGCTTCTGACGCTGCTGATCAGTCGATCTAAATGAACGGGCCAGTCGGCGGCATTCCTCGGCGCGACAAGCAAGGTCTGAAATCGGCGTTAATTCGGTTGCGTCGGCTTGTAGGGAAGTATCATGTCGATTGTGCAGGACGGCTCTCGCCCATACAATAAGAAAAACGGCGATAATCCCATGGTCGTCTGCGGTGCCGTATTGTAACCAAATGTTACAAACGGGAGTGCGAGGTCCCACTTCGAATGGTTGGCAGACACGTACATGGAGAGCATGTCACCAAGGGTGCGATTGAAGCGTTCCGTATTACCGTTCGTTTGTGGATGGTATGATGGGGTAGTCCGATGAACGAAGTATCACTCAGAGAGCAGTGCTTCAGTAACCTCAGACAAGGAAACCCGCCCTCGGTCGCTGAGAAGCTCTTGAGGTGCCCCGTGTCGAAGAACAAAGCGGCGAAGCAGGAAGAAGGCTACATCGTGAGCCGGGGCGGCCGGAAGACCATCGGTTTCGGCGTACCCAGTAAGGCGATCCACGGCGACAATGATCCATCGGTTTGCGGCTGCAGTACACAAAAGTGGGCCATACAAGTCAATGGCCACACGTTCGAATGGCTTTGCTGGGCATGGTTGCGGCTGCAAAGAACCGGCAAGGCGGTGCGGCGGCGATTTTCGGCGTGTACATTCCGGCCAAGAGCGCAGGTACTTGCGCACGAAGGTATACATACCACGCCAGTAGTATCGCTCGCGAAGACGCCAATAGGTCTTTTCTACGCCAGCATGACCGCAACTTGAATCAGCGTGAAAGGAGGTGCATATGTCGTTGCGCAAATGATGGGGTATGACCAGCAGCCACTTTCGGCCGTCGGAGCAGTAGTTGCGGCGGTAGAGTAGCTCGTCACGCAGCGCAAAGTGAGAAACCTGCCGGCATAGGGCCGAAGATCCCCCAGCAGGCGATGTACCGGAGATCAGCCCAATAAGAGAAGCAATCCATGGGCCCTTTCGTTGCTGGGTTGATATATTGCTGACTGCAAGAGGTGACAGACGTACGTCACTATCACTTGAGGCAAGGCAGGAAACTTCAGCAGGCACGGGTGAGCGTGAAAGAGCATCAGCGTCGGAGTGCTTGCGACCTGAATGCTAAATGACGCGGATGTCGTATTCTTGCTGTCGGAAAGCCCACCCACCAAGATGACCTGATGGATCATTGAGGGAGGAGAGCCAACAGAGTGCATGATTATCGGTGACGACATCGAATGGGCGACCATACAATTATGGGCGGTACTTGCCCAGTGCCCAAATTAACCCCCAGCACTCCTCCGTCATTCAGTAGTTCGAATCGGCTTTCGTCAGTACACGGATCCCGTTTGCTACGACGTACTCGTCAAAACCGGGCTTTCGTTTGGCAAGCACACCAACGAGGCCGATCCCACTAGCATCACTGTGGATATCGGTCGGGTCGGACGGGTGGAAGCGCCACAGTATCGGCGGGGATGTGAGTAGACGCCGTAGCTTCACAAAGGCTTTGTCGCAGGATGGTGACCACGGAGATATGTCGCTGGCACCACCGAGGAGCTGCGTTAAAGGCAAAATTATGCTGGGGAAGTGGCGTACAAAACGTCTAAGATATGAGCAAAGACCTATAAAGCTCAGAAGCGCCTTTATAGTGGTCGGCTTCGGAAATTCGGCTACGGCTCTCAGCTTCGTATTATCGGGGAGGATCCCGTCCTTCGAAACGACGTGGCCCAGGATCGTCAGTTTGCACGCCGCAAAACGGCACTTTTTGAGATTCAGCTGCAGCCCAGCTCTTGCAAGGCATGTCAAAACATGCTGCAGGCAGGCGGGGTGCGTTTTGATATCCGAAGAGAAAACAACGACGTCGTTTAGATAGCAAAGACACGTCTTCCACTTTAGTCCGCTCAAAATACTGCCCATCATTCCCCCGAAGTTGGCAGGAGCGTTGCAAAGCCCGAACGGCAATACATTAAATTCATAAACACCGTCAGGGGTAACAAAAGCAGTTTTCTCTCTATCTGCTTCTGCCAACGGGAGCTTCCAGTACCCGGATCGAAGGTCCAGCTTCGAGAAGTATTCTGCTCCCTGCAAACAGTCGAGGGGGGCGTGATGCGGGGGAGGGGATACACGTCATTGTGGGTTATGGTGTTCAAACGTTGGTAGTCGACGCAAAACCGAATGGACCCATCTCTTCTTTTTCACAAGAAGCACGGATGACGCCCAGGGACTCTTGGAGGGACAAATAATGTCACGCTGAAGCATGTCATTCACGTGGTCTTCAATGGTGCGTCGCGATGCCAGTGATTTACGATACGGTCGTTGTCGAAGCGGGGCATGCGAGACAGCATCGATGGCGTGGCTCACAACGGACGTGCGGCCAAGAAAACTTTGCCCACTATCGAAAGACGAAGAAAACTGGCTCACAAGTGCAGTAAGCTGGGCTCGTTGGGTGGCATCCAAACTTTCGTCAATTGAGCGGCAGAAAATCTCGGGACATGTTTCGTCCCGTGTGCATGACGTAGTAGTGCTCAGCTCGTCGACTTGGAGATGGGGCGCATCATCAAGAAGCTCCGTAACAAGACGGGGATCGACTGGCTCTACAAAGCCGAGTGTTTCGCCGTGTAAAAGGGCGCACGAAGTCGTCGACTGGTTCATATACATCAGTGCACTCGCGCCATTGCGAATTTTCAAAAGGGTATGGGGTAGCGGAAGACACCTGCGCGGAAGAAAATGTCGGACGGCGTAAAAAGCACCGTAGCCTCAGGGATTGATGTGCAGCAAAGTGGAACAAGAACGGAAGAACGGGGTTGGTCGACAGTGTCTTCGGCGATGACCACATCATCGTTGGGAGCACAGAAAAAATCTTCCAAGAGAGGTGAAAACTCCACTTGGGCAGGTGCACACCGTATAACAACGTGATGGCGCGACAGAAAGTCTCACCCCAGGATTACATCATGAGAGCAAGAAAGCAATACGACGAATTCAACGATGAAGAGAATATGCTGCATAACGACACGGGCCGTGCAGGCGGCTATGGGCTTAATCTGTTGTGCACCGGCGGTGCGCAAGGATAGTCTGGAAAGTGGCGTCAGAACCGTTCTAATTGAGCGGCACAGGCCGGCGTGAATGACAGAAACAGCAGCTCAACGGTCGATTAGGGCAGTAGTGGGAATACCTTCAACTAACACAACAATAACGTTTTCGGGCGGGACGTGAGGACTTTCAGCTTTCGAGGGCGACGGAGTTCTTGCCTCGGGAACTGCGGCTGTTAGTTTTTTTCCTCCCCAGTGCTGGCAGAGCGGCGCCACATAGCCGACGGCGAGCGGAACAATATTTGGCTGGGCGTAAGCGGGGTCGTAGTACGGAGCCTGTTGGAATGTGTTCGGAGGCAGCCTGCGACGGCGGCAGTCGCGAGCTACATATCTGGCAATTCCGCATACAAAGCATATAGGACGATTGTCCTGCGTAAGCGACGTGCGCGTAAGAGGACTAAACACAGCCGTTGGAAGACGGCTCGGCGGCACGATATTCGGAATCAGATTGGCGTGCAACAGATGCAGTGGCACGGAAGGCTGGGCTGGTGCAGCAGGCGGGTGCACCACTCGAGGGTTCACCGAAGGAGCAGGCCGCAGACGTGACCTCCCTGCAGCTTCGACGTACATTATGGGGCCGGAGACTGGCGCCTGGTAGTGGGCAGTTCGTAGTGCGTCAGCGACCTCTTGTATCACGTGCCTCAGTGCAGGAGCTAGAGGGGGCGACGGTTCCACAGTGTACGGCAGGAGGGACACCTGACGAGCCACCTCTTCCCAAATAAAATCTTTTATCTGGGTGAACAGCGTCGGGTCGTTTGTGTAGGTCGCAGCCAAACTCGACAGGGGCTCGGCCTGAGCGCAAGCTTGCCCAGTTAGAGCCCGTTGGTTCCGAAGCTCGTCAAAGCTCTGACACAAACGTACGACTCGTTTGGCGATCCTTGGACAGCAGGATCTGGAACGGGTCATCGTCCACTCCTTTAAGGACGTGCCTGACCTTATCCGTTTCCGTTATCGACGGGTCGACCCGTTTGCACAAGTCAACCACGTTCTCGATGTAACTGGTGAATGTTTCCACGGCTTGTTGGCCGCGTACACGCAGCTGCCGCTCGGCATGGCGCTTGCGTAAAGCTGTGCGGCCGAATGCTGCCACAAAGCGGGTGCGGAACGCAGACCAAGTAGTAATGTCTGACTCATTATTCGAGTATCACCGCCGGGCGAGCTTATCAAGGGTGTAAAACACGTTATGCAGCTTAGTCGGATCATCCCATTGGTTGTAGGCACTCCCAAGCTCAGAGGACGACAGCCAGTCTTATACATCAGTGTCGTCCTCGCCAGTGAACATGGTTGGGTCCCGCTGTCGCATCGCGGAAGAGCAGATTACGGGTGCGCCCCATGGCGCAGGCTGCTAGCTGGTCTCTCGGTGGTTCATCTCGGGCAGTGTCCGGTTGCGAAGCTCCAGTGTGGAACCGAGACCCTTGACCTCCACCACTTGTAAAGGAGAATAGCAGTCACGGCGGTAGTTGATCGTGGGGGTGTATTCAAGGTGTCGCGTAAGGCAACGGGCCGAGCGCAGGTCCCGCCGGTATGAGGTCGTGAGCATGAACGTACGAGTCGGGCCTCCGTCGTATTCACAATAATCATCGGGGCTGAATATATATATATATATATATATATATATATATATATATATATATATATATATATATATATATATAAAAATGTATACATATGTATATATATATATTAAATAAAAAAAGGCACAATAAAAACATAACAAGTTTAATTCGAAAAGACATCTTTACATCCACGTTTCGGACGAGGACCGTCCTTTGTCCGAAGTAATATCTTATAACCGACAAGTGGATTCTACACAGTTCAAGCACTCTAGGTTCCAGGGGCGCTGACGTACGTTTAAAATGGAAAGCGAGGAGTAAGGAAAACGGGCCTCGAACTGTTAGAAAGCCAGCAAGAACGAAGGAGAAACTATAAAGCATAATTAGGTGACAGAGGGTTCAGGAGAGTATTGGCTTGGCCGAGCAGGTACATTGCGAGGTACACGTAACTACGAGAGGGTGTTAAAAAGGGACAGGTTATGGATTACTTAAGTGAGAGAGAAATGCAGCGGTGACAACAGGCAAACAAAAAAGTTTCAATAAACCAAGAGGTCACGACAGACAAAGACAGAGGAGCATAGGAGACACATATTTCTGTGTTTGGCAGGGGCGGCGAGTTGTAAACGCCCGGAGTCAGCGCCGGCGAACAATATCCCAGGTGTGTCATACGTGTGCGTGCTTTGAAGACTCCTGTGCAGCGGTGCCCGTATTTTTGTCGGCCCTTAAAGACATTTCCCCATCCACCTCCCCATACGTTTTCTTTTAAGCTGCTGCAACCGCCAAAGCCGTATTGTGTACATGTGTCCAAGAAACCTGAGAAGTAACTGGCCGCCCCCAGTAGCTCCCACAAAAAGAGGTCTAAGCTGTCGGAAAGTCGAAGTGAGAGTGATGGTGTCTGAGTAGGGGGACATGAATCGCCTTTTATGCTGAGGCAGCAAAAATAGTAAGTCAAAAGGGAGGGCAAAAAACACGAATGCACGTACAACGATGAAAACACGAAACAGGGATAAGGGAAAAGCCAACAGACGCGCACAAACGCATACAAGCAATAAACACCTACAAACGCCCAAGTGGCCATAGAAAGAAGCAAAATGGCCAATGACTCGGCCGTTTAACCCAAACGACGAAATCAACCACGTCGCCGGTAAAACAAGCAAAACAAACAGTGGCAAAACCATTTGTTTCATGCACGAGTACACAGGGTGAGACAAAACACTATCAATGTTGTCTAGAACAATGACGTATAGTAACAATTATGTGCTCTTACATATACACATGTACAAGCAGAACTGCTAAATAAATCTATTTCTATACATAATTACAATGAGAAGCTTTTTCACATCACCACCGCCTGCCGAATCTTGCGCTGCGTGTAACAGTAAAAAAGCAGCAGATCTGCGTGTGACGGGGACCACAATGAAAATTTGCCCTCTAGTTCATTCATTCCACGTGCAACTGTTTTCAATTTGTAGATGAGAAATGATTCAAATATCGGTCTTTCCTGGTTTGTTCTACACTTTGATTTTAGCACGGTAACCGAGAATTTGTCAAAGGATTCACCCTGGCAGTTGATGTGTTTTGAGACAGGAGATGAGGCAGCGTTTTGGTGTGGGATCTGTGGTCAAATATTTGTACTCGCAGTTGTGTTTCTGTCTGACCTACATAGTGTGTGCTACATATAGTGCACTGAGGAAGGTACACAACACTAGCACTGGCACAGTCGAACGTTGCGCGTATTTGAAAGAACCCAGTGGCAGTGCTTTCAGCAACAGGGGTTTTATAATCATTTGGCAACGTTTACACCGGGATTTGTTGCATGGTCCAGAGCATAGAAATTGGGAACCTTCAGTTTTTAAAGAAGGTATGATGGCTTTCAGGTTTTTGTTCATCTGTATACAACGCATCGCGGTTCAGGGAGGACAAGAGTCGTTGGATAACTGTCCAGAAAGACATTGTGATTTTTTCGGATGATTACGCGTACCTTCGGAACGGAGGCCTAATATGTTTGATCGAAGATTGCTACAGGTTTATTAGTTTGAAAATTTCCGTTGCTATTTATTAGTGTGCGTCTGGCGAGAGGTCTGGCGTTTTCAATGCCATCGTTTATCACGAGGAAGGAATATTGTTGGCGGGTTAAATGTGTACGTAGTTGGTCACAGTTGGCGGCAAATTCTTAAGGTTTGTAATATACTTCTTTGAATCAGAAGGGGTGGCTGTATGAAATTCCCGTTTTGCAATTGCGAACACGCTGCTGTTTTAATTGTAGGTTATAGTGTCGGCAAGCGGTGTTCTGAAAGGTTCTGTGTTTTCGCAGCCAGATATTTGCACGGTGATGTCCAAAAATTCATGCTACAGTGAGAATACGAGTAAGAGAACCTGTTGTCTCTGTGATATTGTTGAATGCCTCAATAAAGCTAACGAGAGCTTCCCCTCAGTGAGGACTGATCTCAGAAATATGTCGTAAATAAGTCTCTCATTCAAGAGTCGTTCTAACGGGTAGTCTCCTAGGGATGCTTTTTAAAATCTTCAATGAAGATGAAATATTTGGGACACTCTTTGTGCCCATTGAAGTGCCATTGATTTGCACATAATGGTCGTAATTGAACTCAAAGTTATTCATTTGTAGAAACATTTACACGAGTTCCCCAAGCTTCGGACTATCAAATGATCTGTTAAGCACCTCCATTTCCGCATAAGCAAGTATTACTGAGTTTATGCCATCTTCGTAAGGGATGTTTGTGTATAACGTGGCTAAATCCAGGTTGACGAAAAGGCTCTTTTTTGGTATTCTGAGGTTATTTAGGCAAATAAATGGGGGGTGTCCTTAATGTAGGGGGGGAGACAGCATGGTATGTCCCGGAAAAAGCTTTCCACAAAACTGCATATGCATTCGGATACTGGGTCTATTTCAGACACGACCAGTCATCCTCGATTGTTGTCTTTGTTCATTTCAGGCAGAGTGTTGAACCTCTCGGGTATGGACTTAGTAGTAGGACAGACCGCGCCACCGATTCAGTTATTTTTCGTGTTTTCGTAAGGCGGTAGATTTTTTTCTTTTTCTTCTCTTTTAGCTGAGGAGTTGGCCCTTCGGCAATAATTTGTAAACAAAGAGTTATCCAGTTGCCTTTTGGCTTTGGCTTAGTACTCTGATCGTTTCACAACCACAATAGCTCCTTCCTTGTATGCTGGCTTTTTTATTATGTCGGTACGGGTCCTCAAAGCCTCCTGTGCCTTTTCTTCCCCGCAGCAAAGGTTTTTGCGGTAGGGCGTGTGATTCCTATGCAATGACAGAACGTCACGTTGAACTGCTGTAAAATAGATATCCAGACATTTGTTTCTTTGAGCCAGATGTGTCCATTGCTGACAAGAAGGGAGGTTTACGTCGCCATCAACAATACGCGGCTTGTTCAGGAAATATTACCCGAGGCTGAAAGATCTACCAAAGTTTTCTACGTCTCTTTAGAGCTGAAATTCAATGGCGGAGCCTGTAGCAGGGCTAGAGCTTGGGCCTTTCGAAAGAACTCTATATACTTCTTCCGACAACTCCCCACATCATAACATCCTCTGATAAGTGATCGAATGCGACGTGTCATCACTGAACCGCCCTGTGCAGTATACAGACGAGAAAAAATCTGGAAGACATAACTTGTTCAAAAAAGGAAGCTTACCAATTTATAGGCTCTGGACCATGCAAACAATCCTGCTGTAAGCTTTGCCCCATGATGTTAAAAATGCTTGTTGCTCAAAGCACCGCCACTATCTTCTCTTTTCAAATACGCGGAACCATGTATTGTTGTGTACCTTCTTCAGTGCACTGTGTGCCATGCACACTGCCTAGGTCAGACGAAACCACCACTAACATTTCGAAATAATAACCACAGATCAAACACTAAAACACTCCCTCATCTCCCTGTCTCAAAGCAGGTCAGCTGCCTGGGTGACTCCTTTGACAAATTCACAGTGACCGTGCAAAAATCGAAGTTTAGAACCCAAGAGAGATGTTTGAATCATTTCTAACCTACAAATTCAACACAGTTGCAGGTGGAATGAATGTACAAGGGGGGAAAGTTTTCGTATTTGTCACCGTAACGTACACATCTGCTACCTTTTTACAGATACACACAACGTAAGAGTCCGTAGGTGGTGCTGATGTAAAAACTGCTCTCATTGTAATTATGTATAGACTAAATGCACTTACGTTGCTATCTGGGCGTGTTGGTTTAACATGATTAGTAGAAGACAGCGCGGTTTACATACGGACACAGGGAAGAGTACTTGACACACACGAGCGCTGAATCAGCGCTCGTGTGTGTCAAGAACTCTTCACTATGTCCGTGTGTAAACCGCGCTGTGTTCTCGTGATTATGTATAGACGTCGTGTTATTTTGTAGTGGTCCTTGTACGCGTGTGTATACATAAGCATATATTGTTTCTATACGTTATTCTTTTTGAGACCATTGATTATATTTTGTTTCGCCCCGATAACCCACGCATCCAAAGGAAACTGTCTTGTGAAGGTTTATTCTCCCTGTTTTTTCTTACACTTGGTTGATTTAGTTGTTTGGCTTAATCGGCCGAGTCATTGGCCGGTTTACTTCTTAGCCTGGAGACCTGGGCGTTTGTGCATGTTTATTGCTTGTATACATGTGTGCCCGTCTGTTGGCTTTTCCCTTCTCCTTGTTTCGGATTTTCTTTGTTTTACCTGGATTGCTGTTATTTGCCCTCCCCTTTGAATTACTATTTTTGCTGCCTCTGCATACAAGGCGATTCATGTCTCCCTGCTGAGACATCATTACTCTCACTTCGAATTTCCGACAGCTTAGACCTCTTGTCGCCGGTGCTACTGGGGCGGCCTGTTTCTTATCAGGTTCTTGGACATCTTTGCATACACAGCTTTGGTATTGGCCTGAGGTAAAGAGAAAAGTTGGGTGGAGGTGGACGGGGAAACGTCTTTGATGGCCGACAAAAACACGAGCACCCCTGCACGGGAGTCTTCAAAGGGCGCGCACGTACATAACCCCTTGCATATTGTTAGCCGGCGATGGCCACGGGCGTTTACAACTCATCACCCCTGTCAACCACACAATTATGTGTCCCCAGCGCTCCTCAGCTTCTGTCTCTCGTGTCCTCTCGGTTCTTTTGAACTTCTTAGTTACCTGTCTTCACCACTGCCTTTCTCTCTCAGTTTTGTTCTTTCTTACTCACCTATTTTCTTCACCCTCTCTAATTTATGCTTTTCTCGTTTGTTATTCCTTATTTCAAGTTTTCTGTCTCACGTTCCAGTAACTTTTTCTCTTCCTCCTCGCTCTCTATCTTAAACGTATGTCACCGCCCTGGAACCTCAATCGCTTGACTGCAGAAACTACTTGCATTCTGTGAGATGTTACTCTTGATAAAGTATGGTCTCTGTCCTAAATGTCGATGTAAAGTAATGTTTGTGAATTGAAATTACTTGTTTTATTGAGCCCCTTTTTACTATTGAAACTTCACTAGCGTACCCGTATATATATATATATATATATATATATATATATATATATATATATATATATATATATATATATGTGTGTGTGTGTGTGTGTGTGTGTGTGTGTGTGTGTGTGTGTGTGTGTGTGTGTGTGTGTGTGTGTGTGTGTGTGTGTGTGTGTGTGTGTGTTTGTGTATATAGGAAACAAAAACTTCGAACAAGGAACAAACCACGATTGTTGCTAACGTTTTTGCAGAGACTTGTCTTTCTCAGGGCAAACCCTCGTTTGGCTGGCACGCTTTATATAGGAGTAGGTGCCAGGTGAGAGGACAGAAGGTGAGCAGCAAGCGAATAGCTTTCCACTTCCTCCTCTGTTTCTATCCTCTGACCTTCGCTCTTCTCTCCTCTAACCTGCCTTAACGATGAAAACGTGAATTTGTGCTGGTCATTTATGACTTTTTGTATATAGCCCTCCACTGTTTCTATTGGGGCTGCCTGGGCTCCTGTTTGCTTTAGTTGCGTGTTTTTTTGTCTTATTTTTGATTGCAGGAGCTGTTGCCAGACACAGGTGTTTTCGGTGAAGAAAATTGGGGAAATCTTGGGGCTGATCATTTATGGAGCAACTTATAAAGAGGAGCTTACTTTGCAACCAGTGGTACTGTAGACGAGCATTGTCCTGCATGAGCGTATGAGCCAGCGGAAGGGCGGCGCGAGCTGGAGGTTGTGGTTTTCTTTTTTACGTTACTGTGGTATGGGCTAGGCATTCTCGGCCATGCACAGGTTGCGGTGGTTGGTGGAACTCCTTGAGGGAGTCTTTGCTCGCCTTGAGATGTGCGAGACGGTATTGCTTGCACTTTTTGGTGCTTGTATGCTGGTACTAAGAATGACGCTCGTGACATTGGACACAGACGGTCCCCTTCAATGGGGGGGACCGTCGGGGATCCAGCGGTAACTCATGTCGATGCATGACATACAACACTGTACAAACCAACGGTAAGGCCTTAAGTGGGAGTTAAGCCCCTGTGCTCTGATAAAAAACGGTGCATGCGGGCCTGCAAAAGTCACTACTGCTGATGTTAACTATGTATTGTGGCCGGAACTATCAGTGGTCCCCAGGATGCAAGTATGCAAGGCAGTTGACGGTAGTCGTGTCATAGTATAGTTAGTGAAGTATACCTCGCCGCGTACCATGTGAACGGTTTAAGAAGGGCTGGATATTTTATGTGACGGCGCCAACAATGATATCAATGACATCGCAGAGCGCAGCAGCAAACTCCTCATGAAGGTGCAGGTGACAATACCGCTTGAATAGCTTTTCGCCGCATGGTTACCTCTTGGTAAAATTATCTGTGATATTTTGCTAGCCCCATGTACCCCTGCCGTGAGTTGTCGGTTTTTCCAGGATACGAGGCGTACCCTGTCTTCTTGTTGGTAAATGTGTTTAAATTAAGATTCTGGGACTCGTGTGGGAAGCGGAACACGTGGAGGCTTACTTGGCGCTGGCTACATGATTGGTGAGTAGTCATAATGCTTCGCTTTGCGTCGTTTGATTAACATTTACGCCCATGGGGCGGAATGGGGAATTGTTCGTCCACTAAGTTCGTCGTGCTCTATTGCGGCGTCCTGCCTTGGTTTCGTTATAGGCATAGATTGATCCCGCACCGGTTGTCCAGGCATGTAAGCTGCGGCCTAAGGCGCCCTCGTGTCATCAGGCGCAAGAGCAGCATAGCCCAAATCCTGAGATGGCGATTATCCAATACTGGTTGATCGTTGTGTGAAATGGTCGGCCGTGACTTGATAAAGCTGTTGGTACTAATTGCCGTATCAAAAAATTACCGATAAAAGTGGCCTTAGAGTCTGGAACTCTTTTCATCTCTTGCGCCCTCTTATAAAATGAGGTTAGTTTACGTCCAACAGACAATTCATGTATTTAATTCGCACAACCACAAAATCTTACTTTGTGTTTGAAGCATTTCCAACCTAACCAGTATTCCTCTAACTTAACGCATGTTTAACTAAGGGAGTGAACTTGAACCTCGATATCCTGAAACTGGTACCGAAACCAGAGTCTTACCGAATATGACGCAGTGCTGACGTGGAAGATCTTTTCTTGAAATCGGCATCTAGAAGAAAGCTGTCAAGCCTTCTAGTTATTCTGGCCCTGACGCCTAGCAAATAAAGTGCGGTGAGACCATCTTCAATGTTGGCAAGTTAAAAGTGTTCCTCTCAGAGCCTTTCTAATGCTTGACTGCCTTGTGGTACTACTAGTAATTGCCTAAGTATCTGCTTAAACGCAGTACTAGGATATATTATAAAGCCGGAACACCTCGTTTTATGTATCAGACTTAACAACTCTCAACACAATGCTCCCCGCATGCATGACCAAGCCAACCGCATCATATTTATTATAGGCATGACACTGAAGATGTGGTTCCGAATATTACTTGCTTGCCAGAGCATTTTGGTGGCAACAAAAACGACATGTGGAAGCAAAAAACCAAGGCACCTGATTCCCCTGTGAAAACGGATATGTGTTTACATCGCTAGGGGCAAAGGTGACACACTTCATTTAGCATGAAATCAGCGCTACATGTACCAAGCAAGACGCAGCTACAAAAGCACTGCTCTCCAAACATTCCTGGAAATATTACCCGCTTTAATGACTTGTACATTTGTGATTAAAAATGTGTTTAAATACCTTTGGCTTCAGGATATTGGTTGGGACATGCCTCTTCTGAATAGTCCTAAACTCAGGGGGGAATAATGGACATATTGTATTTCGAAGCTCCAACATACAAGCGTTGAATTGTACTTGCATTCAAATGGGGAAATAAAACTTTGATTCTGGGAAGTTCAAATTAAGTTTCTCCACATGTCCTTTATGATGGCCGGGGTAGTTTTCATCTATGTTGCGGCCAGTGCAATAGGAACAACAACATAGTTGTTTCTTGTAAAACAAGAGTTGCACCAATAAAAGCACCTACCACACCTACTGTGGAACTGATAAGAACCCTCATTGCCAAAAGTGTGGTTGGCTACCTGAAAAACGTAAGGTTGGAGCGTGCGACGGCTTATCATGTTTGAGCGGGCTCCACGATCGCATGAGGATGAACTCGTAGCGGCAAAAATAGGAATCATCATTGACAAGCAGACTAGCGGAGCCCCAGGCACGTGCCAGGAAACACAGTACCGCCATTGTCTAGGATCTACACCAAACCTATTCCACACCTCTAGCTCTTTATGCTGATGAATTCAATGGTAGCCTACTTTGCTTGGAAGGCCTAGCATGGCTGAAGTAGTCCTAAAAATATTGGCCAAAACACATCTACGTTTCGGGTGTCTATTTTTGTTCATCTGTCAGGTTGCAATAATCAACAAGCAGGCGTTCAGAATCAGTATAAGAAATATATTTATTTCATAAAAAAACAGGTACAGAAAATTGGTGAAGAGTTCCTATGACTAGCCGACATGGCTAGTCATAGAACGATAACAGAATAGCTACAAAAAACTATCTACACCAATTTTTTACAAAAATTAGACATAATGTGAGCAAGGTGAGTACGTGTTAACAGTGTGAGGTATAATGTTCAGACACGAGATATTCTCTTAAGAAACGAGGGTTATCAGTTTTATTTTGTATAAGCTGGCACATTGTTCCATAGTTTTGCACTTAAGGAAGAAATTATCTGGCGACTGTACAAATTATGTATTTTTTGGTAAATTAATATTATATTTGTGGTCGTGTTTGGTGTTTCGTATATTCTCTAATATGGCGGATGATCGGTTGGATTTATTTAGGGCTGTTTGAACTAGTAATGTTATTTAGTTGTAGCTTGCTACAATAAATAACATATTGTTAAGTTCTTAAAACATTAAGTAAGATGGCGCAGTGGTGGGGGGCGTATGTAAATATTCTCATCGCCCTTTTTGAGTTTGGCTATTACACAGCTGTACGACGCGAATGTATATCCACAAGACGCTATACAATAAATAAATGGCAGTAAAAATGCTAAAGTATATATTTCTCAGTTTTTTAGCGTCAAAGTGTTTGCCCACATGAAGTAATTATAGGATCCAAATGACATTTTTTTGCTCAGCTCTCTTATGTGAGGAACCCAGTGCATCAATTTATCTATAGTTTATCCCAAATATTTATATTCGTCAAGTTTACAATAGCTGTATTTCCTGTGTATAACTTGAAGTCGTCTGTTACTTGTTTTTGGTGAGAGCAGAAGACTATAAATTTTGTTTTTTAATACATAGAACAAATTTATTACTGTTAAGCCTTTTATATTCTCACGTAATTCTATATATGCTAGAGATTTTGCTTCGTTTATACTGTGAGGGGAGACGAGTAAAGCTGTATCATCGGCGTATATAACTGCATCTGCGTAATTTAGTGAAGTGGGGTTGTCGTTGAGAAAAAGAGAAAAAAATTATAGGCCCAAGAACCGACATGTGGGGTATCGTTGCTATTTCAGTTTTAACCCACATTTGCGGTCTGCTATCTGTACAAATTGTTTACGGTTACGTAAAGGACTGTGACAACAGTGTAAGGTTGGGGCCACTTCGTTCTAGTTTTTGCAATAAAATGCAGTGAACCACACAATCAAACGGCTTTTGTGTATCAGGAGATATGCCCAATGTAATCTGGTTGTTATTTAGGGCTTTGTTAATTACATCTGTTACTGCAGTAACTGCCGTTGTGGATGAGTAATTTTTGCAGAAACAAGGTTGACTTGGTGTTAAGTTTTCATTTTTTCAATTAAGGCCTCTTAAATTATTTCCCTCAAATAATGCCCTCTTAGCTATTAGCTTTTCAAACAAGATATTGTTACCTTGCGGCCGGACAATGATGAGGCGAACCATGGGCGACGATAAAGTGATGTATTTCCAAGATGTTGCAGCAGAGCGATGCGATCTACTTACAAGCGGCCATGATCGCTCGGGCCAGCCGCATTGTCTTCGTCGTCTTCGGTGACGCGTTATGGTGCTATATGGCATTGTCCACATAGCAAGACAAGAGGGGGCTCGCGAGCGAAATCACCCGCTCGTGACCCCACTGGACTTGGACAAGCACAGCACCTATGCCATGGCCACTGGCGTAAGTGTGAACCTGCGTTGGAGCAAAAGGGTAGAAGTGGCTCAAGATTGGTGAGCTGGTCAGAGTGTCGATGAGGCGAGAAAAGGCTGCGGCCTGCTCAGGGCCCCAAGCAAACGGAGCACCGTTCTTGAGAAGTTCGGTAAGGGGTTCGGCGATTTCAGCGAAATTTCGGACGAAGCGCCGGAAATAAGAGCACAAACCGACAAAACTGCGCACACCTGTTGCTGACTGTGGAAGGGGAAATTTTCGCACAGCTTGAATCTTGTCGGGGTCAGTTTGTACTCCTTTAGCATCGAACAGGTGGCCGAGAATAGTGATTTGCCCTCGTCCAAACTTGCATTTGGAAGAAATCATTTGTAGTCCGGCTTGGCGAAAAACGGCCGAACGTCCGACAGTCCGTGGAGATGGGTCGCAAACGTTGGAGAAAAAACGATAACGTCATCAAGATAGCAAAGAGAAGTCGAACATTTAAACTCGTGGATGAGAGAGTCCAGCATTCGCTCGAACGTAGCTGGGGCATTACAAAGTCCTAATGGCATTACTTTGAGTTGATGGATTCTGTACGGTGTGATAAAAGCCGTCTTTTCGCGGTCCTTGTCATCGACAGGGACCTGCCAGTAGCCAGAGCGGAGAATAACAGAAGAAGAGTACGCGGCACCATGAAGGCAATCGGGCGCATCGTCGATTCTTGGAAGGAGATAGACGGCCTTTTTGTGATTTTGTTAAGGTTCCGGTAGTCCACACAGAATCCCCAGGTTCCATCTTTCTTTTTAACCAGAACAGCTGGTGAAGCCCAACGACTTGAGGATGGCTGAATGTCTTAAGCATTTTGTCCACCGCTTTTTGGATAACAGCCGCTCAGCGTGGGACACACAGTACGGCCGTTAGTGCACAGGGCTGGCGTATCTGGTGTTAATACGATGACGGACGATGGATGTCTGGAACAAAGGACGGTCACCGAAATGGAAGATGTCGCTGTATGACTCCAAAACGCAGCGCAGTTCTTGAGCTTGCGTTGGAATTAGATCAGCTGCAATCATCTTCCAAAGTTCCGCATCCTCCCCCGGAGGAGTCGGGCGGGGTGTTTCAGCATCGACTGGAGGTTTGCCAAAGGTTGCTGCGCAAACGTCGTAATCACAAACCGGCGAAAAAGTGGCCTGTGTCATACCGTGCGGAAGAACCTGAAGAAGCTGAAATTCAGTAAGGGCAACGTGACTTCGTTGTTGGTAACACTAACTGCGGTATGAGGTAGGCTCACGCTGTGCGCAAGCAGCACATCAATGATTGGTGACACTAAGTAATCACGGTCGAGAACATGGGATCTGCACGACTGGGGAATATAAGTTATTGATCTCGGTGCCAAGCGAATGTGCTTTTAGGAGCAAAGCATCTTGTCGCGCGCATCGTCGGGAGCTGGTAAAGTCGGCATCTCGAGGTGAAGGACACCGGTAGAACACCCAATGAGGGCGGCGTGCTCAGATAAAAAGTCAAAGCCAAGGATTAGGTCATGCGAGCAACGTCCAAGCACCGTGAACAAAACAGTCGTTTGATCACCAGCTACATTCACACCAGCGAAGCACATTCGGATAACAATATTTGTCCTTCCATCAGCGACTCTAACAAGATGTGATGTTGGTGGTGTCATAACTTTCCGTAAACGGCGGTGAAGATGAGCACTCATGACACATAAATACGCTCCTTTATCGATGAGGGCACTGACAGGAATGCCGACAACTTCAACGTCCAGTAAATTGTTCCGGGTGTCCGAGCTCAAGAGATGATTTTTCGGTCGTGGTAGGGAATGCAGCGTCAACTACGGGAGCGGTATAACCTAGTTTTCCGGAGGAGGTTGAGCGTAGTCGGACGTCAGGGATTGGCGGCGAGGCTGTGGCGAGCGGGACTGGCGGCGTTGGGGCGACGGCGAACGGTTGAATCTGCTGGAGGAACTGTTGAGGTTGGTCGGGTTCAGCCTAGGACGGGAAAGAGAAGCAGCTCTGCCGGTCATCGAAGTAGCCAAAGGGTGGTCTAGGACTATAGTCCGAGTACTGTTGCGTAAGAACGAGACGCGGCGGCCGTGACAGTACCGGGCAATGTGGCCAATTCTGGAGCAATGGAAACAAATTGGTTTATCGTCCGGGCTACGCCACTAAGCGGGGTTACGACGTGGGTAGCCTGGAGGAGTACGTTCGTTGAGGAGACCGGGCGACCTGAACCCTTGTCGGAGCGGAGAGGTTACCGAGCACACATATTAGGCACGATAACATTGTTGTAAATAGGTAGTTTTCTACACGGTTGGGGTCCTCTCCTTTCAAGATAGGCCCCACTTTCCCACTTTTTAGCTGCTCCGGGTAAATTCCAGCAAAGATTTATTAAAACTTTGTTCTAGTGGGTGGCACAAATTCTCAATGTTAACTTTCAATAATTGTATTTGACATTTCAATATTACCAATTGCTTTAATTGACTGCATCTGTCTGGTCAGAGCGATTATTTCTCGGGTGGTTATCTCTTTCAATGCAAAGCTATTATTAATCCGAGGGATTACTAGGTTGGCCGGCTCATTACTGCGTATATTTTCACGGTGCGACTTCTGTTAATAAAGAAGTCCTTGAATTTCACCGCAGGTGTGGCTTGGTCACAACTAGGGATACTCAAATCGGAGTATGCTGAGTTTTCGTGAAGGTCCTTATAACTGAGTGTATGAGAGGCCATATTTCCCTTGAGTTGCCATTGTTTCTCAGTACGAGTTTACTGTTGTAATCTTTTCTATGTTTTCGTATTAGAGACACAGGAAAGTCACGCAGAGTTCCGTATTGTTCGTTATAATATTCATTGCCTTTGTGTTGCATTATTTTATTGAGACAGTCATCTCTCTTTTAAATGACTTTAAGTGTGTTATTTGTCATTCAGGGACCATACCTCGGCAAAAATGGCGCCGCTCACTCAACCTCAAGTGACAGTGACAGTGGCAGTGAGAGTGTGAGTGTGAGTGTGAGTGTGTGCGAGTGTGAGTGTGAGTCAGAGTGAGAGTATGAGTGTGAGTGTGAGTGTGAGTGTGAGTGAGAGTGTGATTGTGAGTGTGAATGTGAGTGTGAGGGTGAGATTGAGAGTGAGAGAGTATGAGTAAGAGTGAGAGTGAGATTGAGAGTGTGAGTGTGAGTATGAGTGAGAGTGAGAGTGTGAGTGTGAGTGTGAGTGTAAGTGTGAGTGAGAGTAAGAGTAAGAGTAACAGTAAGTGTGAGAGTGTGAGTGTGAGAGTGAGAGTTAAGTGTGAGTGTGAGTGTAAGTGAGAGTGTGAGTGTGAGTGAGAGTGAGACTGTACGTGAGAGTGAGTGTGAGTGAGAGAGTGAGATTGAGAGTGAGATTGAGAGTGTGAGTGAGAGTGAGAGTGAGAGTGTGAGTGTGCGTTGAGTGAGAGTGAGAGTGAGAGTGTGAGTGTGAGTGTGAGTGAGAGTGAGAGTGAGAGTGTGAGTGTGAGTGTGAGTGAGAGTGAGAGTGAGAGTGTGAGTGTGAGTGTGAGTGTGAGTGAGAGTGTGAGTGTGAGTGGGAATATGAGTGTGAGTGTGAGTGAGAGTGAGTGTGAGTGTGAGTGTGAGTGAGTGAGTGTGAGTGAGTGAGTGAGCATGGGAGTGTGAGTGTGAGTGTGTACCTTTTGCTATATCCTCATAATTATAACCCGAAAGCGTTTTTATATTGGTACCTCGTGATCCCCCTCGACGAGACCTTTGATTTGATACCCCACACACCCTAGCATGGTCATATGGAATTCATACCAGTCAAAATAACCATGACTCTCATGACTGTAACCAGGACGCATTATTTAGGTGTCCGACGTGATTACCCTAACTAGAACCTTCAATTTGACGCCCCACATGCTTCAGTGGACTCACCTCGAATTTAACCCAATCTGTGACTAATAATGACTGTCTTATGAATCGAACTACGAATACTTTTTATTTGTACCTCGTGGTTCCCCTCGTCAAGACTGTAAATTTGATACCCTACACACCCTAGTGGGGTCACTTCGAATTTTACCCCAATATAAAACTCGCCATGACAATCTAACCGTAATAACCAGGAATCATTTTTGTATTTCTCCCACGTGATTCCGGTCATCAAGACCATTAATTTGATACCCATCACATCCAGCGGAATCAACTTGATATTAAACCAATCAATGACTAACTATAACTAGCTCATGATATTGCCCTACCACATTTTTGTCCCACGTGATTTCCCTTATTGGAACCTTTAATTTGATGCCCCGGACACCCAGTGGCATCATTGTGAATTTCCACCTAATTTATGACCCATTTTGACTATGTCATGATAATAATCAGGAAGCAGGTGATTACCCTTATCGAGACCTCTAATTTGATACAACATACGCGCTTGCGTCATGAACTTCAATTTTAACAGAATCGATGACTTACCATGACTACGTCATGATATATCCATAACTCATTTTCGTCCCGCATGATTCCCCAAATCGAGATCTTCAATTTGATTCCCCACATGCTCTCGCAGTGTTTAACAGAATCGATGACTTACCATGACTACGTCATGATATATCCATAACTCATTTTCGTCCCGCATGATTCCCCAAATCGAGATCTTCAATTTGATTCCCCACATGCCCTCGCAGTGTCATTTTGAATTTTAACCCAATCTATGACTCATTATGACTGCCTGATGACTACAATCAGGAAGCATTTTTTTATTTACCCTGCTTGATTCCGTTAATCCGGACCTTTCATTACCTTACACGCCTTAGCCTCATCAGTTTAACTTTTCACCCAATCTAATGTGGTCATTATTATGTCTTAAGGGGCGCTGCCCAGTCAATTCAGCTAATTCATTTGAAACATCCGAAAGGACAGCCCCCGCCCCCATTTCCCCCCGGCTCTCACCTTTTCCTTTGAGACGCCTAGTATATCAAGCCGTTAACAGTAGCAGGCGAACAACCAGCACGCCAGCGCCGCCATGTGCTTTCCCACGCTCTTAGTGGATCCGTCAGGAGGAAAAGTTAATACAACCCTTTTTTACGACCTCACCAGTCAATTATCACTCACGCGCCCAGCCGCGAAAATTAGGTATACAGCAAGTGCTTATGGCCATGAAAATTCAACAAGAAATTAAAAAAAATCAGACACCCCCTCCCTCCCAACCGATCATGCAGATCGCGATTGGTGCCGTACCCGCAGGTAACCTGAATTCCGAGCCCACAGTGACGCATGAAACTTAACAGCCAACCATAGCTGCCTTCTAGGCTACTCATATGTACTCAAACTCAAAATGGACTCAAAACTCCTATGTACTCAGAACTCTAAATGCACTCAAAACTCAATATGTAATCAAACTCAAAATGTACTCAAACTCAAAGTGTTCTCAGAACTCAAAATGGACTCAAACTCAAAATGTACTCAGGACTCAAAATGGACTCAAACTCAAATTGTACTCAGAACTCAAAATGGACTCAAACTCAAAATGTACTCAGGACACAAAATGGACTCAAACTCAAATTGTACTCACAACTTAAAATGGACTCAAACTCAAAATAGACTCAAACTCAAAAAGAACTCAGAAATGAAAATGGACTCAAACTCAAAGTGTACTCAGAACTCAAAATGGACTCAAACTCAAAGTGTACTCAGAACTCAAAATGGACTCAAACTCAAAATACACTCAGAACTCACAATGGACTCAAACTCAAAATGTACTCAGAACTCGAAATGGACTCAAACTCAAATTGTACTCAGAACTCAAAATGGACTCAACACTCACTAGGTCTCAGGCGTACTCAAACTCAATCGAACTCAAACTCAGTCGGGATCACTCGGATCAAACTCACTCAAGCTCAAACTCAGCATGCCACACTAGCCTCGCGCTCACTCAAACTTAAACTCACGCGTGAGTCTGAGTCCAAATGAGTCTGAGTCAGTGGACTCATGAGTGAGTTCGCCGACCTCTGCCAGGGACACTAGGGTATTGAGAGGTACAATGATCTCAGAGGTTTCAGTTTGACGTAATGCAGCTTGATCGTAAGTTAGCAGAAAATTGTTCGTACGTTAGGTTAACACCGTTACGGAGATCCTCATTACGGAGATCTTCGTTAACGTTTTTCTCTCGTATTACTGTTGGTGTTGTTTCATTGTCCCATCGTTCTGCTTGATATGAACTATGTTTAATGTTCGAAGGGTGAGTATAGGGAGCAATATTATATCTAGAATAGTGGTCAGCCACATTTTCAGCAATGGCGACCGCTTCTACTTAGCTTGGACAAAAATTAGAAAAAATGTGATCAATTATCGGGGAAGACACTCCCGTTACCCTAGTAGGGAATGTAATGTGGTTTAAAAACTGTATGACCAAAGCAAGTTTAGGTAATCAGTCCTAGAGGGATCTGCTATGTTGATGGTTAAATCACCGCATATGAACACTTTTTATTCGTGGTAGCAAAGCGTGGCAATAGGTCTTCGAAATGTTTTAGAAAAGCCTGAATTCCAGAGCCAGGTGGCCTGTAGATCACACCGATCGTAATTTTTGTTCTAAGCTCTAGAAACAATACCTCATATTCACTTGCCATTTCCTTTATGTTCCATAGTTGTTTAAATGTTATTGCAGTGGTCAAGAAATATGCAACACCAGCGCCTCTTCAGTTAGTTTTTTGAACAGCGACAGAAAATTATAGTTTTGTATGTTAACAAATTTCCTTTCTTTTAACCATGCCTGCGATATTGCTATCATACTGAAATGAAATGTAAGCCTAGATACTAAGGTTAATAGAGAATCAATATTTTTGTTAGGGCTTGTAGCATTACAATAAAGAAGGCTAAAGTTTTGCAGCCAGCGATCGCAATGGCTGTGTCAATTTTTCATTTAAGGTAAAGGGATGATTCATGCTATGTTGGCTTAGTCGTCCAGAGGGGTGATATCAACTACGCTAGAGTTTTCCATCTTCGTGGCTAGCATTTTTGATTCGGCAACCCATTCGAATTTCCACTTGTTTTCTTTTTTTTTGCGATAACCTGCCAAGCAGAGCTTTGTATTCAGGATACAGGTCTCGTTATTATATACTGACTTGGCTTCATCGAAACAAAAATCGCTAATCGTCAGCCTTTTCTTCTTAGCAGCCTGCAGCAGCTTATCTAACACATGTTAGTTTTGGTCGGCTCTTTCGTTGGCACGCCGTGAATGACATCTATGGCTGGCGGTTCCAACTGCACCTCAACTTTTTCTGCTATTGTCTGAACGATTTTTGTTAGCATTTCCTTTGGTTCTTGTGACATGCCCTTTATCTCAATATTTTGCTTTCTAGTAAACTGAGCTGCGTGCTTTCTCTTGCCATGTCGACGACGTACCGCTCAAGCTCTTCCTTATCTGCTTTGATTTTAGTGTGCTTCCTTTTCAGCGAGTCAAGTTCCTGTGTGGTTTTCCGCAGTTCCTTAAAAGTCTGGTTCATGTTGTGCATACCATCCACTACGTCTTCAAGTGCTTTTGTTAAGATGGTGTTCGCTTTATTCATTTCTTTTGTTAGAGCCGCGTCTGGTTCGACAACATATTTTAGCAGCTCTTTTATCAACCCTGGTATTTTCTCCGCCATTACTACAAAGAGCGATTCGAGCTTTTTCAGTTGAGAGAACAGTGCTCTACAAACCTGCAAGAGTGTAGCACAGTAATTGCGCTGCCCATGGCGAAGCTGCCTACCTTCGATCGCTCGTTACTTTGCTGGCCTCCTGTCCCAGCTGGTCCTTTTGTAGTCGCCTGTCGCCGGTTGTCTCGTTGGGCACAGGCACATAAACTTCGGACGTAGCCAGTCGATGTCACGTAGTCGATCTCGATCCGACGGGTGACCACCCCTGTGTGTCGGGACATGTCTGATTTGTAATGCTTGATTCGCTGCCCAGGCTGCGATCCCAGAGGCCGCGCCGCTGCACGAGAGTAGCACTGTGATTAGCGCTGCCCGTAGCTACGCTGCCTAGCTGGCATCGGTCGTTTTTCTGTCGAGAGGTCTAGAAGACTACATAAGCATCTAAATCGGTTGCCCAGACATTAGTAAATTTTCTAAAGTTCTGATGTGGTCTACTAGACCTCTTTCTACCATCAAGAAAAGTCGGCGGAATGTTTTTAGAAAAACAGAGTAAGCGAAGCACAATTATCAAGAGAAGTATTATAAAAGCGCGCAAGTTCTTACAAACTTAGACAAAACCATGCTACAGCTGTTAATCGATGACAAAAAACTGCTGAGAGGACAAAGCACATTCTTATATTGCAGGGTAAATAGAGACATAGAAAGAATAATATTGTATTTTAGATACCCCTTGACAAAACAAAATTAACCTACACTATTCGGATACTACTGTGTAGTAGATTCAGAGACATGTTAGTTGATATACGGGAAAGATTCTGCGTCAGATATGCTCGCCTGCGAGTAAATTTTTTCTGTTTGTTTATCTATACAGTGTCAGCAAATGTTTCTTTTAACTTCCTGCACGCATGCAGGACACTTACCACACAAGCCAAAAATGCAAAGCAAAGTCCTCCGCAGCTCAAATGGCGCCTGTTTTCTGTAACTTGGTACGCCCAACCAATTTGATATATTCGGTGTTGCCCTTTCTTGTGTATTACTTGACAGTGGAGGAAATTGCAAAATTTATATCCTCCTAAATGATTCTGCCGTACTAAATGCTATACACGCTGAAATATTTTAAAGTATGTCTAAAAAACATTTTTGCATTCTTTCCCTATGTTTCTAGCATGAATAAGTGCCAGGTGCAGTTCATTCGGAAAGCAATATTATATTCAATCACCCAAGATAGGAACGGCGTTACCTATACACAGTTTCACCAAGACCAGAATGTGCAACTTCGAAGCTGAACATAGAACAGCAAGGAAGTTTAAAGTGAAAGCTGCACATCTTTGAGGTGGCTTTTGAGAAACACTGGTCGGTTCTCTAAAGTAACCCCTAAGAGTCTCGTCGGGGAAGTCATTCGTAACCATGCAGCAGTTGAGTGATCTAATGCGTGAAGTAGACGCTCTTATACATTCTCGTCCTGTCATATTTGTGGTAAGCTATATCAAAGGGGTAGAAACCATCTCACAGGCTAAAGTTATTGGCAGATATGTTATGTCATACGCAACTGAGCGTGTACATCTCTAAAAGTACAAAACAAGAGAACTCACAAAAATTGATATTACGAACTACAACAAGAAAATGTTCTTGGTAACAGCGAACAAAAGACTATAATCTTGAAGTGTCGTCTGTGCGTAGCGCAAATTAAGAAAAGATTTCCGCTTGTGCTAACGTTTCTGACATCTTGGTGATCTGAAATATGGTTCTCGTGGAGTTCGGATGACAGTAATCATAGTGAAATCCCATCACGTTCGCGAAATAGCTCCCGCCTACAAGATTCGAATCCCGAAGGAACAAATCTGGACCCGTCCCATTCAAAAGCAGTACTCTCTGATATTCTCAAAAACCTGGGCAAGATGTGATAGCAGTAAATGTAGACGTAGTGCAAATGCGCAGTACAACATTGTAATAAACTGTACTAAAGTACAGTTTGTCTCTTCGTGTTTGTCTCTTTCTGGTCTTCCGTGCTGTTTCTTTCCGCTGTTTTTTTGCCTACAGTAATAAAGAGGAAGCACCTTTTTTTCAAGTTTTACTGCGACGTGATCATATCGGCTCTTCCTTATTTTTTATTCGATAACACCTATAGCATTCCCTTATAAACTTTTAGTTTTCAAATCGATTATGAAGACGTCTCCAGGATTCACCTGGTACCTGCAAAGAAGAGTGACAGAGAGAGAAGGCTCTTTTTTGGAAAAGCAGAGAGGTTGGCTGGCCTTTACAGACGGGTACATGCTACTCTGCGGTGGGTTGGGGATGGGGGAAGAAAATGCCCAACGAAGTGCTGGGCAGAAAAGTAAAAGAAAAAAAAACTGCCGTGGACTTGGCGCGGTAGCGGACTTACATGCATATTTTTGTTCTGCGCTTGGGCCACATAACTAGGGCAACTCGTAGAATAATGTTAATCACCGTACTATCCGAAATTGCTACGACTTGTTCACAATGCGACGCTTCAAAAAAAGCGAACATATAAATTGCAATACTCGAACTTGTAAAAATTGGCAAGGCCTAGTGAAATTGCAAGGACGCACTGCAGTGACAATACAATCACTATATTCTGGTGCCTGATTAAACGACTGAATCTTACTGTAATGCTTGCTAGCCTCCGCACCAGCAACTCAGCTTTAAATTCAATCTTTCGGCTCTTCAAGACCAGAACTGGCGGTGTTTTTTCACTTCAGCGGCTTAACCCTATTTTTGTATTGACTGTCTTTTAATAAACAGGTGCATTCTCGCCGGCTGTTATTGTGATAGTTCTAAAATACTTTGAACACATCCATCAATGGAAACACTACAACATACCGCGAAGCCGACACGGAATATAAATAACCTGTGGCTGCTTTTAGATAAGCGAAAATTCTGTGGCAGTCATTCACAAGGTTTTTTGACCCGATTTCGGAGGTTCAAGTCCACCCCAGCTTCATTGATGGTTTTTGGCCTTTAGAGCACGCTTGCAAGCATTGTCCGCAGGGTGAATAATTGTAACACATTTGGAACATCCGGCTCTTACACCTACCCCATCCGCAAGTAATTGCTGAGAAAGTGGGTTTCGGACCAAAACAAAATACCGACGGTTCTAACGACGTGAAAAAGACTTTTAGTACTGAAGCGGTACTGTTAGTTGTTCAGCGAAGTGGGTAAAGGAAAAAATGAAGGAACAATGTATGGAACCAATGACGGTACCGCCATCATGCGCTAAGGGTACGCGAGCTGGCATCCCCCCCAATGACGTCAAGCGGACCCGTGTACCCACAAATTAGCGGGTCATTCTTTAAAACAAAGATGAGAGGCAGTGGAAGGGTCAGTTAGGAGCCAGTACTACGTGTTCAGAGCAAGTGTTAGCGGAACGCGCATGCAGTAAACTTCTCGACAAAAAAAGCACTGCTTTTCCACCAATGCACGACCGGGTGCTGTGTACTAACACCCTGCCTTCAATCGATTTCGCGTAATTTGTGTGTTGCAGGCCCACCGTGAGGGCTGGTTGCTCTTCAATCTGTGTGGTTCTAGATCGCTGCTCCCCTGCAGCTTCATTTCAGCACCCATGGCCACAGCTGCTATGGGTTTCACGGCATGGGGAGCTCCCCCCCCGCTTAGACTAGAGCGGTTTTCTTCGGTACCATGTTATTTCTCGCATTGCCCGGGATTGATTGCTCGACGTACACTTCTCTCTCAGTGTTTGCTACGTTATCACTATGCATTGTTGACCGCATAAGTGTGGAACATGTCACGTATCCAGCTTCGAGACATTAAAAATGCTTTTATCGATTTAAAAGTTTTAAATAAAAAGATTCTAACTATATTCAGATGGGCCAGTTAAGTATGTTATTAAATGACTATTTCCGATTCTGGAAATATTGTACAATTTAGCTCGAGAAACTGCCTGTTTTCCTTTAGAAATGCAAATTGCAAAAGGTATAGCAATATATAAAGGCGGTGATATAAATAACACCAGTAACTTTCGACCAATATTTATTCGGCCCATACTGTCCAAAGGTTTAAAAAAAAAATAATGCATTCTCATTTGAGCGATTTGTTGGCGAAGTATTTCGTTATTTCCACTGCTCAATACAGTTTTTTAAAAAAGCAAATCTACCGAACTAGCACTGCTAACAAAAAAAGATACATTTTAGATGCATTTGAATGAAAGGCTGTCGTACTGGGGTTGTATATTGATTTGTCAAAAGCATTCAATGGCGTGAATCATAATATACTATTATACAAACAGATCAATAAGGTGTACGTGGAAAGGCAAACGAACTTCTGGAGTCTCATTTAAAATATCGGTGCCAGTATGTAAGCCACTAAGGTGTGCAAATTGACAAGAAACGAATAATTACTGGTGTACCTCAGGGGGCACCCTTCGCCCCCTGCTGGTGCTTATATATCTAAACGACATTTTTCAACCTTTATATGACAACCTTTGGATATGCTATTCGGATGATACATCAATACTGTTTCGTAGGGTATATCAAGATAGCTTAATATACAGGGCAAATAAAATCCTAGAGCAGATCTTTAAATGGTGTGAAGAAATTTTTTTTAAATACATATAAAAAAGCGCAGGAAATATTCTACCGAGCAAGGAATACAGCCCTGAAAGTAAGATCACGCATATATTTAAATGAAAATATTTGATGATAGTTGGGTTTTATTGGCGCAAGGCCGACTATGGGCAAATAGCACCAAAAAGAAGTTACTGAATTGGAGATGAGACCGTAAATACTAGAACATGTGACTAAACGTAAAAGTGATGCAAAACAAACGAAAATGCAGATGGCTGGTGTATAGGGCCAGGATGATTACACGGGATATGACAAGAGCTGCAGAAAGTTCACCTAAGCTAAAAACTTAAAAACACGTTGACTAGAAAACATTGGTTCGTCGGCTAAAAAATATGATGAGTGCAACAAAATGTGTCGTCTTTATAATTCAGGGAAATGTTTGTGGCATGTTGTGTCAAGTGCTCTGCATGTGATTAGTATGTGGACTATGGATAGGCCCTTTCCACACTTGCTAGACGTGGGTCCCGAAGCTCCAGTGAGCAGGTGGGAGTGCGTCGCATGTGTGTGGCCTATCTGCAGCCTAGCCAGGGCGACTTCAGTGTATCTGTTGTGAGAGTCAGTTATGTAGCGCCCCAGTTGTGGTTTTATTACGTGTAGTTTGTTGTCTGTTTGTTTAGTCCAGTGTAGTTGCCATGTGTTACGAAGCTGTCGTCTGATGTGTGTCTTTAGGTCGGTGTAAGGTACTTTTGTTATGTTAACTGTGGTCATGAGAGCAGCAGCAGCAGCCATTTGATCGGCGGTCTCATTGGCAGGGATCCCACAGTGACCTGGTACCCAGCATATGGTTATTTCTAAATCTGAAGCATATGCAGTCATTATGACCTCTAAAAGAACATTGATTACATAGTTTTTTGACGACCTTCCTGATGACAATGCCTGCACAACGCTTAGAGAATCTGTATAGACGATGAACTTTGGAATCTTATGTTCGAGGATGTGATTTGATACGAGTAAAATGCCATAGGCTTCTGCCGTGTAAATACTGCAGTGAAAATTTATTGTTTTGATATTTCTAAAATTTGGTGCGTGTGCTGCACAAGAGACAGTAGAACCAGTTTTGCACGCGTCGCTGTAGAATTGTGCGCACCTGTACTTGTCCTGCAGGAACAGGAAGTGCTGCAGAATTGCCTTCCTGGGTACCCTATTTTTTTCTGCAAGAGTGAATGACAGGTCACATGTTACAGGACGAAGATGCCATGGTGCGATGACATTATGAATGCGTATCTTGTGCGTGTCCGAAAGGGGGACATTGAGTGTGGAAGCCTCCTCTCTAACTCTGAGAGAGAACGGTAAGGGAATAGATGTCCTGTTTAAAAAGAGTTGTAAATTTGATGTATCGTTCATGATGGGATTAAAAGCATGGTTGGTCAGAGACACAATCTTGGATGCATACAACAGGTCAATATACTCCCGCTGATGCCCTAGGCACCATTTGTCGCACTCGACATAGACTTTCAACCGGGTTAGTGCAGATGCGCCACATGAGAGGTGAAGGCCAAGATGCAGCACTGGGTAGAGCATTTTCAGTGCTGTTTTTGTAGCCGACCCATACACGACACTGCCGTAGTCGAGCCGAGACCCCACCAACGCTGTGTACAGGTGCAGCAGGAGTTTTTTGTGGGCCCCATAAGATTGATGTGAGAGGACCTTAAGAATATTCATTATTTTAAAGCATTTGCATTTGAGCTGTCTGATATGATGGATGAATGTAAGTTTTTCGTCGAATAAAATACCTAAAAACTTGTGCTCCTTGTTCAAAGAAATTGGCACATTCGCAAGAGTGATGTCTGGGTCCGAGTGGACGCCACGCCTTCTGGAGAACAGAACACAAGAGCTCCTCGCGGGATTAAGCCCAGCCGGCAAGTTTCTTGACGCCCAGCTGGACTTGACGTTCGCAGATGGACAAGTTACACGATTTGAAGGATATCTGCGCGTCATCTACATACATAGAATAAGAGATTGTAGGTAGCAGTGCCTTTCCAAGAGTTCATTTTTACTATGAAGAGGGTGCAGCTCAACACTCCACCTTGCGGCCTGCCATTTTCTTGCACGTGAACATTTGACAGTGGACAACCAACTCTGACGCGAAAGATACTCTCCGACATATAACTACAAAGGATGTTCAACATGTTGCCCGCAACACCGATTGACTTCAGGTCACTGAGGATACCGTACCGCCAAGCGGTGTCATAGGCTTTCTCTATGTCAAAAAACACCGTAAGACAAAATTGCTTATGCACAAAGGCATCCTTTATATATGTTTCAAGAGCGACGAGTTGATCGTTCGTTGATCGCCCCACCCTCAAGCCTGCCTGGCAGCTCTCGAGAAGACCGTTGTACTCAAGGAAGTACACGAGCCGGCGATTTATCATCTCAAGAAGCCTGCACAGGCAGCTGGTCAGGGAAATGGGTCGATAGCTAGCAGGAGAGGAAGGGTCCTTCCCTTCTTTCAAGAATGGTACAACTATGGCCTCCCTCCAAGACTTTGGAATGTGCCCCGAAAGAAATATCTTGTTGTAAAGGTGAAGGAGTGTTACAAGAGTTTCTGTGTGTAAGTGCTGTATCATTGCATAAGTAATGTTGTCTGGGCCTGGAGCAGAGGGTTTACACGTGCTTAAAGCAGCCCTAAGCTCATGTAGTGAAAACACGGAGTTGTAAGAAGTCTGTGATTTGTTGTTGTCACGTAGGGAATTCTTTTGACAAGAGGCTTTATGTTTCAGGAAAGATTTTGTGTAGTGTGTAGAGCTTGACACGTATTGAAAGTGTTGTGCAAGTGTGTTAGCCTGATCTTCTAGTGTGTCCCCAGTCGTGCGGACCAAGGGGAGGCGATGTGTATATTGTCCTTTAAGTTTACGTATTCGTGTCCATACCTTGCGTGTGTCTGCGTATGAATTTACGGATGCTATGAAGGAGCGCAATCTATCCCCTTTTGCCTCACGGCGCACGCGCTTTCACAACGCCTTTGCTCTTTTAAAAGAAATTAAGTTAGCCGACGTGGGGTACCGGCGAAGGACACCCCATGCCTTATTCTGGGCCACTCGCGCTCGCCTGCAGTCCTCGGTCCACCGGGGCCTCCTTGGGTTGTGTGGGGCACCGGGGGGCTGGGGAATAGACTTTGCGGCGGCGTCGAGGATGTGCGCCGTGAGCAGTTGGGTCGCCTCTTCTACGTGTAGGTGTTTTATGGATGGGTAGTGCAGTTTAGATGTTTCTGTGAATGTACTCCAGTTTGCTCTTCCCTCATTGAACCTTTTATGAGAGGGGGAAGTGTTTGTGCCTATGCCTATGTAGGTCACTTTGGTGGGGAAGTGGTCACTACTATATAGGTTTGTGTCCACATGCCACTCAAGAAATGGGAAAACAACTGCAGAGCCAAGAGCCAAGTCAAAATGTTGCGGGAAGAGCCCCAGATTGAATAATGTGCATTGAGGTCGCCTAAGACTAAGTACGGTTCAGGTAGTTGATCTATCAAGGCCTCAAAATCAGTGTTCGATAGTCGGTAATCCGGAGGGATGCAGAGAGAGCATACCGTTATTAACCTATCATAAATAATTCTTTGAATCGCGACAGCTTCAAGCATGGTGTTTAGGCGGATGGTGTGACAGGCTAAGGATTTTCGGGCTACTATGGCCACACCACCTGATAAATAAGTGAAAGTGTGTCTGTCTTTTCGAAAAACCAAGTAGCTATTCAAGAAGTTAGTATGTTTACTATTTAGGTGTGTTTCCTGAAGAAACATAAGACTTGGCTGATGTGAATGAAGTATCTCGTACACATCATCTAGATTGTTGATAAGGCCTCTAGAGTTCTATTGAATGATGTTGTCTGTTCCCATTATTTACATTTAGAATGACTATAGTGTTTGTGTGTGTGTGTGTTCATGTAACGTCTTTCGGGGCTGTTACTCGAAGATTGGGCTTTTTGGGCCTGTCTGTAGGCTTGGAAGTCGGTTGCCGTTCCTTGCGCTGCGTTGCAGGCAGGAACGGCCCGACATCCATCTCGTCGTTGGATGTCCGAGGGGTGCCCGACGGACCGGGCCCCCCGGACTTGGCCCCCCCTCGTGAGCCCTTCGTTTGAGCCACCACCGCCGAGGGCGTCCGGGGCGCCAGAGGTGGTACGGGCGGTGCGGTGGCGGTGGGAGCCGGTGCGGGACCCGTGGTGTCCATCACCTCGGTTCCCTCCAACGCACTGGAGGATGGGGAGACAAAGACGGAAGACGTCGCCGCCACAACCGCTGCTGCCTCAGCAAGCGGCGTGGTGGCGGGTTGGGCTGCCAGAGGCAACCCAGAGGGGGGGGCCTTGGAGTGACCAGATCAGACTCGCTGAACTGGGTCCCTGTGGAAACCAGACTCCGCTCCGCCCCCCGGCGAGCTGCGTCGGCGTACCTCCCCAGAGGGAAAGAGGCGAACCTCTTCCGCGCCTCTGGGAAAGTGATGTTTTCTGTTACCATGAGATTGATTATTTTCTTTTCTATTTGGAACTTTTCGCATTTCCTGGAGTAGGCCGCATGTAGCCCCTTGCAGTTTGCACAAGTGAGGATGTCAGAATTACAGTGGTCGGTGGGGTGGTCCTGCGTGGCGCATTTTGCACACGTTGTTTTGCCGCGGCAAGAGGCTGTACTGCGCCCGAACCGCTGGCACTTGAAGCAGCGGCACGGGTTCGGAATGTAAGGACGAATGGAGCATCGAATGAAGCCTGCGTTAATATGTTCAGGAGGTGAGGAACTGTAAAGGTCAGGATAGTATGTTTCGTGGGGATTATGTTATCATCCCTGCGCATCGTGATGCGGCGCACAGCTGTGACGCCCTGATCCTTTAAACCTTCAAGCAATTGTGATTTCTGCCTCAGAAATCACACCCTGGGAGCTGTTGAGGCTCAGGTGGGGTGTGACCCTGATGTCCAGATCATGTATGCGGGTTCGTTCATGAAGAGTGCGGGCTTGTTGTTCGCCATGGAGTTCTACAAGGATTTCTCCCGTCCTAAGCTTTTTAGCTTGATACTTTCAACCTATTCAGCAGACAGCGAAGCGACAGGTCTTGCTGAGTCAGCTGACTCTATCACAAGGAAACGAGCATAGTTATTCACGGTTGTTGAAAAGACAGTTGTTGGAAGGGGTGGGAATGAAACTTCCGTGCGGCCCCTGTTCAGGGACCGATCACGTTTGGGGGGGGGGGTTCAAAATGCCATATAGCATAGTACAAAAGCAGGGAGACAGGGGTACTTTCTTCTTTGACCTTACCCTGGTAGTCAAAGAGGTCCCGGAGCTCCCTGCCTGGTGAACAGACAGTTAGCCCATCCGCCGGAGCTTGACCTGGGCTCCGACGGCCACCGTTCGTGGTTTCTAACCCTCCACCTATAAACACAATGCCACGGTTGAATCCAGCGTATGTTTGGGGCCTCGGGGTCCGCGGTATCGCCAGTATCGTGACCAAGATTGCTCAAGGTTCCCCGTGCGAGGAAATGAAAATATTTAAATTGTTGATGATGTAAATCCCTTTGCGTTATATTTTCTTAAAATGTAACACGAAATTTGCACGTTGAACACGTATGCGGCAAATTAAATAGAGTTACGGGAAAGTTAAATCCGAATCACCACGTTTTTCTTTTGGTCGTAAAACAAGTTTTGTACAATGGACATTTTTTACCCATGCTCAATTACTGTCATTTAGTCTGTACATCTACATCCAAAACAAAAATAACTAAACTAACTTTGTGTCAAAAACGAGTTTTACGAAATATTGTTAATGCGCCCTACATTTTGTCATGCACTAATTCGGAATTCCGCAATTACAATATTGCCAGTCGAGCATTTTAACAAATTTCGTCTCTCCTGTAGGTATCGAACATGTATTCGTACACGAAATATTGAGTTCACAAATTTATTTACTCTCGTCGAACGCCATTATGGATACCATACTCGAGAACAATGGCCATGGATTCAACGTTTTTGTCGCACATCCTATAAATTGCAGTTATTATCTTATATCATTGCACTGCTTCTAAATAACCTTTTGTCATTTGTTATTGATATTTTCACGCTGTCGACTCGTTTGCAAGGTAAGCATTTTGTTTCTGTTTACTTATCTCAGAATTGGTAATCCCCTGTCTTTCTTGTTAGAGTTTTGTTGTACTTTTTTCTTGTTATATTGCCTTCCTGTGGCACTCCAATTTTTACTGAAAAAAACGTGTGATATGATGATACATTATGTGCGTTTAATGCCCATGATTTACTTCCTAAAATGTATGCTGACCTAGTTTTTGAGCTAAGTAAACATACTTCTCTGCTTTAATATATTTTGTTATTATATATAAGTTTCTGTATATGGACGTAAAGATGTGGATATGTATATGTATTGCTTCCATTGTTTCTGTGAAAATGTCTTATTTGCCACTTGTTTTACTTTATATTCTTCAAAAACTTTCTTCGTTCTTATTCCAAGTTGGAAAATACTTGCTTCTGTAAAATTGTGTGTACTCTTGACGCTACGTCGTAACTATTGGACATTACAAAACCGTAACGGACAAAATAAAAGGGGGTATAGAGCTCCGGCAAGCGGCAAATGTGCAGTTTTTCCCTAATCCTCCCTCTCGTTCTCAAGAGAAAACAAAGATTTGATTTAATTTGATTTGAAAATCTACAGTGGTAACTGCGTGCTTACGGCGGGTTTTCAAACTCATTATATTTGTTGTGTGACTTTTGCCACTCATGGTTTATCCTGACCGTTCTCGCCTTCTTTTCTCTCGGACAATAATATACTTCGTAGTCCGTAGATTAAACGAAAAGTTCCTGGCCGGCGTTCTGATTGGCTTTATCTTGGACGAATAGTTATGTGTTTTAATTTATGTGAAACATGCAACGTCACCCTAAATCTTAGTGTCACTTAGACTTTCTTCCTGTACATTTTGGGTAACCGCAAAATAAATGAAATTTTAGTTACTGTGTTGTGCAAACGCTGTATTATGCGCAAAGTATATAGTTATGCAAATAATTGTGGAATTTACGTGCGATTCTTACATCGCATATTCGTTAAGGCACCTATATTCTCAAAACTCGCGAAGCCTATTATGAGAGAAGATCGAACAGTTAGAAAGAACTTTTAAATAAAGGCTCCATCAGTCGTCCCTGCTAATAGTTAGGTTTATGCTTTCTTACCTAAGATTTTAGACAGAAAAAGTAACTAGGCTTTTGGCCAAAATATACTGCGCAGCTTGTGGTTTTTCTGCGGCGTTTTAAGGAAAACATGTGTCGCTCTGCACACGACATATAAAACATCCCAGTGAGTTGTCGTTACCCGCAATTCAATCCTTTGGGAAAGATGTGGTTGCAGTTTTGTGTTTTTTTTTTATTTTTAATACGAGAAGCCATGGTTACGTTCAGACTAAGGGGAAACCCGGTTTTTGCGAACTCTGATATGCGGCGCAAATAGTTCGATATATCCAATAGTTCGATATAGCGAAGCCCGCCGTTTTTTTCTTACGAGGTCGCAATGTTTAGGACCTCTCTTTCCCGCATGAGGAAATCAAAACAATATGAAGTGCGTCATTACCATACAAACCCATGGATTTATTGCAAGCAACAAGGCTTCCTTTCCCCTCAACTCTCTACTTCACAAAAAGTAATGATTGAAGTTTTGACTTTCATTTTGGCACCGTGTACTCGCCCAGCATTCGAGTCCGTGTCCTGAAGTATTAAAAAAATAATGTGTCAGCATATGAATGCTGAAAGGGCTTCGTTAAGCACTAGACGACTTTCGCGCATAGCATCGTCTGCCTCTTTACATCATAAAACAGCACCAGATTCCATGACATCGACGACGGTGTCTGCATCAGAGGGGATCACAGCGACCGCAAAATGTTTTGCGACAACACTGGCTATTGTCTAGTTTAGCTGTGCGCAGTTGCAGTCATGAACCAATTAAGATTAGCCCGGCGTTCTACTTTGCTTTATCAAATATAAGAGTCGGGCGTCCCGTCGCTCCATGTAAGGCTCAACGTCCCAGACACGGTCAATGAACATCTCAATTACTGCTCTGAGACCATGCATTTCACCCTGAGTTCTAGGTTCACCGAGTTAGATATATGTGATGTCAACTTTGTTTCACATATGTCACATGTATTTTCATTACTAAGTTGTTTTTTTATATATAGCATAATTCCTTGTATCCCGGTGTCTCACTGAAAATTAAACAAGGCAGAATGATGAGACTTGCAGTGAATTTGTGTGGTGTTTTATAAAACGTGCTCGTAGCATTTCCAATACACATCTAACCGTGAAATTTAGCAAAAAAATAATAAATTCCCCAACATTTTTATACCACAGGTGGTGCAACATTAGGAAAGTGCATTTATTGTAGAAATAATTTTATGAAAGAGCCGAGCATGGTCATATTATTGTTAAAATTGCATTTTGGTTTTGTTTTACAATAGGTCGGCAATAATATAGGCCGAATTTTACATTGTACCAGGCTAGTCCTTGTTTAATTTTTATAAACAGGGACTCAAGATGTTCGCATCAGCAACTTAACGAATGTGCGTATTTGACGTGTGTACGACCAGTCTTAGAGTACGCCGGCGCTATCTGAGATCCGGCGCAGGTATCTCTCAGTGATAAGATAGAAAAAATACAGAACAGGGCGGCAAGGTTCTTCCTTGGACGGTATGAATGGCGGGGAAGCTGTGCCGCTATGAAACAAGAATTGAGTTGGGAGCTGCATTCATCACGTAGAAGAAAATTGTGATTAAAACGTTTATATTTAAATTTGTATAATAAAACTGGAAATAACAAGGACATGTGTTTACAGACGCCATATTATTTGTCAAATCGAATTGATCATTCCTTTAAACTGAGGGAATACCGTCCCAGGACTGGCATTTTTGCTAATTCATTTTGTGTCAAAACGATACATGAGAAGAATGGGCTCTCAAAAGTACAAGTGTCTGCTCTGAATGAAAACTTGTTTTTTTGGAACCTGTAACCCCCTGCTATAACACCTTCGGGCTCTGCAGGTATATCTTGTATAAAGAATAAAGAATAAAACATCTAAGCGTTTCCGATAGGCGAAATAAGCCTCATTTTGTTAACGAGTACAATATTTTACCTAATGTTTACATCCTTCAGCTAAAAGTATTAACTAACAATAATGTTTATAATAAAAAGAGTAACTTTCCTTTCAACCTATACATATATATACTAAGTAAAAAGTATAACGGTGGGCGTGGTATTTGCAGAGAGGTAACTTTTGTCAACCACGAATATGTATGTGTATGTTATGCTTCATGCACACAAATTTTCTTTACAGGCCGTATATGAAGTGAGTTTCTTAGCAAGTTGTTTGGAATAACCACAGAGCAGCACACAACGGAGTTAAAAGCGAACCATGTATAGACGGTTCACCAATTGGGCACCCCACGCCATTCCTCAAATTTAACGAAAATTATATTTTGGTAATTTGGAAGGATACGTTTGTAAAAATATTGCACTCTTGTAAAAACATCGGCACTATGCAGCAAGAAGAGCATATTTTTAAACAAAAGCCAGCGACGTATGACGTTATACGAGCACGTGAAAGAAGAAAGGCTTATTTTCTGACAAGCGGGTTCTGAGTAATCGGTAAAATTTTATTATATTTGCCAAGATTTCAGTGTGCTCGGTAGCAGCGCAATAAACCGAGCTAATCTGATTCGCTTCTTTATGGTGCAGGCAAAAAACTACTATTGCCTTTTGGCTAATTGAACTACTTACCGTGCCCTAGTCTTGCTGCCGAGCCAACACTGGTTTAGCACTTTGGCTTATGACAGTTCAAACGAGCTAGTGCCGCTTTTTTTGTTAGGTGGTGATGTTGAGACAAACTCTCGGACTGACACTTGCAACTCTTCTGGGACTGCCGGAGTTTCGTCGCAAATGCTAAAGGCAATAAAAGTATTGCAATCTGGGCAGTCAGGTATGTTAGAGCAACAAAAAGCAATTTAGACAAGGTTGGTGGAGCACTAGATCAGATCTTGTAAGACCACACTTCCCTAAAGATAATGATACTGCAACTGACGGGACTCCAGTCGGATGCTTATAACAATGTCCATCATATAAAACTGATGACGGCTGGAATCAATACTGCAGATAACAGATCGAAGCACAACACCCTGGCATTTTGTGGTCACAAGGATACGCAAAACTAATCATCGCAAGAGTCAGAAAAAGAGAATGGAGCACTGCAATCGCCTCTTCAAATTACCATTGAAACTTGTGACATTGCAAGGGTTCATAGCATAGGCACGTTCCACGCCAGAATGTTTATTCTAATATTAGTTAAATTCAGTCATTTTAAAGATAAAGACCGTATACTGTCAATTAGCAGTAAGCATAATAACACCGACTTCAGCAATTTCCGGTATCTCTTCCCTAGTGCTCGCCTTGCCCGTAAATGCCACATTGCATTTTGGAAAACTCAAAACACGAGCTACAAGCTACGCCATAAAACACTAACCGTAAAGAAACAAAAACCTATGTGTTTGAACACGCTTCAAATACTGTTGTCGAAAATAGCTCAAAGCAGCCAACAAAAAAAAAAAACGCGAGTCACCTCCTTCCCATCAGTATACTCATTATTGTTAAACAACATAAGAAGTGTCATTCCGAAGCGGGTTAAGCTATGCGACTTGATAAATTCTTTATCGTCAAATATTGCGCTAATAACAGAAACGTGACTTAACCTGTTAATCAATGATACGGAAATATTGCCATGCCTCACTATCTTTGGCTTATTTCGCAAGGACAGCGATAACAACTTGCGCGGTGGTGGTGTCCTTGTAACCAGAAAACGCGACCTACTGCTGTGCGCCATAATATTACATCTTCATTAAAATTCCTTGGCTCTGTTGCCATGTATCCTCCCCGAGAATTTCCATCGGAGTTTGATATCGCGCTCCTAGTACTCACAGTTCTTTTGCACGTCTGTTTTATGAAAATTTGAACCAAAGGAGAACGACCCACCCAAGCTGTCCTATATTGTTATAAGGCGATTTTATTTTCCCTAGAATAAATTGGTCTGATATTGCTTCTATGTCATCAAAAAATCCCCCGGCGAGTTCATCAACACGCGCCTCACCTTTGGATTAACTCAAATGGTCACTCTGCCTGCACGTGTTATCGAACTTTCATCCAACATATAAGATATTGTCTTAACTTCACACCCTGAGAAGGTCTGCACTACCACCTACCTGCCTGGCCTGAGTAATTATTTGGTTTTGCATGCCCCCTTCTTATGCAGTTTGCACAGAAGTATAAAAGGCATAAAAACTAAGTTGTAATACTAAATGGGATTAAGACAGTATGAACCGGGACTTTTGAAGGTTCATTGAAAACCACTCCCTACTTTGCACAGCGCTCAGTTGAATCCATTTGGCTTTTTTTCTAAATCTGAGATGCAATGCCTCAACACTCCTTTTCATTCCTACTAAAACTATATCTGAACACTTAGTTCTCCTGGGTTTATTACCCCGCCCGGGGCACCTTGAGTATTCTTGGTAAAGGTATTGCAGACACCTCGGAACCCGAGCCCCCAACATAAGCTGTAACCTACCATGATGATGTGTTTTTAAGGTTAATGGTAGAAACCACAAACGGTGGCCGTCTGAGCCCAGGTCAAGCTCATGCAGATGGGATCCCTGTCTTTTAACCAGGCAGGGAGCTCCGGGACCTCTCAAGCTATCAAGGTGAGCTTTGAGAACAAAGTAACCCCGTACCCTGCGTTTATAGTATGCTATATGGTATTTTCACATCCCCAACCCGAACACGTGATCGATCCCTGAAAAGGGGCCGCATCAAACTATATTTTTCCCCCTTGCCAACATTGACCTTTCCTGAATCGGATCATTTCTCTCGATTTCTGTTCATGGAATCACTCGATCCAGCCTACCCCCTTGCATCGAAGTCATTTTTTTGATAGAAAAATATCCTGAAGCCTTAATAAAAAAATCGTGTAAAGCCAAAAACAAAGGTCTGGTGAACTCCTCATCGAGATAACTGACAAGCAGCCATTCACAAAGCTTCTAGCCTACAATAAACTAGCTGATCAAGACATATAGGTCACACTGCATCGGAGCCTCAACAGCTCATAGGGTTTGATAATCAAGCCAGATGGTCTGAATGAAATGAATGCGGATCTCCATGCGGGCTTGAAGGATCAGTGCTTCACTGCCATGAGACGGACCACCATCCGCAGAGAAGACAAGGAGATTCCGGCAAAGCACATCATCTTGACTTGTGACCACGCAGTTCCCCCACAATATTAAATGCAGGTTTAGCCGGTGCTCCATACGTCCCTACATCCCGAACCCACGGCTCTATAAGGGCCAGCAGGTCGGGCATGGTACTAAACTATTGCCGTGGCCGAGAAACTTCTGCAAAATGCGCGGCGCAATATCATCCGAGTGACAATGGTCCATGTAGCACCCTTTCTTGTGCGAGCTGCGGGGAGCCGCAGGCGGCATACTCCCACAAATGTGAAGAACTACAAATCGAGAAAAACATCATCATCATCATCATCAAGGTCACTGAGAACATCACCTAGCCAGAGGTGAGAAATAGGTTCGCCTCTTTCCCTCTTGGGAGGTCGGCCAACGCAGCTCGCCGGGTGGCGGCGTGGCGTGGGGTTTTTATATGCCACACCGCCGTACAGTGGTTTCCACACGCCACGCCGCCATGCGGGCGTACAGAGCGCGGCGGAGGTATCGACGACGGAAACGAATAAGTTTTTGAAATTTATTATTCCTTTTTCAGAGTGACCATGCTTTAGAGTGACCATATTTAGAGTGGCAGATGTAGTTTCAGTCAGTGGGTTAGTTGAAAGCAGCGGTGGTTGTTAGCTTAGGCAAGTGACCGAATAGGATGTGTCGCTCGGTGCGCGGTTTTATCACGTGGCGGTTTGAAAGCGTAATAGTTGAAGATTCTAGTTGATAATTCGTGAAAAAAGAATTGATGCTGTAGGAAAGAATTGCACGTTGCGGCTTACTTTTAGATCAGAGGGCAGCGCAAGAATGCGGCAGTCAAGTAAGTCATGGTTGTGCACTCCTTGGATGGGCAGCACCATACCTCCGAAGAAGAAGCCAGGTGTGGTGTGCACGAGGTGCGAGCACGAATACGCACTCTAGGAGACGAGTTTCGAGTCGGTCGAGGACGCGGAAGGGCAGGACTTCAGGTGCAGTATGTGTGTGCTAGCGTCGCGCCTGGACTGGCTCGGGGAAGAAAAGGAGCAGCTCAGGGTTCAGGTGGACGAGCTGCAGGAGGGAATTAAAGATGAACAAAAGTGGAAGAAGGTACTAGAAGTGGGGTTGGCGCAAATGGACGTCAAAATGGCAGCGAAGGGTGAGATCCTGAGAAAGAAGGACGTAGGTCACGAAGCAGGTGTGTTGACAGGGCTTGACCCCGAGAACGTAAAGGAGGAGGACAAGGACGCTACGCCAGAAAACGATCCCGGACTGGCGCTCACTCAGGCGGTGCTTGAGCAGGTGGCCTCGCTGGTGGGCAGCCAGCAAAAGGAGGAAAGGCGCATGGTGATCGTAGTGGTGGACTCCAACATGCGCTACTCAGAGATGGAGATTAGAGGACGAGTGGGTGAGGACGAGAGAGAGCAGGTTGGCGTGTTCTCGGGACAGAATGTCAGGGTAGTGTTAGAAAAGGCAAATGATAAAATGTGGGCAAATATGCAGGGGCAGAACCTAGTGATTATCGCAGGAGGATGCATTGATGTTCTGCAGCGAAGGGGCGCGGGAGTGCGCAAGCCACTGGAAAAGCTGGTGAAGAAACTTCGGGCGCTGTGCCCACATGTGCAGTTCATCGTGAGCACAGTACCAGAGATCATTGGACAAGGGGTGCATGTGGAAAGGGAAGTTGTAGCTGTAAACCGAGACATACGGGAGCTGGGCAAGGAGCTTAGTTTCGCTGTCGTAGGCATCAACGGGGATGTCCGATTGGCGTGCCGGAAAAGGGCGTTGCAGCGTGACGGAGTGTATTTCAGCGGGCAGGTGGGGAAAGCCATCGGAAGAAGACACGCGGCACAAACTGTGGCTTTTTAGGGGGGCCACAGGCCTTTGCGAAGATGTCGTAGAGAAATGCAAGGAGCAAAGGAAGATAGCGGGGTCTGTGCAAATTGGTGCAGGCAAACAAAAAGGACGCCGATGGCGTGTAAAGAAGACAGGGGGGAAACTAAAGATCGCATACATAAATTGAAGGTTTTACTTGCGGATGTCGTTTTTGCGCCATCGGGGAGTTCTCGAAAAATGATGATTTCGCCGAAATACCTGTCGGGAGATTATGCAGGAGAAATTTTTAAACGAGCCCTTGCCCGTATTTCATCGGCAGGCACTTTGTTACTGGTTGAATCAGCAGTGCAAGCGTTGGCACCGACTTTTAATACAAACCGAACTGTCCTTCTTCTCAAGAATTTGGGGTATATTGGTGCTCCAATAATACACGTACTATACTGCAGTATATGGAGTGTTTTAACCAGGTTTTTTGCTTTATACTGTAAAATACATTATTTTTGCAAGACATGTCCAATACAACGGTGCCTAAAGACATGTGGGTTTATTAGGCATGAATAAAAAGGATATAGTTATTCACACGACACCCCATTCCGCTCCACGTCTATGTTGAGACAAAAACATCGAAAAACTGTTACCAACTGTTAAAATGTTCTCTTTGAAAGCCTTTAATATCCTAAACATCACTTGCTCATACGAGTAAAACAAAGAAAAGAGCAATGGACAATGTGCCGCGGCAAATTTTTAAACAAATTCGGAGCAAATGCCTGAGGACATCACTACAAACACATTCTGTGGCACTGAAACACAAAAATGGGTCAGTAAATGTCATGTTAGTATAAAAGGCACACTTAAGCTTTAAACAATAGGCGCAACAAATGTGCAAAGGAAGCAAGAAGGTAAGCACATTATTCGGGGCAAATTGTTGCCAAAGAAATAAAACCTGAGAAGTTTCAAAATATTTCATGAAGGTAAAATTGAATTATGTAGCACAAGAAACTTCTTTCTGAATGTTTATCTTTAAAAATCACGTAAAAAGAACTGTTGAAGAATGTGTAAAATCAGCTTGAGTATTTTTATGAACGAAAACAATAGAGGCCCGTGTACAAGGAGAAAACAGACGTGGGACTGAAGAGCTTTGCAATGGTCGAATTAAGTTATTGCATGATGTTAATGTAGGAAACACTGTTTTAAATATTATGTAAAGGAACTTGGCATTTTAAAACAATTCTATTGATTTAAACGTCGTAGTTCGGTGATTGTAAAATATTCTGTACATCTGAAACACCTCATCAATATCATCAACAGCCTGTTAAGTGAACTGAAGGACAAAAACCTCTCCCCTTGACACGCACCCGCTCCTGTATTTTTATACGCTGCCCCTTGCATCCGAACAGTCTTATTGCTTCCTCCATCATGATAATGGCCTTTCCCTTCCTCTTGGCCCGTCTTATGGTATCCACTCTGTGATCATAATTGTCCAACGGTGGTCTCGCCATCGTAATGCATACCCATTGAAGCTATTTCTATTTTTTTTAAGAACAAAGATGTCTTGTGCCTGGGTTTCTTTACTAATTTAGGCGGGTTTTTTCTTGTCCCGAAGCGTTATTTCTAGCATCATTGGCACCATGGAACTCTGGGTGGCTGTAAATTTGGTTTCTAGCTGCACAATAAAGTGCCACGTTTCCGCATGATTTATCTTCAGCAGCATGATGCATAATTGATTACTTTTCTTTGGAGAGAGACAGGGAGCTATTTACTAATTGTGAGTGCTCTCCAAGTGCCGCCCAACGCAGTTTTGTCCTGTAACGGATTGCGTTATCGTGGATGAAATCAGCACTTGCCAAGGTATTTATATTCTTATGCTTGTTGTAGCGCTTCCTGTCGTCAGCTGAAGATGGCATTTACAGCATGCTTTTCAATTGTTACTCTAAATTTTGTTATATAATTTTCAGTCCCACGGTTCTGCTTTTTTGTAGTTCCTAAACATTTTTTGCAGTTGTTCTGCCGTCTCACACAGAAATGTATGATGTCTTTATTTCTCAAATACCTGAAGTACGTAAGGTTTCTCTTTATTACTGCGTTTTCCCATTCCAGCTGTAAAACACTCCCTACCAATATGCCATGAACAGTTTTGGCGACATAGTGTCTACCTTTTTTTACTACCTTTTGGAAAGAAAAACTTTGTTATGGCCCGTGGCAAATACCAATACATGAAATGAACCTGTCTTTAGAAGGGATGGTTTCAGTGACACAAGGGACACGCGAATACTGAACTGACACGAGGTGCGCTGCCTTGTTGCAAATAATTCCTGCAAACGTTGTTTGTTTGGGTGTCGTCACGTGCGCCCGACCACCACATGTTATATTTTCTGCGAGATGCTCGCTCCCTTCTTTGCTTCAACGTGAGCCACACTGCGTTATAGCGATAAACTGGGAATGTACTATAGCATGCCATGACTAGCATCGACCTTTATATTTGATGACAATTGTTCTAGACCCAATGTGTTCGGTTTATTGTGATGGTTGGAAAACAAAGAGCGCCGAAGTTAAAGTGCTGTGCCATGAGATTCGCGGGCTCTCAACAGTGCGTGTAGGTTTGTTGGGTGGTTATTAGCTGATTCAGTTTACTTAGCCTGCGCTGCGAAGCTTGAGTTTTTTACAATAGATCTCAATTTCTAGAAAAAACCTTGCACTATTTTAGTGAGCATACGCCTGAAACCCGGCAGCCATTTTTGGCAAGCCAGCCCCGTGGGGGGCGGGGGTGGGACCAGGTAAGCGTTGCTGCACTGGGTCGCCTCCGAAACCTGACGCCGCCCCACACCCCCGGTGAGCAGCGTCAGTGTAACTTCCTGAGGGCAGCATCGAATGCCTTTTACGAGCTTCTGGGTAAGACAGGATGTGGATCCATTGGGCGTTTATGATTTCTTTCTCAGTTTTTTTAATCTTGTGCCCGAACGGGAGCACGTGGGAAGGATCTTTCACAGTTATTACCGTAAAATTGTGTCGCAATGCTCACATGTTAATTGGCGTATTCGTGGGAAGTTCTGGCCGTAATGCACCAGGGTGGACAATCTTGCTCTGGCGAGGAAGTGCATTACCGGCAATGCTATCCGGGTTCAGGCCACACCCCAAGCCCCATTCTGCAGTTCAATGAATGCGCGGATTTTGTTAATCCGGTGGGAATGGTCCGGTACCGGGATTCGAACCACGGTCCTTCTGCGCCCGAGGAAGATGCTCTACCTCTACGCCGTCAGCCGCCAATGGAGCGGAAGATGATAGGTGGAACATTAGGAGACAAGAAGAGGGCGCAGTGGGTCAGGGAGCAAACAGGTGTTAAGGACATATGGTAGTGGGCAGCGCATGTAATGCGAAGGCAAGATAACCATTGGTCAATAAGGGTAACAGACTGGATCCCTAGAGAAGGCAAGTGCTTCAGGGGGCGGAATAAAATAAATGCGCAGATGAGATCAAGAAATTTGCGGGGATAAATTGGTCACAGTTGGCCCAATACCGGGGTAATTGGATAATAATGAGAGAGGCCTTTGCCCTGCAGTGGGCCTAGATAGGCTGGTGATGATGATGATGATGATGATGATGATGATGATGACTCTTGTTTTCTTGTGGTGGTGCTTCCAGCATTTTCACAGGTATTTTGCCCTCGACACTTGTTGATACTGTGCCAGTACCTTTGACATTTAAAGCTATGTTGCGGGTTTGGGAGGTACGCCCTTATGTTACAGTGGAGAAACCCTTCTTTTACAGATTAGGTGAACGTACTACGATCAAAAGTCAGGGTGATATGTTTGGGTTTGATCTCATTTACATCGCGCCTAATTGTGATTTGTCCAACATCAGTAACTCCTTGCTCACGCAAGCCTTGAAAAATGTCTCTCTCAGTTTTATTTTTCAGTTCAGTTTCCGAGAGGACGCCTTGGCAGATGTTGGCCATGCGGTTACGTGTCACAGTCATCTGTAATCACCTATGCTTTCTGTTTTGGAAGGTTCGTCTATTGTTGCGTAGTTCTGACCCCAATAAGCCTGTCACCAGAGGAAAGTTTCTTTGCGTCAAAGTTTTTCCAACTATACCTTCAATGAACTTGGCGGTCAGGAACAAAGATTTTCAAGTTATTCAGGTGCCTTTGTCAATAGTCAGCGTGAATAGGAAGCGAGGAATGTTTTCAGGGACGCAGAAAACAACGTTGGGAAGGGGTGTAAAGATTGCTTCGGTGAGGGCCGTTTTTGGGGCCCCAAAATTTAAGAGAGGGGATCTAGATAATACGTGTGCTATATTATGATGCAGGGGAGCGGGTACGTTCGTCTTTGGCTTTACCCTAATGGTCAAAGAAGTCTCGGATCTCCCTGCATGTTAAACAGACAGGACGCCCATCCGCCGGAGCTTTACCTGTGCTACAACGGCCACCGTTTTTGGTTTCTGCCTTCCTCTTTAGAACTCCTAGCCACGATAGATTACAGCGTGAGTATAGGGGCTCGGGGACCGCGGTGTCACTTCACCGTCACCAAGATTAGTCAAGGTTCCCCGTTCGTGGAAAATCAGATTCACGCAGCACTAAAGTATTTTTTGAAAGCGTTCATCATCAGTTTCAGATTCAAAACTAGTATGCAAAACCAAAAACGAAAACATCGCATTTCCAACATAAAATTCGGTCATTTCGTATTTACCTGACTGCAAGCAATGTGTTGAAATTGACCATGGGTGTTCTCATGTTCGACGCGTTTTCTATTCCCTCCTACCGGGTTCACTGTTGGAATAAGTTATGTTTTATATTTGTATTTATGATCTTGCCCAAGATATTAGAGCCCACTTTTTTATTCCTGGAAATTGTTGTTTTGTTTGGTTCTTTCACGAGCTTTTGGTTCTTTCACCAGCTTAGAATTTCACCAGCTTTTGGGGAGCGCTAAGCGCTATCTTCACGTCAACACGGTTGGCGATCTTTAAACCATCAGACGAACCACGAATGTACGGGACAACAGCAACTTTTTTCCTCTCAGTCTCGTGAACAAGGCCGTCATGCGGAATTTTTCTATGGCAAGACTTCAGGTTCCTGAGAAGACCTTCTGTCACCGATACAACCAGGTGAAGACGTTAGGCAGCCGCTTGAATCAGATTGACTTAGATTGACTTGCTAGTCAAAGGCAGTTTGCACAGCATCGGGGCACGACTTACCTAGGGTGTCCGCTACGCACAGCCTAACTATTCCCCTTTTTAGCAGTTTGAAATGTGCGGATTGATACGGGCGAAGCGGCTTGTTGGCACGAGGATTGTAGCGCCAGCGCACGTTTCGCCTCTACTGCCAGAGTCGAATCCAAAAACCTTATCGAACCATTCTCCGGAACCTCAAGAGTAATACCCAGAGGGGCTAGGCCTACCTTAAAAATATTAAGTGTTTCAGAGGCGCATGCATCAAATCTTTTCTTACCACACTCAAGAAGCACAGGGAAATCATCCACATAACGAAACACCTTCGCCACCCCTGCAGATTCCAAATGCGCCGACAACAACGTATCACAATTTGCAAGCACGATGTTACTGAGTTTAGGGACGATACAGGATCCAATGCAAATGTCTTGTTTTTGTATGAAGACCTTGTCATTCCAGGTAGAAAGGTGGACATTAGATACCAAGCTAAAAGTTCCAAAAAATTGCTAACACTCAACTCAGACTTATTCTTAAACGCAATTGCACCAAACTGGTCTATGCGCTCTTCAACACTACAAAGGATCAACTTATGAGGCGGCGAATAGTACAAGCTCTGGACATCTACTGAAAACGCCCGTAAGCTTCCGTCGTCATTGGATTTAGGATAGGAAACAATTTGTTGAGAATTTTTTGTGTCAAACTGATCCTCGAAACTCAGTTCATTTAGGTACTTCTGCAGAAAACAGCTAACTGCCTTTTGCCACGCGCTTTGTTCCGTGACTATCACACGAAGGGTCCTATGTGTTTTCACAGAAAAGAACATAGAAAGACTCAAACTCTTGCTGTTGCCAACCATCTTGGACAGCTGCCTCAGCTCAAGCTTTTCACACAATTTCACAGCTGCCGACTTAACCTTTTACATTGTAACTTCATTCCGTTACACAAAACCCACCTTCTTTGTCTGCAGCTAAGATGGACAAATAATTCTTTTGTAAATACAAAGATACACGGTTCAAGTGTAGCCCAATACTAGAAGACTTATAGCGCCTAAGTAAATCAACACCTTAAGACACGCAACGTTCATCTTCACCCACAGGTGCCCGATTTGACACTTGCCTGACGTGTGTTAGCAGCTCAGGGAAAGAACTTCGTGGCGGCACCGCAAATTTCGGACCCAGGTCCAGGACCTGGCGTAAGTCTTTTGGTAGGCTGACATCTCCATATCAACGCGTCGTACTAGGGGTGGGCAGTCGTCTTTTCGGCTGAGTTGAACGGAGGCTCGCGAGGATCGGTTGCGACAGGACTTCCGCTGTCTGGTCAGCTAAACGCGTCAGGTACTGAAGCCTTGTTTTCTTCTCTCCGGGGTTTAGGTACTCCCTCTAGACTTGCGAGTGAAGGCAATATCTGTATATACGGGCCTAACGCGACCACTCTGAATAAAGTATTTAACAGATTATGGTTCCATGGCCACTTGATGGTGGAATGCTACCAAACAGCTGTGCTACATCGGGTGGAAACCACTTTCTGCACAGGCAGAAATACAAAGTATGACAGCGACATACCGCGACGGCAATAATGTAACTAGAACGGAAGGGTGCAAGGTTAGAAAAGAAAGAGAAGCCGGTGAACTAAAAAAAAACTTAAGAAAGTCTACTATTGGGCGAGTTGGTTGTTCATTTTAAAAAAACGCTACAGCGCGAAATTAAACACGGACAAAGAAAGACGACGGGACGGGCGCTGACTTCCAACTAAATTTAATACGATGAACCTTGCACGTTTATACACATGCTTCATGTTAACATAACTACAAAAATTCTAATCTGTAGTATTACACCACCATATCCGCACGCGATCAATGCACTTGGCAGAATCCGTGTTGGGCGTGTTTTATTTCGCGCTGTAGCATCTTTTACAATGAACTACCAACTCGCCCAACCGTAAACTTTGGTAAGCTTTCAGTATACTCCTTGTTGTGAATCATACTCTTGAACCTAAAATGCCATTTCTTAATTTCAAATGATTGTCTAACAGCTCTGCACTTTACAAGAATAGCCTATAGCGAGCTCAAGCCGGATATCAGTCCAAAAGCTCCTAACCCTGTCGAGCAGAATGGAGCGAACAAACACACAATAAAACACAACAAATAAAACTACCTTTTGTACCCGTCACTGCAGTCACACGCTAAAAAAAACACACAAGTCACCTCGGTCAGGTGGAGGATACGCGTCACACATGCAACACACTCCCATCCATCCACGCGATCTTTAGGACCACTGTGCAGCAGGTGTGTGAAACTCGACACAACATGACGCCAAGACTTCCAGGATGTCTTAAGAGAACGTACACCACTACTCCCATAATTCGTTTTACACCATGACCCATGTGTTTGTCTAAACGCGCGTCCAAGTTCCTGTTCGACATTAGAGTTCTACAGCTCATCTGATATCGCGCATACCCTAAGTGCTCTATTCACCAGCCACCGTCTTTTTCTTTATTGATTTACTTTTTGTATTTCTGTGTGATTTTATATTATTTATCTCCGTCACCTAACCAATCTCTTTGGACTTTTTGCCCCAGTTAGCCTTCGCCAACTAAGCTCCACAGACCATTGTCAAAATTAGTGCACAATTTGCTCCATTTGTGGGCAAATTATTATAATGCCTCCTAAGAAGAGGAGAATCGGCCATCTTTTTGACACTGAATGTTTTTTTTTTGGTGGAGGGGTTACGAAATAATCTATGGGATTGTTAACGTCATCTTAACCGCAGTATTGCCTAAAGTTTGAGGGAAGAGGCCCTGAGATAGAAGTAAAGCGGCAGAAAATGTGGTGTGCTCTGAAAAGGGTTGTTCCTTATGCGACAGAGGTGGAAGAAAAGGAAAACAAGAAGACTGGTGGTTGCACCACTGTGTCTTCTCTGTTTTTTATCTTTACACAAGCCAGATGGAAAGAAGTGTTTCAAACAGTACAAACCAGCTTCGACGGGTGAGAGCTTATTGGGATCAAAAAATGATTAACGTACGATGAGCTTATGATGATAACATAAAAACAAGAAGAATTCGGCCTTTCGCACAATTTTTTTAATACCAGTGCAAGCCCCGCCCAATAAAGGGGTTAATCTTTTGTGCATTACGTGTGCGCCGAAGCAGGGAAAACCGCTGCCAAGAATATTTTGAACACACGGTTAGAACTCGACATAAATTATAAAAACGGTACCTTTAGTGTATAACATGGCAGTAGTAGGAACAACATCGAAAAACATACCTGGACCATTTCTACCTAAAAATCAAGACTCGCCGCTCTACAGGCATTGCAGCTCTTGGTTTTGGAACTTCTGGTGATGGTTGACTCCCTTGCATTGGTAGAGCTGCGTCGCAATGGTGACAACGAGCGGCGACGTGGACTGCTTAGCTATGGTCGCTAAACTTAGTGAAACGGGGAAGTGGCAGTGAGGTCAATGTTGGCACGAATATTTCATAAAATTTTGCACATTATTTAAATCGGTGTAAAAAACCGGATTTGTTCATGTGGTTTCTTCACAAAATGACAAATTTTTAAAAACAAAATTCAGCAAAGATCTATAAAAAATTTCTGAAACTACCGAAATAGCAGCCTAGCTGATATCTACTGTTGAGTCGGGCGGCTACGTCATTTGTATCTTTGTTTTACATAATTACTGCCTCGACATCGGTATTGTGTCTGCCAAAAAAAATTAACTTGAGTTGATAATTAGGTTTGCAAAATTTTTATGTCGCAAGATTTTACACATAGTGAAAGGTTGGAATATAGAAATGTAATTGATAGCATCTGATGTGTCTCCGTTTTTTTATATAGGAACGATTTCACGTGGTACCAATTAGGAGAAAATTTACCTTGATTAAGGGTATTCCGAGCAACGTTATGGAATATGTGACTGAAAGTCGGTAATTTTTATAGCTGATAAAAAATTCCACCTAACCCAGGTGCAAAATGATTTTAAACCATTGAAGCAGTTAGGCTACTCACATTATCCTGTAAAATATAATAATTTTTAGTACAAGCCTTCTAAACGGGAAGATCAAACATTTGGTTCTTTGGTTGTAAGAACACTCTCTGGTAATACGAGTTAATCTCTCACCCTTAGGTTCCACATGGCTTGCATAATTCCTACCTTTTATTACATAGGGACCCGTGCTTTTGGACCCCATTTCGATATAATATATTTCAGACTTCTTTATGTAGCTGTGACCGAACACCTTTTGAGCTTTCTTAGCGTATCTAACAAACACGTTGATTTATTCTTTCAACTGCAAATGGACATTTTCCTTATGAAACTCACAACACTGGCGACACAGCCAATGTTGATGACTCATTTTAGTGTTTAACGCGCCGACGCAACGTGGGCAAGGAGGCGCGCCGTAGTGGATGGGTCCGGAATAATTTTGACCACATGGGGATCTTTAACGTGCGTTGAAATCTTGTACACACGGGCGTTTTTGCTTTTCGCATCCATCAGAAAAGCGGCCGCCGCGGCCGGGAGTCGAACCTGCGACCTCGTGATCAGCTGCGCCACGCCTTAGGCACACAGGCAATGTTTTAGTGGATGATGTTCAGTGGATGAGGGAATGCTTGTTATTCCGACCCCTGGCTGAAATAACACAGAAGAGAATAATAGCTTCGTCATAAATGTTATTCTTTGAAATATTTCTTGTGTATTTTACATCTTGGGATTCGTAAATCTACTGTAAATCTCGCAACAAGGTAATAAATTGATGCAAAATATAATACAACGCATTGAATTCACGAGATACCTTCCGCCTTTTTGGGACGTTGCGAAAACTTCAGCACACAAAAATTTTCCGCAACTACATTAAGGTTACGAATACCAGGAACTGAGGGCACAAGAAAAAAAATGGTCAAAGCAAAATCAGGACGATTGCACTAGGTGTCCATGTCTTGTTGGGGTTTCTACAAATGTGTTTAAATAATGTGTATTACAAAATATATGCAAAGCAGTATATGAACGCAAGAAGAAGGAAACTGGTGTCTCAGAAATTCTCAACTGCATTTTAGGCACGTTAATATCTCCAGATAAAAAAGATATGTTACAGCGAATGCCGATGGAGTTGTATTCAATGCAAATTATGGTTTCGAATTGTTCTATGCATTTGTTTGTAAAACAAGCAAATGGGTCAGACGAGCCTTCGGAAGAAACTACTTTCCAGCAGAGTTTTTGCATGTTTTACTACTACAAATATTTGGAGTGCTTTGCAAGTACAGTCGAGCACGGATATATCGAACTCCAAGGGGATCGCGAAATAGTTCGATATATGAAAAATTCGATATAAAAAATATGGGCTCGGAGACCTCACCTATGGCGGACGATCACTTACCGATCGTCGCATTCAATAATGACAACTCCGCACTCACGACGCAACAGGACGCTTTATTTTCGTGAAAAAAAAATCGCTGATCCTGGCTTGCTTCTTCGTCCTGGAAATGAAATTAAAGACGCTAGTCTTGATCTTCTCGAGGCTGCACAACTAGAAAATTCCAGCAGTACGCTGCGCCTTCGAACACCATGCACAACACGCACGCAAAAGAACAGCGCGCACGTACCACAAGAACTTTGAAGGTAACAATTCCAAGGCTCTCTGAACGGACTCCAATAAAGCGCTCGCGATGGTCATCTCCGAGAGAAACAGTGATCTCCGAAAGGTGCAGGACAACTCGCCAAACAGCAGCAACAGCACCAAAATGCACAAGGAGGAGGCCGCCAGCGCCTTCGTTCCCTCTTCCCTTTCCCGAGACGACATCGGGGGAAGACATACCTAGAGAGAGAGAAAAAAAAACTCTTTTTCGGCAAGCCGTGGAACGTACGCAGCCGAAAAAAAAAAGAGGACGTGCGCAGTCGGGGCATCCCTACCTCGCACTGTCACATTTTCCGAGCGTTCGGCCTTGTGTGCCTAGAGAGATTTAGCATACCGGGCTCCATCAGCTAACTCTAGGGCGGCCGGTAGCGGGGCCCGCCTGGGCAAGCGCAAATTCGTTCCGGTAGGGGGAATTAGTTCCGCGAGGCAGTCTGCGCCATGCCCGCGCATTCCTTCACATCCTCCTCAACCTCAATCGGTGGTGCAGCGACCGCCGAAGAGCACCTTCCAGCTCGCGCGGCGTGCGATATACCCAATGTCGGGAAAAATACGGTTCGATATAAACGTACGAATTCCTATACTTTTACACAGAATTTTCAAGGGGATAAATTATGAGTTCGATATAGACAATAATTCGATATACCCGTGTTCGATATATCCGTGTTCGACTGTATTTTGAAGGCGAATAAAAACACTATCACATGAATTTGAGTCTTTGCGATATACACTGTATTTCGCAGGAACATATTCACTAGTCTTTACGGCGCTATCTAACTGTGATTCTATTGTAATGGTTACATGGGGCTTGCAAAGATTATCAGCCGTTAAAATTTGTTTTTTTGAGGATCTGTCAATTGGCGGTCTTACTGATCATTGTGAATAAATTGCTACTTCTATGGGTGAATTTTGAGATTTCTGACAAATTTCGTTGTTCGCTCAATATTTAGAAAACATATTCTGGATACAACCCTTTATTACGTTACCCCTTAAGCTTTGCTTCCTAAAATAGGATATTGCTGAGATAAAATAAAATAAAATTCATAAGTTACAATAAAAGCACTTCTGAAATAGCTAATGCTCTTAACCTAGCATACTCAGATCCTTTGTGTAAACGTAGCGAAGGGCAAAGCAAGCTTTTTTTACGAAAATGTTTATTGCAGCAAAGTGGTGCTTCAAAAAATCAAAGAAAATGCAAGCGGTGTAAAAAAAGTCATAAAAGTTACCTGGACACACTAGCCACGGCATCCAGCCAAAAAGCATTTTGGTTAAGAATGGTTATTACTCGAACGTTCAAATTACACCAGGAACACTGGTCAAAAATGATTCAAAGCTATGGACGACAGGACAAAACACTTTTCCCATCTTTGAATAGAAAGGGCAATCGATGCGGCATAAAAATAGTATAAAATACGCGATTCACATCAACCTTATGTAGCAGCCGGGCGCGGCCACATAGGGAAACAAAACTCAGAGTAAATGAACACAAGGCATAGTTCGCAGCAATGTGAAATGATATAACTGCTTTCGTCCTTTACCCGTGATATGAGAGCTAGCCACACTTTAAGAAAAGGTCACTTCCACAAATGAATCGAATTGTGCTTCAGCGGGTGAGCTGGTGCGCACAGGTGATGTCATAGAGCAGGCTGCGGTGTTAAGGCTAGTAAATGTAAAATGAAAATGCTCGATAGTGTAGCTTCTAGTGATGCTAATTGTGCTGCCAACACGGCAGATAGGGTAACAGTGGTGCTACTGGCAGATTATTTGGATCAAATGGTAATGCCTTAGCTACTTTTTGGTGTCAAGTGCAGGTATGCAGGGGTCCGGGTTTTGAAAATTAAGCGTTTTTACGGCGCAAGGCGAATAAATGAATAAGCTCCAACTCATCGTTATATAAAAGGGCCTTAAAATAAATACTCAAGAGTAGTCGTAAAAATAGGGGAGATGAATGCAAGGTAACTGCAGATAACCGGTTATAGACCAGCTTGAATCAAGGACAGTATGATACCAACGTAGAAATATGTTCGGCGACGCTTTTAGAACAAATCATGAACAATTGTGCAAAAAGAACGGCGCACGCAGGTATACATGTTGTCTGTGAAGTTCATTCGGGTGTTAGCGTCGTTTTGTGTTCAGTTGTTAATATTCTTATAATATGTGAATTAACGATAGGGGCTCCCCACACCTGCTTTGCAAATGTAATGAGGGTCCCGTAAGCACTTGGGAGTGTGTCACGTGTGCGAGGCCTGTCGTTCAAATTATCGATGCGACGTGTGTTTATTTGTAGGACGGGACGATAGTCGTTGAAGAAAAGTATGGTTTTATTACAAGTACTTGTTTCTGTGTTTGTTAAGTACAGTCTTTCAGACATGTTTTATGAAGGAGTAGTCGGATGTCTGGCGTCAGGTCGCAGTAGGGTAAGATATTAGGTCTACTTTTTTCGCCAGTGAAGCATAAGTGGCTCTTTGATCTGCAGCCTCATTACCTGTGATCGAAGAATGGCCTGGAATGCAGCTTCTGGTGAGTTTAGAATTTAAAGGGTGCACAGACATATTGACAATATGGAGAAAATTTGCTACAGAACGTTCTTGCAGGGTTTTCGCCACGACAATGTCCTCACATCAAGTAATTAGTAGAGACAGTATATTCTAGATATGAACATTTATATATAATTACGTTATTGATAATAAGAAAATATATAGACAATTAAAAAATTCAATTAGACAAATTGTATTTTAAACAGAAATACACCGAAAGCTTCTCCCGTGGAGGCATTAGTGTTGCTGTTCATAATTTTAAAAACAGTACACATGGGCCCCTTTGCAGCACCGCACAGTCCGGGGGCTCCTTTTGAGGCATCAGTACAAAATTCTGCACAATTGTACTTCTGCTGGAGAGAAAAGAATTGTTGCTGGATGGTGCATCAGGGGCCTCGGTTGTGTTAATATATTTGTGAGAAAATGATGACACGACCCATGGCGATGATGCGAAAGTCTGAGAATATACACAACAGAAGTTTAGATTGTATACAGAAGGAATAGAGGAAGTCCCTGCGTTTTCTTTCTCACTTTGTGTGAGAAGAAAGCATAAATAGTTGGACAAACAAAAACAACAGGGCAGATGGTCAAGACTGGTTAAGACCGGTTAGGCAATGCGAATATTTGAAAATCGGAAAACAGGCGTGCTGGAGTATTTCGATGTTCATTCCTAGATTTGTTACATTTGAGATGGAGGCTTTAAACCGACTTAGTCCGGTAGGTGCCTGCCTTGCCGTGCGTTGCCCAAATGTTGGGAAAGGCGATTTTGGTACGGAACAAGCCCATTCACACCACACAGCTCCGGTGACGATAACGCAGCCTTTCAATGGGCGGATTTCGCATGAAAATGCTGAAAGAGACAGCCTGCGGAACCAAAAAAAAAGCAGCGACCTATTTCTAGACATGCCCGTAACTGTACATGCATGACAGTTAACTAAAAAGATAAAACTACGAGAAAACTAATGTTACTAAAACAATAAAAGAAAATAGATTCAACAAAACGAATCTTTCAAAGCAGACAAGTTAACTAACGGGTACATCTGCAGTTCAGACAAGTTTACCCGAACGGGCCATTCATTGCATCGCGGTCCAAAGACGATATGTACACCTGTGAAACATTGTTTCGGTGTACGCCAGGTTTTACTTCGACATAAGTGGACAGGCCCGCCACACTGGACAAAACCTGTTGCTTACCGCTAGAACTCGAGAAGCTATGCACCCGATCTGAGAAGGTATGCAAGCTATACAAGAGGAACCAACAAATGGTGCCTGCAGACAACCTCTTAGATTATCTTTGCTGTTTCCTTTTTTCTAAAGAAGAAAGGGTTCCCTGAATTTAAACTTTTGCCATGGCTAACGACATATTGAAATGATTGGTGACACAAAGTCTCGTGTGCAATACATAGTTTTGTTGCAGAACTCTTTATTAGGTATACAACGCGTTTATGTTATTTTATAGTGTATTTATATTTTCAATGGTAGATTAACTCCGTTTTTCTTTGCTGTGCATCGCCAGATGGTTTATAATATTCTAAATCCTTTTGTATATGGCTAATGACTTGCTTACCAGCACTTCCATGAGACATCCACCCATTCACGCGAAGGCACGCAGAGTGTATATAAAAATAAATTCCCAGTGCTTCGTCACCAGTGAAACATTCACGACTGGCCCCAAACAAACATGACACCATTTCGATTAAAAAACAAAAATGCTTTACAACACATTTTTTTAACCATGATAACATCGAAAATAAAATGGAGTTCCTCGTTTCAAGTTTTTTGTGATGGGACCAATATTTGGTGAGCAAAACGTCTTTTAAAATAAACGTCATTACGTTAAATCAGGGCTGATTTGGCGAGAAGCTCTTTTGTGACTTTTGTGATGCAGGAAGTGTTTTTCTGAGTAAGTAAAAACATACTAAGCGCATTGGTCTTCAAAGCGATAATTGAAGAATTCTAAGCTGCAACGTTATTCCATTGCGCTCTTATTCGTATACTTCTTGTTCTGTCGTGGCACGGAACTGCTGCTTCACTGCAGTAATAACACTTGGAGGCGTCCCTGGTGACCCGACTTCCAAGTGGTTTCACACACAGAGACATTTTATTGGATATTCTATTTAAAGATGTTGATATCATAGCGTCTCATTTTCGTAATATTCCTGAAGTTGCCAGCACGTACGGCCACTGTTTGATTTTGATCACACATCTAAGGTTTTGCTTAAAGGACTACGCCAAAGTGTTTACAGATCTGTGTCGAAATAAAATTTCCTTAATAGGTATCTTCTATCTGAAAAAAATATAAAGAGAATCTCTTTTTCACGGCAGTCACCATTTTAAGAAAACACACTAATCTTATACACTGCTGCGTAGTTTTAGTAACGTCGAACAGGTGCGATCGTTCAAGAAGAAGAAAGGCAACATATATAATTAATCAAACGGCCGCATGTCCTTCTTCTGTTCTTTTTCATTCTCCTTGTTAGCGCGGTTTTAAAAGTAGCACTCGTTCAATATTACAGTATTATCGTAGGCATATGTAAAGTTACAATGGCTTTTGTCAGCGTGTGCATCATCATTGGCGACCCGCAACCTTTAATTCTGGAATGTGCTCCCGTAATGTTTAAATGTTCCAATTCATTATCGGTCCGCCTGGACTTCACTGAAGCAAAGATTTACAGGTAGCAAAACCGCCGATGGACAGGGGTGCATTTCCTTACTCTGTCAGTGATTCTCGTAACAGTTTATGTATTTCATAGGCATCCAACTGTTTATGCTTATTTTAGTTAACTCCTCTGTTTTATACTTGTGTATGGTTTATTGTCATGGTTTTTATCACATAAATAAGGTAAGTTTTATCCTATTTGTACGATTTAGTTAACTTTATAAGTAACCAGTGCGAATTCAATGACGAAGTAAGTGCAACACAAGGACAGCTGCTGGTTCAACGTTACCTCTCCTACACGTCTCAACTGCGGTACCTTCGAAGAGGCTTCCCTGTTTAAATGTAAGCCCATTTAGTTTTATTCAAGGCAATATCTTCTTTTTTCCACTGTTGTTGGGAAATTCCACTGACTGCACAGCTACGCACCCTGCAAAGGAGGGTGCGTAAAATGGATGGTGTTGCTCCTCCTGAGAGCTGACTGTCCCATCCTCTCGGTGGTGCACTCAACTGTACATGGTGACAGCACGATATCCAAGGTAAACTCCTACGTGCAGCACTGAGTCAAGCGTTTTCAGCGACATGTTAGTGGCTCACGCAAAAACTACTGTGCTAAAATGCAATCCTAAACCAATTAGGCAACTGAAATTTACGGCAGGAGTTCTTTGTGCGCATAAAAAGGGGTTTCAGCAATGTTTAAGATATTGTTTGCTTTAGAGCCTTGATACTTAAATCGGGTTATACGAGGAACGAAATCTAAACTTTTGTTAAGTTCTATACTCAAAAACGTATGTTATTTTTGTCCAGAATGAAAACGCCATTTATTTTGAAACGTGTATCCGGACCATTCGGAAACCAATTCGAAAACAAAACACAAGTGTACCCTAATATTTAAAGTTGAACAAACGCATCTGTCAAGCCAGATATTTTGTTAACACAAAGCCGGAATTGGTGTTCGCGAATGAGCAGGTGAAATTGGTGGTGGCAGTGCCTTCATAAGTACATTCCTCCAAATAAACGAAGTTCACCTCAACGCTATACTCTAAAACACGCTAATTTATTGCGGATAAACCCTATAGAGGGAAGTTCCAACTCTAACACAAAGGATATTCTTATACCTAAAATTTGTCAGCGTGTATACAGTATTGACGACATACCAAAAGACTTAAGGTGTCTGAGGATGCCATCAAGCCGTACAGTAAATTAACGATATTTAAGGTGGAAGAATACAACCTGACAGTAGTGATTATCGAGGAGAGCATTCTTGGTGTACCTTATAGTGCCACAAGTTGTTCTTTGGTAGATCAATGTCCCTGAAAGCCTGGCTGGCCGCTGACAGGAAGACCAGAGTACTCTAAGAAATGCACAAATATTTTTTGAATCGTTCTGTTAAAGTTTGTGCAGCTACATTGAGAATTATGCAAAACGTTTTGCATAACGTTTAGCACTTCGCGACTTGGAGAAAGGCCACTACTATAGCCTCCCTCTAAAAGTTTATGGGGCGCCTTTAAAGGCATATTTTGTGGTGTTGTGTGAGAGTATTTCAAGAGTGTCTGCGTAGTACCTTGTGCATAATTGAGTACGTCAGAAAGTCTGGGATTTAAGCTAGAGGACTTGTGCTTAGGGCAGGTTTCAGCTCATGAATCAAAATCAGGGAATTGTAAGACGAGTGCGACGTATTGCTGTCACGCAGGGACTTTTTCTGACGAGAGGCTTTTGTTTCATGGACACTTGTGTGCGATGTGCCGCACTAGACCTCTGTTGGTAGTGTTTTGGAAGTCTGCTAGCTACGTCTTCAACTGTTTCCTGTTTTGTTATTGTATGGAAGAGGCGATGTGTTTACGCCTGCAGTTTATTCACTGCGCAGGTACATGTTTTAAACCGGTAAAACAGCATTTTTGAAAAGAATCTGATCTTCTTATTTCCGCAATTCATTGCGGGATTCTTTATTTCATTCGCCATAAGGGGGGGGGGGCGGAGGAAGAGTTTGACATTTGATGTCCTTGCAAAGATGGGCGATACCTTGTGAATGTGATCAACACGTGTGGATGTCTGATGAATAGGAACAGTCAGGGTAAGAGCGAGTGAAGGTTGGCCAACAAAAAAAGAAATAAAAGGAACGAGTGTATAAAACCCTACTTTATTAAGAAGGTTTGGAAATGGGGTGTGCGTTTTAAAGGGAAGCTCCGTAAATGTTGCGAATGAAGATAAAACATACCTGGAAGCCTCATTGTAAACTGATTAAAACTATTTGCTACAAGTAGAGTTATTTGGAAGCCATAGGATTGATGCATACTCCAGGGATGTCCTTATCTCAGACGTATAAGCCTTCTGTTTCAATTCACTGCTTGGGAGTGATAATTAGTTTTAATGTGTGCCTAGCGTTTTAAAGAAATACTTTGTGACATATTCTATGTTTGTATCATAGGCCAAATCGGCCGAGAAACGGTGCCCGAAAATTTATAGCAGTCAACTGGTTCGATCTCAATTTGTCAATCGCAGAAGGATTTCGGGGCGTGTTACGGAGCGTAGAAATAAAACATGCAATGATTTTGGTAGTAATCCCATGTGCCATCGATGCCATCAGTCGGCCAGTTGCCAAAGCGTTTATATCATCACGGGGAGTAGTAAACACGGGAGCTGTTTAGAAAATCAATCAAATTCCGTGTCAGCAGCACAAATACCAAAAAATTCCAAAAGCACGTAAGCGGGATGCTCGAGGTGAACGCCCGGCCGTTAGAAAGACCAACAAAATGTCCAGTACTTGTGTGTGCGACCCACGCGGCTACAGTCTGCCTTCCACAGAGCACATTTGCCAAGCCAAACGTATCCACCTAAAGAGATTAGCCATGATTTGCCAAAATACACTTCAGTGTTCGCCGTAACAAGGTCAACACGTTCGCTATCGCAATCACACTGCTCATCTCCCTCGTAGTTATGTGTAAGCCTGCGATAGGCTTTATTCGTTCGTCATTCGCATATGATAGGAATTACTGTTTTCGTGTGTCTTAGAAGGGATCCGGCTCACTCGCAAGGATGAGTCACCCAGAGGTCGTCTGCATGACCGTTAAGTAGGCTTCTCGGCTTCTGGCTCTTCATGTTTGGGTCGACAAGAAACATGAGTACAGTGAGCCATCGTGAAATTAAGGTTGCGTGAAGCATCGCCAACATTACGTCTTGTATTTTATTATAAAATTCTTTAATGTTTTGCCTCTAAAGCCGCCAATCTCCTGCGAAGGGTTTTATTGTTATGCCAATATATGTCGCGATATCATTATTTTAAACCAAAAAAATTGGGTGCAGTACAGACACCTTATGTGCTCAAGTCGAGACGCGTGTGGTACATCACATATATCACTGCAAAGCACTATAGATCTCATTCTCCCAGTTTTCATTCCCGTGAAACATATTTACTCGGCGCCGCTACGGGGCTCCCCCTCTCTACCGCCAACCCCTGTTATGCAACGGTTATCACAACAATTATTCCCCTTGCCACCGAAGATGCGTCTTCCACAAGTTGCGCAGCCGGGAGACGGGGGCCGTAGCGTTTTTACAACGTGATTGCGGAGAGCAACACCAGCGCGAAACGGTGAAAAACACCCGAAAGGCACCGCACCACCGCCATCGAGAATATAGCCGCGGCCATTGCCGCTTCAAAAACACCTCGCCCCCGAGCTGCGCCGCTGTGCTGGTTGAAAGCACTTGGCCTCTTGGAACTGCGGCGTGAGCACAGTACATATCTACAGCTTGAAAGCCATTCCGAGCGACATTGTCGTGTCGGCAGCTCTTGTTGTCCAGCTGGTCATAATTCGTCTTGCGGAATGATAATTGATCCTAATCTGGCGGCGTGTAGAGTCTCCGCCTCTTGACTTGCCAGTGTATTTCCCAGTGTATTCACGTCTGTTTATCACGCCTGAGTAGGTGCCATGCACAGAAATTAGGAACTAATGGCACTACAGATGAAATACCGGTTGTTGTTGTGGGAGATTTAAATGCGGTCGTCTCAGGGGTAAATGCGCTACGTCAGCTGTGATTTCTTAATCGAGCGGATGCGGTTAGGGTTGATTTGTTGAACAGACAAGAAGGCGCCCAGGACTGAGCCGTGAAAGGGACACACCCGTGTGCGTCCACTAGTATAAAGGTCGAAGCCCACGAAGTGTTGACATGCTATACGATGAACGCATGTAACCCGCATGGAAGAAAAAGAGCCGAAACTTAAGAAGCGTCGGGTAGAACTGAAGACTGACTGGGAGCAAAAACCACGAAAGCCGTTGCCGCCGCTGTTGACGCCTCAAGCTCCAGCTTGACGTGTAGCTGCCTCTTCTTCCCGGATGAACATCAACGGGCCTTCTTGGAATGCCGGCGTGGGTCGATATCACTCGTTACGCATTAAAGGCTTTCAGAGTGACGTCGAGAGTATCTTTCACTTCTAGGCACCCGCTCATGACCGGATACCTGTTTATTCGTGCAGGGGTTCCGAGTGGACGGCGGGGGGGGGGGGGGGGGTTGCGGGAAAGATTGCACAGATATAGGTTAAATGCCCGTACTGATGACATGTCCGTTGTGTTGGCTTGACGTTAAACGTGGAAGTCAAACAGCCCAATGCGACCGTTGCATTGTCCTTTTGTGGTAGAGGGTAGTGGGTTGGCGCATTAAACAAGCACTAACATACGTACGACACGGAATGGAAAGACACTGCTCCATGTTGGCCGCTAGGATAAATCTCAGGTCTTTTCCGACTTTCGTTAGGGCAATTGTCTCAGAAGTATGATCAGTCGTAAATTTTAAACAAACACGTTTTATTTCGTGCACGCCGTGGAGGGCGTGTTGTTTTGCAGCTCATCCTTCGTCACAGAGTGTAAGGGCACTACGTTTTTCATTTATGATCACGTGTTGGCACAAATTTTATAATGCATTTTCAATTCCTGTCAAACTTATGTCATTAACTGCAGTTTGCCATGCTTTGAATTGAATGGTTTATAAGGAACCCTGTCAATGACTTTGAGAAAATCAAGAATAATGGCATCAATCTTGCAAAGGTCATGAATGAAACAATAAAGAAGACACTAATTGGAAATGGTGCATTTGACAAGACTTTTCTAACTGCGTTGATTTTCGAAGAAGAGCTCATTTATGTTGATGTAGGAGAGTATCGGAACTGACTATTAACTGTACTAAGTACTTGCAGCATGCCGACGGTTAATAAATGGTGCGATAATTACCTGAGTTTGATGGTTATCTTACACAGTTATAGGCCCTACGCTTTCTCCCATTCCTAATGAACGCATCATGTGTTAACGATGGTTGCAATAATTATAACAATCGAAACAATATCATTATAAAAATTTTAAACATTTTGGGTTTCATACCATCAGGCCCTCAGCTTGAATTCTATAGAAGCCTCTCAGAAGCCATAACCACGCGTGACAGGGTAATGCCATTATGTAGTAGAGGACTGATGTTATGTTGAAAGAAGTGGACGCAGTCTTTTGTAATGTTCCCCGCTCCTGACGGTGTTTAATTTTCCGCCACGCGACTCAGGAATTCGTTTGAGAGGAGCCCCTCAGTAGAGTTTTCGCGTGATATTCGCATAAGAAAAAAACGTTGAGACAGGAGACATATCATATTCTGGAGGTAAAAGCTGACAGGATATGGCATGGTGGTCTTAAGAAACATTGAGGGGTAATATTTTTTCCAAAATACTTTGCGCATGGCAACAGCCTCAAGAACTGTGTTCAAATGGGAAGAAATGGTAGCTGAGATTTATGGAGAGTCGATGGCAACACCACAATGAGAGTGTCAAGCCTTCTGTCTTGTTCATGTGTGTCTGTTGAAGTCGCATCACACTGGACTAATTTCAATGTCATATCTTCCCGTAATGACCGCCATTTTCACACACTAATGAAACAGCACGCGCTTTGCTGGTTGTTGTCGGGGGGGACACGACTGCCGTGCCTGACGCGGTAGGCACTTTGTCTGCAAAACATTGACATTTGCTTTATGTACTCCTCAGGCTGCAGTAACCATGAGGTTTATGCTATTGCGCTCTCCATGATGTCAGGTGCTCAGTGCATATCTTGCGCAGGTTGCCTTGTAGCCCCCAGCATGGCCACTTGCCACGCAAGCAACACAGAGAGTCCCGGATCGCTTGTCTTTGACTCTTCATGTATATTTCTAACAGAGATCTTATGACTCACACTTTTCTGTGGCCGGCCCCCTAAAGTTCCTTCTGAAGAGGTGTTCTACCAGCAAAACCAGCTGCCGAGAGGACGTAACGACAAAAGAACGCTCCCGTCATTTTCTGAAACATTGATTTAATTCTTTCCACAACCAGCGCCCTTGAGCCCAACCCATTGTCATGAAAGTCTATGACTAGTACTCCCGTGGGATGTTTGAATTTGCCCACGAGGACGTTCGCTTTTGTAGCAATTGTCAACGCTGACAGTCCCCGCTTCAACGTACTGGGCAGCCGCTAACCCTCCCAATGTACCGTATGATTATGTCGGCATTGATCTCTATGAAACCCTGCAATGTACCCAGGCATACAACCGATGGTCATTGTTCGTGTTTTGTGTCATTTAAACATGCTCATGGTGTTTTTGCTATCTTAAAAAAAGAATTTTGTGTCTCGTTGCTCGTTTGGTGTAATGTTATGTAAGAGGTTTTGTGGTGTTTTTAGTTTATGCTAAGATTAACGTTGTAAATTTAAGGTACAGAAGAAGACAAATGAAACATGATACGCGATACAATTATAAAACTCAAAACTTAAAACTATGTTTGTATTGCTACAATGATGGCATGGTATTGGTATATTTTGGCAGCCACATTTCAAACCTTTCTTACTATAATTATATTATCTGTAAATTGGATTGCTTGGGAAGAAGTCGTGCTATGTCTGTGTTTCATTTTATGTTTGGTTGTAGCTATCAGTACATGAAGTATTCGTGAGATTTACCCACCCGATAAAGCAAAGCGGACCCGTTTAACAACAAATACGTGACTAATTCTCAGAATACAAAGAAGAAAGGCACAAGCAGGCAAAGGTTGTAGGCAGTCCTACGTCCCTACATCAATTGATAGCTTAAAGCCCGTGACGTGGGCATTGCGGCCAAGAAGACACTGCTTGTACAGCAATTTACTGTCCGGTGCTCAGCACTCACATGCAGCATTCAGTGCCGTTGGCACATGTGCGGTGAGCGCCCGCAGTATGCGCCGGTTGCTCTTCACTTTGCGGGTGTCGGAATTGAAGTCCGCCGTTGCTCCGACCCTTTTGACGCCCGTGGCCGCAGCTGCGATAGAGAGTTACCGCCTGTGGTCCTCCCGCACTTATACGACACCCCCTTTTCTTTCCAACACTTATTTTCCCGCATGTGCCACGTTTGATGAATTTACGCGCACGTTTCCCTCCTTGTTCACTGCGCGATGAGTGTGAGAGTTGCCGCATGTATGGGACTCTGAACACAGATGGCTCACGTGCAATACACTTGCTCCAAGAATACCGGCACCGCCTTGTGTCCAGAAGGTGAAGTGTTAGATGAGGGGAAGTCGTTATTCTCTTCTTGGGAAACCGGTCTAGTCTGTAGGCATAATTAAACACTGCGGTCGTGGCGCTAAACCATGTGAGTAAGGTGGCGTGTCCTGCGCAAACGTTTAAAGACGCTTTTTTCTGGCGCCTGATTGCTGTAAAGTGGGACTATTTGGGTCCACACGAACCTCCGTCAGAGCAAAAGGTGACGTCCCCTCCTATGTCGCAGCAGTCATCATTGACATCGCATGCTGTATATCTGGATGTGCACGAAAAATTTGAAACCGGGGAGTGGCCAATCAAGGCAGCACTTTCGCATGGCTTCATCTATGAACGAGTGTGGGAGTCTCAACTACATGAGCACCCTCTTTGGGTGTAACTGGCGCCGTCTGTCCAAGTGTCACCAAGGTGCAGTTTTCGATTAACACCGTGTGAAATAAATGATTACTTAACCGTTCAAGTGACCGATAAAGAAGAAGGTCTGCTCAGCGGGTGCAGAGGCTGCGAAAAGAAAATCGCTTCTGCGCTGGCTAGGGATCTAACGAGGAACACTTTGGATACGACTGTGGCGTGTGCGCCATTGCTCCAACTAAGCCAGGTAATAATGTTGTAGAGAAAGTTGGAGGTGCTCTTTTGTCGGCGCCGTTCCTACGGGTGCTGTCGTTGTTAGACCGCGCTGCGAAATCGGTTATGAGCGGATAATTTGAAATGTAGGAACTTGGATTTTGACATCGCAGAAGATGCGTGTTAGTGATTACCACTTCGCTGTTGCCATGAACTCGGCCGTTGTTAGACCACGGTACATACCGGAAGATGAGCAGGTAATTTAAACTGTGTTAAATATGGGGTGGCAGCCCTGCTCAGAAGTGTTTCCGATTACGGCTGCGCTGTTGCCACAAGCGCTGCCGTCGTAAGTCGCCACCACATGCCATAAAATCAGCAGATAACCGGAAGTTGCTAATAATCTGTAGAGCATCTTTTCGGACATGTATAGCTGCTTACCCGGTCCTTTATCTCACGCTGTGCTTCCTAGAAAAAAGTGCAAAATATATGTCTCTAATTAGGTCAATTACAAGTGATTTTTTTACATTATCAAAGCAACACTGAGTGGTTATTTCGTTGCACTTTCTGTTAACAGTTATCGCAAAAAGTGCGGAACATTTTTTTGTCATTTAAGGAACTTTAAAACTAGTACCCGTTCCGAAGACACAAGAGATGCGCTACAATAGCCAACACGCATCGGTGTGTACGCCCATAGCGCCGTCCTACTCACCGCATAGTCACGCTGCGTTTACATTCTCCGAGAGACGCGGTGTCCTGTATGTCACAAAAGTGCATGTAACTTGAGCCCAGCCAGTCCGCCTGTCCGGTATAACGCCCCTCGGTTGCGCATGGCTGCTGCTGAATTACTCTACTCCTAATTGAGAAGAAAAGTAATTACAAGTGAAAACGTAGAGTGTTCAAGCTACCTGTCCCCAAAAGCAGGGAACGCAGTAGAAAATAAAGTAAGGGGAAGCAGGCAATTATGTTTCTTTTTCACAAAACTCATTTATTTTACATGATATGCAAGGAACGCCGCACTAACTGGCAAACTCTGAATATACAGGCTATGTACAAATACCTGTATATAGAGGCATATTTGTAATTACGCGTATACAATAATAACAATTGTATACAATAATAACAATTTATATAATATTTACACTTCGTGCATATCAACACACAGGTCATCGGTGAGGATTGAAACCAAAATGGGAGATTGTGCTGGCATCATCTATGATGTATTTTTGAAGGTGAATATGTTACGGCCATTTTTGTGAAGTTACAGCGAACTTTACAAAGTTTTTTGTTATGATGCGGTCCTGGAACACTCCAGAAGCTGCTCGTATGCAAGCAGTGGATGTGCAATTCTTACGTCTACCTTGTTGTGTAGCATTTGTTCGTGCCTAGGGCAGATTAGACACTGTTTTAGGGTAAAATGTGAACTAATTTTGGCTTCACTGCTGGGAATTCTAAATTTTATAGTCTGTAATTTTGTTTTTCAATGCTATACTGCGCATGTCTGCGTTTCAAGAAGAGGGAATGGTCCCTGGGGTAGGAAGAGGTGGCGAGGTCAGAGGAAAGTGAGGGAAGCTTTGAGTGAATTTCGTGAGGTGGGTCAGTGTCCATGTACACATGAGTCAGTGTCCGTGTGCACAAAAGGTGGTGTATGGCAGTGTGGGACGACTATATGATAGAACATACTTTACATGTGCAAATTAGAAAGTTCCAGAATGACAAAGCCTGGATAGAGAGGTTGTTTAAAGTGCAAAAAGGTAGGTTTGGCGCTAGCAAAGTGCCAAATTCTCGCTCAGAATGCTGAATTCGAGAAGGTTTGGATTATACATCGCTTGAGAGAACTGCTCCTTGCTTCTGCAGAGGGGGAGCTTTGTAAAAGGCCGAGAGTTTAGCAGCGTGTTACCATTCACTGTGTTCATTACCAATGTTGAGACGTTCTCATGAACTGCGTTGGAAGCCTAGTGCCGAATGGTACAGTTTTGCTCAATTAAGCCCGGAAGAAAAGGTGGCGAAGAATGTGCGTTAATTTCCGGATTTTTTTTTTCACCGGCACTCCCAGATAAATGCACACTTTTAAATCTTGATGGTACCAAATGGACATATTTATCATGCATCGTAAGGAAGAGCTTATTATCCATAGGGTTGCGTGGACACCCAAAACTCCTCGCCAATTATTTCTAATACGGCAACAAATGCTCGTAGGTGACAGCAACTTTTTTGCAAGCCAGAATAAAGTTGGAATTCAAGAATATTCAAGATCAACTTTTACACTGAAGCCCTGCCACTTCTCCTGCACCACCGGCTCCAAATCACCGTTAGATAATGCCTATTCGGGAAAAGCGGAAAATAGCAATAGGGTGGTGGATGACTGCAAAAAGCGTAAAGACCGTTTGCGTCAAAGGAGAGAGCGCGAGATGCTGCTTTGAGGCGGGTAAAGGTGTCGCTTTTAGGATAATGGTGACAACTTGGGGAGCTTGTGTATGACATACGATCCCCGCCGCCCGTTCTCAAAAACCAAATCGGTTTGAATGAGAACGAAGGTCCAAAATATTTCCAAACATTGTTAGCCCGCTCGCGCAGCCCAGGGAGGGCAAGCTAACAAAATTATGCGCATCGAGACCGTATGTGTTATGGGTTTATTGCAGGAAATTGACCAAGATCACACTTAAGAGGAGGCAGTCGACTTTCGTTTACAAGTCACTGTGATCACATGGAGTCTTGCTCTTAAAGGTCTGGAATACCCGCTGTGCATGTGCGTAGTAATCCTCTGTACTTGAGACTATTGTATAAGGATTACCTGGGCGGTAGTCCGGGATCATCGTACAGCAAAACGTCGTAACGATAATCGTAGCACTTTGGGTTCTTGCCAAGAAGGAGGGAATTATCTTCGGGATACAATGAACCAATGTAGCTGAAAAATTGTATCCTCTTGAACCTTACATTTTGCGGGAGCGTTCGAGAATTGCGTTTCATAAGGCCAATGTGTCAATCATAAGCAACGGACCGATGGGTACAGACTTTAAATATTTGACACGAGCTCTTTAAAATCTTGATGTTGCCACAATCAAGAAGATCGGTGTGGGGGAGGATAAATAGGAAATCTTAGGATGGAATATGAGAGATGGGAAGACGACAGGATATTTTACTGTGATAGATGCTAAATTTTAGGCAGAGGCTTTATTTAAATCCACACTTGATGTTGTCATGATGCTAACCTTGATTCTTTCGGTTAACAATTCCTTGCAGAACGCGCAATTCGTAACCGATGTCTTAGGCGCCTTCACTTCGGGGATAATTTTGTATACACTGTTAAGGTTTTGAATGAATTGTAGAACGCAGTCTGGGCGTCGGTAAAAAAATTCGCCTACGAATTCGCCATCACTGGTCTTCACATTTAAATGGCAACATGGCCAACGCCTTTTTTGCTATTCCCTAAAACGTAGGATATACTCAAAATCAATTACGTCAATGTATAACAATTGTTCAGTCTGGCAAGGGCTGCAAAATTCGAACATTTGGCCGGCAGTTGGACGCGAATGTTTGGCCACCTTGTGGTCAAACAGTCAACAACGCGCCTTTCGTACGGTCTCGCTCATTTGAAGTTCTGCATTAGGCGCTTGCACCGTTTCCGCAGCCTGTACTTTTCGGCAAACAGATTTGAGATGTCACCAATGAAGTCAGTGATGGTTGATAAAAATATGGTCAAAGTGCTCTTCTTTTTCCTCTTTAACAATTTATGCGAAGGAGGATGTCTAACCCACACAGATGCTTCTTGATACCATACGTAGTACTCCCGAAGAGATCATTGTTTTTTGTTGGGGTTGTGTAGTTCGGACAACAACACATTCCACTAATTTACCCACACAGCTTTGGATAAAGCGGCTATCTGCTGTTTTCTATTTTGGGGGAAGTTTTTCGAGTTAGCAGTGAGCGTATATATGCTATAGAAGATGCTCCATTGAATCATCATCTTGATGTGGGCCAGGTGTGGGCCAGGTGTGCTGGCCCACATCATCACTTGATGTGGGCCAGGTGTGCTGTTTTGTTGCATTCGGAAAGAGATGTGCTGATTTTATGAAGTTGTGAATCTCGGGCAAACCCCGGACTTGGCTCGCCCATGTAGGCAGGAGGAACTTGTCTGAATGTGTGGGGATATTTAGTTTCAGAACAGGCACGGAAAAATGAAGAGTCAGTGCTCAAAGAAAGGTCATAGAAATGGCAGTGCTCAATGAGGCCCGCTCTGATAGGTTTTGGGGGTGGATGAGATGCCGGAGCAGGTGCCAAGCTCTGTTGCTTGTCAGGGTACCTTCGTTCCTTGTTTAATATGGGAAATACAGGGTCGCAGTATAGGGTTGTGCGGCTGTCAGTTCCAGCGCTTGCTGAGGCTGCGTCGAGCATCCCAAAGCCTTAACACATCCGCGGTATCATAGGTGATAGCCAAGGTTTTGTGGAAGAGTTGACCGCTTGAACTAAATCACTAATCTCTGCTGTTAGGGAGAAAGGCAACTTTCTCCTAACATATTTACTACACCTAAATATGTTAGGAGAAAGTTGCCTTTCTGAAGGCATCCCAGTTTGTAACACGCGCCCCCCCCCCTCTGGACTAGTAGTTGCGATATTTAACTGTTAATGCTATATGATGGTTATTGGATCGAAGGATTTTGGGGGGAGATGCCTGCAGACACAGCGGGGGCCCAAAGAAATGAAAGATTCTTATTAGTATCCCTGGTGACACTTGTACCAGTACGCGCTGGTGAGTCAGTGTGTTTTAGCAGCAGTAGATTTAGTTCCCTCATATCATTAGCCAAAAAGGAGCCCCACTGTTTTTTAAGTGATACAAAGAGCGGGAGTGTAATTTCTTAAAGCAAAAGATGTATGTTTTCGGCCATTATGATGGTATCAGTGATAGTGGTTTTAAGTTCCAGTGAGTTCTGTGTCGGACGACAATATATGTTGAGTGTGAACATGCCTAACTTGATTTTGGTGGACAGCGAGAGAACCTCTAAAAGGGAGTAGTTAAATACGTCCTGTGCGGGGATGCGATGAACGACTTATGCGGCCTTACTGACAAAAGTTAAACTAGGGAAGGTGTCGATGGGTCAATAGTTATGTTACCAGTAAATTTTATACACGCATTCACTTCTCGAACGGCTATGGCAACTGGTGTTTGGTCGATTGAAGAGATGGGTTAACGGAAAGCTGATCTTTTCTGTTTGATAAGTCTACAATTTTATTAAAATAGGACAATTAAATTAGCTGGAGGTCGTGTCCCTGTCTTCTGGGATGGGGCGGACGAGGGCTGCATCGGAGTTACTGGCGTAAGGAAGAGCTCTTTCGTGGGCCCGAGTCACGTTATAAAGCAAGGCTTTTTACTTCTGCCAGCCAACGGTTCTCTCGCGTCGTACGGGACAATAACCTCCCAACGCGGCAAAGGCGGCGCGGGTGGGGAGAAAAGCAAACAATTATTGTTCCCAACACACATAAAAACAACCTAAATAAAAATGGGAACAACCCTGCACCAGCTAGGCTATAGGGGAGCGGAGGTTGATTGCTCACGGAGCACATTGTAGATGGTGAGGCAAATTTAGACAGCGTTGCGCGCGCGGAGGTGCCTGCTCGCCGGCCTAGCGGTAGGGTATATTGTCTGCTTTAGCGACGGTTGTTTATGGCCTGTTTTGGCGCAGCTCGGAATAAATGGCGCGCTTCATTTGCACGGCTTAACTTGTTTACAGCCGCTCCCGGGTAACCCGGACCCGACGGAACTAAGTGGTCGTACGGTAAATATATCTGAAGGATTGGTTTGCAGGGCGGGAAAACAAAACCCAGAGACCACATAAACACACCTGGCCGCTTCAGAAACGCTACCTTTGCACGCTGCTTGCCCCGAATGGTACTCCGTTTTTAAAATTGGTGAATAGCAATTCGGCTGTGTTTTTTATTCAGCGGCTGGAAGGGGGAGACCGCTTTATGGCCCAAATTCCAGGTAACGGCTGGTAGGATCTTTGGTTTCACTGTTTGTAGAGACACGTGTGTGAATTCAAGTGACATTGCATGGAAAATTGTTGTGCTGTCATTTACAGCTTTGCTCTCCTACCACCTTCACAGCCTCGATTTGAATCATTTTTTTTACTTTGGGTTTTGGTGCAAGGAGTGCATAGGTAATAGCTGTGGTCAGGGGGAAATTTGGGTACATTGTGAATGGTAGTTTCTTGCAAAAGGGCCAATTATGAGCCTATAGTGATCGGAGTGCTTGTTGAAGGCTCTGATTTTTAATGGAGAAGCTGAGTTTTTTTTTACTTTCTTCTTACTTTGCTTTTGAGCTGGGAAAGCATAACGTAATTTTATGGAAGACTCTTTGAATATGATCTGTTGGGCGGGGTGGTGGAGCAAAGGGCCGTTGAGGGTCGATTTGGGGTTGTTTTGCACTGTATGCATGTTGTTTAGCTTTGTTTATTCTAGGTCCGAAAGGGTGCGAAGCATTGGGGTTGAGCTGTTGGAGAACCTATCTCAGCCTGGCTTACTTGGCCTGGAGGGGCTTGTTCCTTAGATCGCCAGGCGACGTGGTGCTTGAGGTCGCCTGAACTTTCTGATAGGTTGGTGGCATTTCTATACTGCAGGCGTAGATCAACGGTCTCGCGAGCGACTATCATGTGGCGATGTATCCTTGGACGTCTCTAATGATTCACGTCATGGATACCGATTCCATCGTGGTTTGGGAACGAAGGGCTCATCTTAGCGTTTAGTGCACCCTGGGAACCGATAGAGATAGGCGCCGCAGCCGAGGCCGCACGTAGGGTTTCAGACATTTTAGGGCTGCCGATTTTAGAGGCCAAAGACGTAGCACACCGAAGTTCTGTAATATGGCAGGCTGTCGCTCGATGTCCACTCATTTCACAGGTGGCGCTGAGGGAAAAAAATTTCTTATGAATAGAAAAAGAGTATTCTGTTGAAGCTGGCTTGTAGAGAATGCGTGCAATTATTCTCAGCTATTTAATTGATGCTCATATAATTGCCGCCGATTGCTGTTGCTTCTAACTAGTCCGCAGATAACTGTAGCTGCTGTGGGAACAGGTTGTAAACCAGAACAAAACATCCACAGTTTTAAGGACGCCGTACAAGCATTTTATCGTGGGAGCGAATGAAGGCTCGAAGTGAGAGAGAAAAAAATGAAAAGAGGGAACCATGTTGGGCGCTCTTGACGGTAATGCCGTCTGCATAAAGGGTGCCGAACCCGAACCCGATGAATTAGGTAATGCCGGCGCGTGTATTCATAGAGCACATGCAGATGAAATGTTTATTCTGAAAAAAAAAAAAGTTGCCATGTGCAGGGAGGGTCAGTTAGGAAGAAGTACTGAGCTACTACAGGAAGAGATAGAGAAAAGCGCGTGTAGTAAGCATTGTTGCAAACAAAGCCCCAATTGTCCAGTAATTCATTGTCTTGTGATATTCACTCACACGCTGCCTTGAATGCATTTGGCATATGTTCTGTAATGAAGCTCCACTGCAGGCGCTGCTTGCTTCACACTGTGCGGGTGCTGTAGTTGTGGATTGCTGTTTCCCGGCCGCTGTTTTTTATCACCCGCTCCCGAAGCTGCTCTCGGGTGTCCCTGCGTGCGGTCCGCCCACCTGCTTAGAAGAAAGCTGCCACCACTTTTTTTCCCGCATAGGCCGGGTTTGATAACTTGACGCGCCCCTTGTCCACGGTGTCTGCAGTGCGATTAGCATGCAGAGATGAGCGCATGCGGGGGCCGATGACACGTAGGGGGCTTTTGTGCTCACAATTTATGGTAGTTCCTGCATGTTTGTGGCCACGTTTATAATTAGGATATATTTATATTTCGCTTTTCAGAATCCTCCTCTCTGCCCATCATTCTCGACTTGTATTCTTCTCTTACTGTGGTATTTTTCGAAGCCCATCCAATACCCTACCAGTTCCTGACCGATGTTTTGTTCTGTCTGCATTTGTTCGGTTAGTTTTTGGTCTTTTGATCTTTTAAAATTGTAGCAGGAAGCTCGAAGCACCTTGGTACTTTGCCTTACTTTTTTCCATGTTTTCGTATGCGGTCTCATTTATGACGTTTTCGATATTTTTTTGGATAGTTGGCTGCATATGCAAAGTAAGTAAATATATAGTTTCTTATAAACTTGATATTCTGGCCTAATATGATGTGCTCGTAGTAACACTAATGACTGGACAACTCGCGTCCTCTATACTGAAGAAAGTTCTGACATTTTGAAAATCCTTATAAACAAAGTATTTATCTGCGGTCAGTGGTCATAGTTTACGTCGTTGTAACCTATTATTTCTGCAGAAGAACAAGAAATTTGGCAAAATGCACAGTTGAGCTTGTGGCGCTGCTTGATCATTTAAAAACAACTTTTGCAATGTCCTGGTACATTAAAACATCCCGGTGAGTTGGCGTTAGCGAGAATTTATATTTCCAGAAAAGTTGAGCTTGCAACTTTTGTCTTTGACAATGTGAGAACACTTGGTTAGATACACAATAAACATACGGACAACATTACATATGAAAAACACACAATAGCCGTTTTTTCTCCCTGTGAATAATAAACAAGAAAGAATAATGAACAATGAACTAAACCGGAGTAATATTATATCCTATGTACTAGCGAAGCTTAAAAAGCGGTTTAGTAAAAAATCAGACATCGGCCAACATGTCAACCCCACAGCTGGCGCAGTTATAAGAAAGCGCATTTATTGTTGCGCTGATGCAATAAAAGAGCCGCACTTCGCCATGTTACCTGTCACTTTTGATTCCGGCTTTGTTTAAAAATAGGTAGGCGATGCTGTAAGCTGCTAGTTGACAATGTATAAACCTTGTCTCTGTTGAACATTTCAAAAAAATTGTGTTTCCGATAGGTAAAATCTGCCTAATTTAATTATGAGTGCGATATTTTACCATATGTTTACACAGCTCAGCGAAACGTATTACCAAGCACAATGACTATTACAAGAAGTGTAACTCGTCTTCTAACCTGTATATACGAAGTAAAAAGATTCATGGTGATCGGTGTATACGTAGGTACAGAGGTAACGCTGGTTAACGCATAGATTGGTGAGTATATATATTGTCTTTCGTGCAAAAAATGTTTTTTTTTCTTTACAGGCCTTACTTCACGTGAGTTTCTTCACAAGTTCTTTTGCATAAACTCACAGTAGCCCACTAAATGGCTAAAAAACATTAATGGGTCAATCACCAATGCGGCATAACCATATGGTTCAGCAAACTTGGCCTAAAATTATAGTTTTAAATTTGGAAGGATGCGCTGTTGGTCGTTATTATAAAATCTTTAGAAAACGTCACCAATATACAACAATAACAAGATCATATTTATAAACAAGCGAGCTATTTCTGTTTTTATACGAGTCCGAAAATGAAGGACGGCTTATGTCTTGAGCAAGGGTGTTCTTTGCAATCTACATATTTCATTATATTTCCTCAGCTCTCACTGTTCTTTCTACGGCCTGTATGACGGGTGCCCTTAGAAGTACACAATGTACTTTCAGGACCCATCTACTAAGCACAAATTTGAAGTTTGAATTATTGTTTGCATGAGCACTCAGGACAGGTACATAGGGATTGACATGCTGTAGGTGACCCTAACGCAACATTATTGATTGTTTTTAGCGCGCAACAAGAACGGGAACAACCGCAGCAGCCGAACAAAAAAAAACGAAGTTTTGTTTAGGTTCGTTCTTTTCCAGTGTCATCATTTTTCTTGCACCTAAAACGTTGGACATTATTGTTCCTACTGGAGCCACTCAAGATGGTACTATTTCCAAGCCGATCCTAGAAAGAATGGTGGAGCAGGCGTCTGCCAAAACAAGAAATTTAAGGGTCCGCGTTACGCGCATTCAACTCATTAGGCAAATTATTGGGCTGAAGATGGCAGATAATTGCTCACATTTGTGTACTTAGGGCGTCATAGCGACTTAGGAGGCAGAGGCAGACGAAGAGGCACAGACACCAACAAAATGGGTTTAAAACTTTTCCAAACGTTTCTTAGCCTACTCGGATTCTTTATCAGCTGTGACTGGGGTAAACCTCTAGCATCCGTATATAGACTAGCTTTCTTTTACGGCACTCGTTTCCTCTGTGTTGCGATAGAAAGTACTCAGGGAAAAGGGCACCCAGCCATCCGTTCAACCTTCATTCATTCCTTTGTGTATGCCAGGACTCGGAAAGAATTTTTTGGTAATTTGTTTCGGTGCCAAACATCTGCATCCCTAAAAGTCAATTCACGGTGAGCTTTTTGCGAGTGTTCGGCCAATGCACTGCGCTTCATGGCAAACTTGCGGAGGTCGTTTTCGGAAGGTAGGGGGCGTATTGCAAAATTCTCTATTTTGTTGACTACCTTGCAGGGCAATATGGCAAAGCAATTTTGCAAACCACCCCTTGCTCACTTTTATTTGGCGGGTGCTGTATTGGTGGCTGCATAAGCCGTGCAAGCCTTCACACCTCCTTGTGGAAACGAAATGGCATTCTTTCTCAAGAATGTGAGTATATTTGTGCGTCAGTAATCCATGGATATAACTGTAGAATCTGTCATTCATGAATATTTAAAAAAAAGCACTTTCGCACTTTTTGCTTAATATTGTGTGCAGATTTCCTGTTTCGTTATAAATGTCAAAAATTGTCATGCCCTTAAGCGCGGTCGTTTTCTATAGCTATCTATAAAATAAATGTTTATTCACCACAGATACCCATTTAGCTAGATGTCTTTATTAAAACCAAAGTGATTGAAAAACCTCAACAACTAATTGGTTTTCTTTTCTAGAATTTCAGCCTCCTATAGGTAACTTGAATATACGAGTGATACAAGGAAATCGGGAAATGAACAACGCCTTTTAAAATTTTTTAAACGAACACAAATTGAAAATTTCATTAGATCAAGACAAAAATGTGTGCCACCGCGGAAAGAAAAGTGTTCACCGGACAGCCTTTGACACTATCTGGAGCACTCTGTCCTGAAAAAAAAAACACGCCACAATTAGGCACAGAAAACAAAACGAGCAGGACATATATGGTGCTTTTTGTGGGTTAAAATTATAAAAAATACTTTTTCTTTATATTTGGGTAAAAGGTAAATTTGCATATTGAAGCATATAGAACTGGTTCTCGTATCTCTTTGGAAAGCGTGGTAGCAAGTATGCATGAAAAATGTATGGAAGAAGCTTGGGTGCTTTTGCGGGCTAGAAAAAATGGAGGTCGCAGAACCAGAGCAAAAGTGACTTCTACCTAGTGCACATTATGCCAACCACGGTACGGAGTTATTAGAACACATGAAATATTTTAAATGTATTTATTTATGTATTGATTTATTTATTTATTTATATATTTATCAATTTATTTATTTACCTATTGTTTTAATAATTTAGAAAAAGTGTCAATCTCGCGATTGATCATAGCAGGTGGGCAAAATAAGTACATCGAAGTGTGAAAAAATGCGTCACAGGATGTGATAGTCAGTACTAAATGCATAGCAATACTGAGAACAATAATAATGTATAATAACTGAACGGTCAGTGATCATGGTGTGCTTATTACAGGCACTAATACACTATTACATCACTAAAAGCGAACTCACACAGATTCAATAATGAAAAGGTTTACATTTGGTTTATCCTTTTAGCAAAACATACGGGCATAAAAGCAGTGGAACTGTAAAGGACTCAGATTACCACTTACAAGCAGATGTTGACGACAGTTTATAATACGGTTAGCACCACATGGTTAGAACTAAAAGATTAAATTTGTACTATTTGCTTTTCAACGAGTTTAAAAAATGTTGTCATTGAAGTGGCACTCGTAATGGATGGGCTTAGTTTGTTCCATTCTCTTATCGCTAGAGGGCAAAAGGAGTTCCTGAGACAGTTAGTGCGGCAATTGAATTCAGCGAGTGCAAAATGGTGCTTATTACGCGTCGGTCATGTCTGTACGACCGAGAAAATGTTTGTGGTACTAATGTTCATCTGATTATGAAGCTATTGGAACAAAAATTTTAAACGCGCTAATGGCGCCCTATTTGGCATGGTCAACAAGTAAGCTTTTTTGAATAACTCGGAAGGTGAATCTGTTATTTGCTATTTGTTGAATAGGAACCTAACCGCTTTCCGTTGTATTGTTTTGCTTTGTTAATATACACTCTTTCGGAAGGGAACCAGATGATGTTTGCGTACTATAACATTGTTCTGACGAATGTGTTGTACGCAAGCAGTTTTGTCTCAGGTGGCACGAGACGCAGGCGGCGCCTGAGAAAAAATAGCCGTTTTAGAGCGGATGATGTAATGTTGTTTATATGGGATCGCCACCTAAGGTCATGCGTTATGGTGAGCCGTATTTATTTATACTCTGTCACCCTGGTAAGGGGCATGTTGTTTATCGCGTACGAGAATTCAGAAATACATTTTTTCCTCGTTACTATCAAAACAACGGATTTGAGTACGTTTACTTTTATCTGCCAATCATCGCACCACCTGGAAATGATCTCCAAAGTCTAATGTAGAGTTAGGTGATCATCAGGTGAATTATTATCTCGGTAAATATTGCAGTCATCTGCGAAGAGCCTGAGTTTGGTTCTTGATTGGGCAGGTAGGTCGTTTATGTAAATTAGGAAGAGAATCTGAGCCGAGACACTACCCTGTGGAACGCCAGACGTGACCGGGACAATTTTGGAAGCTTCTTTTTGGACTAGAACAAACTTCTGCCGATCGGTTTAGTAATTGAGACTGTTAACCATGGCCCGATCGCCTAACGTGGATTCAAGTTTCTTAATTAGTTTTTAACGTGGCACACGATCAAACGCTTTGAACAGGTCCAAAAAATAAAATCTGTTTGCTTCTGACCATCATTGCTTAGTGATAAATCATGGGTGAACTCTAAAAGTTGAGTAGCCGTCAAGAGACCCTTCCGAAAACGATGTTGGCAAGGAGACAGGAAGTGCTTATTTTCAAGATGTGTTATTTTGTGTTTAGGGATTATATGCTCAAGAATCTTACACACCATACAATTTAAAAAAAGTAGGCCTGAAATTAGACACATCAGTTTTTTTCCCGATTTATGTACCGTATTTATTTTAGCTATCTTCTATTCTTTCGGCGGTCCAGCCACAGTAATGACTTATTAAAAAGAACTCAAAATTTTGATACCCATTCAGAGTATCTTTTAAGAAAAATATTTGGTACGTTATCAGGTCCGGTGGATTTCTTTGCATCTATGGTTAATAAAAGTTTCAATACTCCGGCTTAGGTTTCTGGAAGAGGTCCTATAGCACCGTTATTAAAAGGGCCTGTGGGTGGTATGTAACCATCATCGACTGTAAAGACAGACTAGAAGTAGTTATTAGGTGAGTTTGCTCTTTGTACGTTGTCTTCAGGTGATGTGGATTGTTTATTACGTTTCTTGGGGTTTAAGCAATTCCAAAATTTTGTAGGAGCGCTCTTTATTAAAAGGCACGGTCTTAGTGAAGAATTTAAACCTTCACACCTTTAGTTTAGATTTAAGAGTTTGCCTTTCGTGCCTTTCTAAGCCGTTTTACCTTTCGTTCGACGTGGATGATATCGCGCGTAATCCAGGGGTTTCTTTTATTAGGCCTCTTGAGTTTGGTTGGCAGGTAATTATTATTACAAAAGAAGTTTATATCTTTAAACGTTTGCCACAGTCTGTCTATGTCTGCTGTATTTACCGTCGCAAGCTTTTCGAAGCCGTCGTATTCGTGAATCAAATGGTCAAGTATGCTTGTAACGTAAGCATTCATAAAATTGTGAAACGTTGTCGGTGGTGGCAATGAAACCAGTCGCCTTCTTCCGCTAAAGAGCAATATGTCAGCTGGTGGTCTGATATGCCTTCAAATATATTTATTTTACTGTTTTCGGGCTCGTAGTGATCACCTATAAATATTAGATCGAGAACATTCAACGTTGCTCCTTGCGTGCACGTGGGTTGCTTGATTAGTTGGTGCAGGTTAAAATCTAGCGTATCGCAGACGATATCAGTGTACGGAGAATGAAATATCATCGCTTGCCAATCGATATCAGTGATGTTGAAATAGCCAAGCAAGATCCGTCTTCGCCATTTAGATGTGTAGCTATCTAGTGATACAGGGAGCGTAGAACTTGAGGATCGCTCGAGGGACTACGATTACCGCACCCAACAGCGACACTCTGATAGCCATTTTTTTCGTTTGCAAAAGATTTCTTCCACGTTTTGCACATCTGGGAGAACAGTGAAATGAATAGTGGTTTTTATTATTATGGCCACGCCCTCGCCACGAGTGGGTCTATCTTTTCTTGCGATGGAGTAATTGGGCGTTAATATCTGGTAATCCGTGATATCAGCTTTTAGCCATGTCTCTGTTAAGGCTACGAAGTCAGGATTAAGGCCTAACAGTATGATTCCATCTGATCTGATTTATTAAGGATGCTGCGGGCATTTACGTTTAGGAAACTCATTCCGGAAGCTTTTTTGTTCGTCTGGGTCGTAGTGTTAGCGTCAGGGGGGTAGCACTGGGGTCGTCTTCTCGCTGCTTTTTGGTTGCGCCGCAATGTTCGGTACAGCCTTTAGAGGATGATTTTATTGCTCACATCATCCCAATAAAAGGCCTCATCATATATTCAAAGTTTGTCATAAGCCAGCGCCGCCTTATCTCCAGCTTCTTTTCTTGGTTTTCGGTAATTTAAGAGCTTCTTTCTTATATCCCGAACTCTGGCTTGGGAATCTTCGCTAATCGAGTAATTCATTCCTTTCAATTTTGTTCAGCTTCTGAGAACGGTGGTTTTTTTCGCGGGAGTCAAATATTTTCAGAAATATCGGTCTTTCTTTATCGGGTCTAGGCTTCCCTAGTCTGTGGATTCTTTCGATTGAAACAGGGGAATATTAGAATACCTGTTATATTGGTCTCATTAATTAGCTTATCAAAGCTAATATTGTTTTTTCTCTTTCCGGGATGCCAAATACGAGCAGGTTTGACGTTTTTGACTGATTTTCGAGGTCACCAATCTTAAGTTTTAATGTACGCACAGTAGTTTGCTGGTGAGCGACTTGGTCTACACAGGAGTACACTTTGTTGTAAAGAAAAGCAAGGCTTCCAAGTTTAGTTTCGATAGACTTTAGTTGTTGTTCCTTAATACCTATCAGGTCAAGAGCAATATGCTCTTGTTGTTTCGAAAGAGATTTCAAGTGAGGGCCGGGATTTGTCTCTATATCGCCTCCAAGTAACAACAGTTTTTTAGTGCAGAACGCGAAGTCACAAAACAACGAACAAAGAAGCAGTGTGCACAGCACCACAATCAGGCACACATTATTTGATCGCATTCATTTGCCATACTACCTTCTTACCTGCATTAAAAACATTAAGGGATTATGCATCCGAATTATAGCGATGCTGCCATGCCCATGAGCCAGGCGATGTTCGCTGCCAGGTTTTGTATGGTAAGTAAAGGGGGTGAGAATTCCAAAAAGTATATTGATTCACGTGTCCTATTTTGGTATTGGTAAAATATTCACATGAACGTAAGCACATCATCATTATAAACAAGCTATTGAGGTCCACTTCAGGACGAAGTGTATCCCATTGAACTCAAATGGCTTTTCTCGTGCTCTGCCCCAGTCCATTCTTTATATTCTAACTGTCTCATGGTATAACCTCCATCGCTTTAATGCCTCCCTCTTGCTTGTAAGCGCGTGTGTGTGTCGCTCCTCTTTGCCCCCGTCTATTTGTGCGCTTTGAAGTTTTTTTGATATCTTCTCTTATACCCATCTCTGAGTATCCACTCTTCCGCCTCCGCGGCAATATATATATATAACTTCCCCCTTACCTCTCTTTCACCCACGAAGCCGCTCGCCACTGGCGGCTACTTCAAACCCACACAACCCTCTGCCGAACAATTCTTCACCGCATCAACCCCAATCTGTACCCTCCGCCTCTTTGCCCTCAATGTCTCCAACCGGATAATCTTTACCATTCCCCTTGCGAGTGTCCCCACGACCCATTTTCCCCTATTCCTTCCTTCTTACACTGGGAGCAGGCTCTCGAGAGCTCCGACCTAGAAGTGCAGTTGGCACTAACCAACCGGGCCGCCCAGGTCGCGGAGAACATCGCATCCTCCGCCACCCCTCTCCCCTAGACCCAGTTTGCAAATAAAGTGTTTCTCCTCCTCCTCTGTTAGCCTACTGTCCATCGGTTGTCGGGCCGTCGTACTACATCACCAGCAAAAGCCGTCCCGCCCACGCGCCCACCGGTGAGCGGCACGCGGGGAACGCTTGGTAACCATTCGCTTTGACGCCTGCACTGTGATATGAGAGGTAAAAACCGCCCTCCCCCTACCCAGCCGCGTTGGGAGGTCCTTGTAGCATACCCCACGAAGGTCCCGCTCGCTGGTAGGTACAAAAGTTTGCTTAAACAGAAAATACAACAAATTGAGTTGAGACGGAATGACAGCGCATTATTTCTATAATATTTCTCCTTTTCGTAATTACTCTTCAACGTTCACTGAAAAATGAGGCAACCTTGAAAAACATAATGTTGCTTTCTGTGACATTAAACGTAAGCACGGAAACAAACTTTTACTCCAATAAGCGGGAAGTAACAGAAACAATGAAGTTAGACGAATGTTTTCGCCATCAGAGGAATAATTTCAAATTCCTTATATATTGACTCTTCAACCTATATTCTCAATTCAGGGCAAACCTCAAACTAAACCAAACGGCGCCATTAGCGAATGACACTATATGAACTTATTCTTAGTCTAGGAGCAATACACGTTCACTGCATCAATTACGCGCATGTGCCTTTTTTAAGCAAAAATTACGAATAATGGTATGGTACATAAAAACACCCGAGATGGGCCGCCCATACCTCGGCAAAGTTGGCGCGGCTCACTCAAACTCACTAACAATTTTTTTTTCAAATGGCCACTCACTCAAACTCAGACTCAATGCAGACCAGCAGACCTGTGCTCACTGACACTAAAACTCACTGTAAGCGGAAAACTCAAAACTCACTCGGACTCAAAACTCAAAATGTACTCAAATTCAAATTGAACTCCGTACTCAAAATGTACGCAGTACTCAAAATGTACTGAAACTCAAAATATACTCAAACTCAAAATGTACTCAGAACTTAAAATGTACTAAGAACTCAAAATGTACTCAGTATTCTAAATGTACTCAAACTGAAAATGTATTCAGTGCTCAAAATGTGCTCAGGACTCAGAATGTACTCAAACTCAAATTCTACTCTGTACTCAAAAATGTACTCAAACTGAAATTGTAGTTAAAAATCAAAATAGACTCAAAACTCAAATTGTAATAAAGACTCAAAATCACCTCAGAACTCCAAACGAACTGAAAACTCAGAACTCCAAGTGGACGGAAAACTCAAAATTATTTCACAATTCAAATAGACTAACAACCCTCCCGTGCTAGGAATTTACTCGGGCTCATATGAACTCTGATTGTATTAGCATTCAGAGATTTAAAATACACGAGTGGTAAAAATATTATTAGTGCAAATTCGTGAGCTCAAACTTTCAGATTTGGTACGACTCGACACTGTAACTCCTGGGAAGTTGGAAACAATTTTTTGCACATTTATTACAGGTATACCAGCTGGTCATGATGATTATGCCTGGTTGCAAGCGATTGTGCCTATATATTGTATACCAAACTTTTGATGTAGGCTCCGTGTTTATGACAGAGGTGGTCCCGACTCGATGGTGTGCTGGGTCCCTGGAGCGAAACAAGCAAGATTGGACGAGGTGACGTGCACTTACTGCTCAGATTATTTACGTCGAAGCTGTGTAGTGTTTCGGTTCTTTGCATTCTTGCTCTGCATCCTGAAAAAAAAAAGCCTTGTGTTGAAGCAAACAGCCCCCACGAATATCTGAAGTGCAAGGCATTTGTGAATACGCCTATGCTACTTTGAGGTGTAGCATTCTAGGCCGAGTATCCTCCTTCTCTCTCCCTCGGCCTAGATTGTGTGATACCCTGCATTTCCACAAAAATGCCCGTATCACAGAAGTTCAACCGGTAATCATTATAAAAGCATAAATATAGATTATTCATCAAACAAAATTACAAAGAAGTATAAAAAAAGGAAGAATAATAAAAAAATATTGAGAATGGTGAACAGTGTAACCTGGCAGTCATCGATAGTCAAGGATTGAAATAAAATTCAAAGTGACGTGCCGCGAGGGCAGGTGGGGTATAAAATTGTAGGTCTCTAGGAGGCAAATCACGTGGGACAAACAAAAATGCTTCGTGGTCATAATCATTACTTAGTTATCGTGAGTCATAATAAAGGTTAGACTTCATAATGATGACCCGTAGGCGTAAGGGGTCCTAAATTATATGTATTGATTTGCAAAATAACGTTGGACAATAAAGAAATATTTCCTGGTAGTAATAATGACATAGTCATAGTATATCATCCAAACATTTAAAATTTATTAGGGCATCGCTAGTTTGTTCCCCCGCACCGAATTGAAGATATCAGTGCGGGAATTCACATGGGACAAAAAAAATGCTTCTGGTTACAATCATAACACAGTCATGGTGAGTCACAGATATGGTTAACATTCAAAGTGATGTACGCTACGGTGTCTGGGGTGTCAAATTGAAGTTCTCAATTATTGAAATCACGTGAGACAAATAAAAATTTCTCCTGGTCATAATCATTATATAGTCATGGTGAGTCATCGATCGGGCTAAAAATCTAACTGATGCGGCTGCGAAGTATGGGGTATCAAATTAAAACTCTTGATGAGGGGAATCACTTGGGACCACTAAAAGATGCTTCCTCGTAATCATCATGCGATTGTCACAGTAAGTCATAAAATCGGTTAAAATTGAAATAAATTCCGGCCGAGTGTGCGGGATTTGAAATAAAAGTTTTAGATGAATAAAATGAGATGATAAAGGCACCCGGCTGGTCAGTACTAGTTAGGAGCAAACTGCGCAAATTCATCGCAGATGCTAGAACTGTAGCAAAAAAGGAATTGTGGTGTCAAGGAGAAGGGTTGAGGGAGACAATTTAAACCAGGCAATGACCGCATCGCAAGACCATTCTGAGCAATCAATTCATAAGTAAAAATTCGGAGTTGTCTCGTTGGCTCATACGTTTCGGGATTGGCAAGTTCAGTTTTGAAGGACTGCAGTATTGTAATCAGGAAGCTCCGACGCGTGACCATTCATTTATTAACTTCCACCTTATCCCTATCATCAAACACTTCTAAGAAAACATCGTCTTCATATGGAGTGACCATCATCATCGTTGGATCTTCAACCGGTGTTCGGAGACGGTTGTGTCTTACAATAAACGACGTACTTCACCAACTACCCAAAAACCTTCATCTGGTGGTTCAGAGGGATCAATCATGCTTGCCACAACGCACGGCTCGCTATGTCTGGAAAAAAGGCCGCGTAGGCACCAAAACCTCGCCAGTGAACAGTGAAAGGGGAAAGATGGAAATAGGTATTGGGAAAACTTTTTAATGTCGGGATGGGTCAACATTTGCAGCCAACCACTGCTCACTGTACCGCGCTTCTATACCTTGAATAGACTAGAATTTTTCCGGGTCTGCCCATTTCTGACGATCAAGGCACCACCTGGCGGGCATTTCTTGTGGACTGAGGGGCGAGCAGACGACGTCGCCATCCCACGCTGTTGCTCCGTGGCGCGCGCGTAGATATCAGACGGACAGGCGGCATTGAAAATCGGTGAGGGTCTTTTATTCGGAACGTCTGCAGCGCCAAGATCAACAGGGCTTTTAAGAGGACGTTTAAAGCGTGCGAGAGCTGTCACATATGAGCATAAATTCTGTCCCCAAGCCGCTAAGGCGGCTGGTCACCCCACAAGCGCTTTGTCCTGAAGGAGATTGCCTGTGAGGCTACGTTTAACCGTGCGTGCAGGACGCCCGACATTTCAATCGTAAGTGATGTGTATTTTCTTAACTGTAGGTAGGTTCCGTCATTGCCTTTACTTTGCAATGTGCAGGAGCTACTCGCGCAGGTGTGATTACGCCATTGTTGGTTGCACCAACAATCAGCGTTAGATCAAAGGGCTCGTGCAACAAACGTGTGAAGTGCACTACGCCAAAAGAAGTGTCTCCCTGTGCGTAATGCATTCCCTGCACAAATTTTCTGCCCTCCTTGAGTACCACTGCGAATTGGTGGCCGCGCTGAATCAGAAATACTCCGAACGAAGCTAATTTGACAGAGTACTTGCGGTCGTACGCTGGTAACGGAAGCACTGTTTATTCACCCTCATGTTCAATCCCTATCGCACGTTTATGTTCTCCGGAGGTGTGTTCTGCTCATCTCATCGACAGGAAGCCGACAAATATCACCCGGACTCCATTGCTGCAGCTCGGGTATGCGAAAAAAAATTGCGCCCACCTCCCCACGAGGGTAACCCTGTGTAGATGCGACACATCATGGAGTTCACTCTGTGTTTCCGTTGGATTCATTCTGAAATCGCGTGAAACGTGTCGGGAACGCGTATGAACATTATGTTTTATGATTATTATTATGTTTTATTGGCCAATCTTGGTCAATCTCTCTAAGTGGTATGCTTTAGTACTCTAAACTCCAAGTGTACCCAAACTCAAAATGTAATCAGTACTAAAATTTACTCAAAACTCAAACTGAACTAAACTCAAACTCAAACTCAAATGAACTCCAAACTCAAGTTGTACTGAAATCCTCAATGTACTCAAAACCCATAGTGTACTCAAAATAAAAATGTACCAAGTATACAAAATGTACTAAGTACTCAAAATGTACTCAAACTGAAAATGTACTCAAAAGCCAAATGTACTCAGAATACTCAGTACGCAAAATGTACTGAAAACGGTAGATGTAGTCAAACTCAGAATTTACTCAAAACTTAAAATGTACTGAGGACTCACCCCGTCTCAGGCGTACTCAAACTCAGTCGGGATCAAACTCACTATGCTACACTATCCTAGCTCTCACTCAAACTCAAACTCACGTGTGAGTTTCTGTCCAAATATGTCTGAGTGAGTGGACTCATGAGTGAGTCCGCCTACCCCTGGTGCCGACTTCGACAAATTGGCCCATTACTTTCATCTTTGGTCATTTTAAATAACCATAAAACGGGGATTCAAGAATGCGCTGTGGCATTCGAAGAGAATAAGTGTGAGAGAAATTTTTCTGTAACGATGCCTTGATAACCGCAGTCGAGTTTAGCGACAGTTGCTTTCTTGGTTTCCTCACCTTTATAGATTTTGCGAAAAAGCATAGAACAGCAGGCAAATTCCTTGAACCTTTTCAAATGTCCCCAACGACAATAAAATAAACTGGTCATGAGATATATATTTCGAAATTTAAATATTATAGTATTCAACGCATGCTACTTGCGAGCGTTGATTTGATAGACAGTAATTGAGTATTTAGCTATATGTGCCTTATAAAAAAAGACCACAATTTTATTTCCTGGCTCTGGGACAATTCTGTTCAATGAAAAAACGACAGTGGTTATGTGATGGGATGCGGACACGGTATGCCTCATTTGTGGTTTGTCTGGGTTATAATTAAATTAAGAAAAATTACTTATACTAATGACATTTCTTTATAAAAAGTGGTAATTTCTGTGTGTAATAAATTTTTTCCTTGTGCTTTGCAGAAAGTGGGTAAATATTGCATATTATTCGAGATACCATGGTAAAATTAACACAGTCGTACTTAGAAGAGACATATTCCCGTCAAATTATTTTCGTTTCGTTACCACAAAACATAAACATTTGTCAAAGTCACGTGACTTTTGCCATGAGTTCAGTTGTATTGTGTCCCAACCTTAGTAATTAGGCCGTCCGGTGTTCGCTATTGTTGATTTTCTCCTGTGTCATTGTACAATAAATAGCCTATTATACCTACATTATTCGCGGCCGGTATCTAAAAAGTGTATCTTATCGCTAATTGATCCGTACCATTCCTAAGGTTCGTGCTCATCGGCATCCTACTTACTTTTCACGTGCATTTGGTTATGCCTTCAAAAGCAATTCATAAGAGTAATCGTGTGTTCTATATCGCCTAATCAGCATTCTTGTCGAAACTGCTCTGACCCCATTCCTGTAGCAAGATGTCTTGTTCTGAAACCTGTGTCGAGACGTTTTCTAAATACACACACGAATGAATAATTGATAGGCCGAGTGGTCAACCGCGGGTAGCGCTCTTCGCGTCATTTACTTGGTACTCATCTTTTTGCTGGGTAGGCATTTTGATCGCTAGTAGGATTCAATTGATTATGACAAGTGCGACCCTTCCTAACCGGAAAGAAATTCTCACGTTTCGCGGTTTGTGCTGAATTAAAGGTTTAATCATTTATGAATCTCCCAAATAATAGCCGTGCTTCGTGATGACAGATGACAGAAGCGTGTGGACGTGGGATAGGTGAACGGCCGAGAATTGAATTTTTCGTAGTTTTGAATTTTCAGCTATTCCTTTACACCAAATGTTTTGTTTTGAAAAACTTTACCATAGTATCTTCATTAACAAGATTTTAAGGAAAATCCCCAAGATTGATAAGTTTCTGCAAAGAGAAGTTTGAAATCCACCTGAATGCAGCTGTACAACTACAAAGGAAAGCTATACTGCTTCCTCAGAAACTTCGCAGTTGAAGCCATGGTCTCGGGTTCACATCCTGGACCAGAACGAATTTTTCTTCCACAGCGAAGTTTCTGAGGAAGCTGTACGGCTCTCCTTGGTAGCGGCACGGCTGCATTCAGGTAGATGTCAAACTTTTCTTGGCACAATCTATTCAGTGTTCGTATTCACCAAATACCTGCTACCTGACTTGCTGTAACACAAGAATATGTGTCTTAGAGAAAAGAATAAAAAAAAGGGCACACAATCTTGATTACACCTACATCAACACAGTAACCACAACAACATCTGAACATTTAACACCTTATTCGCACCAACTTAGGTGAGATGCCGTTAAGGTATTTTTCACTATTCACATTAAAACACAGAAACGAGTAAACATTCACAACCCAAACATGAAAAACGCAGAGACTGATCACACATGGGGTTTAACAGCACATTTCATTCTTAACTATAATAAAGCCAGAACAAAAGGGGTAGCCTTGCTGTTTACTAGAATATATAAATAAAAGAAACTTAGTATTTTAAATGCAAAGGCGCTTATCTCTTTGTAGGCACGAGGTTTGAATCCTTAAAAATGGCTAGCCATCTTGCCAATCCTTCACGTCGCCAAAAATTGGGTTAGTACGGCCTGTTTCAAACGTGCACATCCCCACCGCATTTCTTATTAAATTTTACATGACCATGCAAAATTTAGAAAGCTCGTCATTGCAGGGTTGCAAACATTTTATGTAGTGTCAGTGCCATTAAATATAACACCGCTTAGATACCCTTTTACAAACATCGTTTCATTAAACTGTCAAGTCGAAGATATATGATTGAGAACATTAGTCACACCTTGCCGTACAACGCGATGCCACCCAATTGTTCTGTATATGCAAAAGCTTGCATGTTTTCTGGTGTGTATAAACGTAATGCCGAGACATGTTTGCGCATGCAGAAACACCGAGAAGTACTGCAGGTACTGCCGAGAATAGAGCGCGTTAACTGAGCTATTGTGGCAGGCAATATAGAGCTGTAAACTCACCGCATTTAATGCAGAAGAAACTAAAGATTTGTAGTGTTCAGGGATGAGACCAAGAACTTCCACACATGAATAACAATAATTAGAGTTGTCCTGAAGGTTGCTTCTAGATAAATTCTTCCCTCCCGTTTGAATTTGTTTCAATACATTACCTCAACTGCTATATAAATGGCTCAGCTTACCCATGCAGGCTATCTTTTACGTAAGTTTTTCGCGTTGTAGCAAAAAGCCCTTCATTGAGATTGAAGGAACGTCTTTTTACAAAACCAGAATATCCTCATTTGAAACAGTCAAAACATAATGCATGATGAGTAGTATTACTAATAAGTGACGCTTCTCAGCAAAACGAACCTGTATTTCTATATCACATCTTCAACGAACAATAATTGGTGACTGAGTGGTCAAACCCATGCCGCTATATTTCTGCTACCTCAGACATGTTTGCGACATTCAGAAACTAGAGTAGTGAATAAAACGTTGATATCAGCGTTCAACTCTTCAAATTTTCGAGAAGGCAGGACATAGGGCGCCCTTGTATGTTTGCTACAGAGCGTAACCATAAAATAATTCCAGTATCAACAATTTGTTCCTTACAAACAGAAACATAGATGGCCTATACTTTTTTGCACGCCCTGCCTGACATTGCATGCAGCTCCGCCGTGAGGTTGCGCCTTGTGTTATTTGTAATTTGGAGACATTAAGGCGCCACTTGATATATTACTAAACTTTTGCAGCACTAGCGCTTTCCATTGATACCTAACCTGCTCACACCCGCCCACAATTTTAAAATAACAATAATCTACGGAAGGAATGCCAATTTACGGGGTGCTGCACGCCACTACCTTTCCATTTTTATGAACGCGTAAATGGTCAAAACTTTCCTATCCAATCGCTGAAAGCTTGCTAAGAGCTTAAAGCTCCCGCGAGCTACATCTGAGATGGGATGCTGGTCCAACAAGAATGATGGTCGGCCCGCTAACTTTGTTTCTTCGTGTTTTGTCATTTGTTCTGTCATTAACAGGTAAGAAAGAAGTTGTAGGCAGAGGGTTTTAAAAAGTTCCAGGAACACCACAACCGCATTTGGCATGTTCTGTGCCGCTTTTCTCGTGAGATTCGCTGGAACCAGCTCACTATCTATCTATCTATCTATCTATCTATCTATCTATCTATCTATCTATCTATCTATCTATCTACCTATCTACCTATCTATCTATCTACCTACCTACCTACCTACCTACCTACCTACCTACCTACCTACCTACCTACCTGCCTGCCTGCCTGCCTGCCTGCCTGCCTGCCTGCCTGCCTGCCTGCCTGCCTGCCTGCCTGCCTGCCTGCCTGCCTGCCTGCCTGCCTGCCTGCCTGCCTGCCTGCCTGCCTGCCTGCCTGCCTGCCTGCCTGCCTGCCTGCCTGCCTGCCTGCCTGCCTGCCTGCCTGCCTGCCTGCCTGCCTGCCTGCCTGCCTGCCTGCCTGCCTGCCTGCCTGCCTGCCTGCCTGCCTGCCTGCCTGCCTGCCTGCCTGCCTGCCTGCCTGCCTGCCTGCCTGCCTGCCTGCCTGCCTGCCTGCCTGCCTGCCTGCCTGCCTGCCTGCCTGCCTGCCTGCCTGCCTGCCTGCCTGCCTGCCTGCCTGCCTGCCTGCCTGCCTGCCTGCCTGCCTGCCTGCCTGCCTGCCTGCCTGCCTGCCTGCCTGCCTGCCTGCCTGCCTGCCTGCCTGCCTGCCTGCCTGCCTGCCTGCCTGCCTGCCTGCCTGCCTGCCTGCCTGCCTGCCTGCCTGCCTGCCTGCCTGCCTGCCTGCCTGCCTGCCTGCCTGCCTGCCTGCCTGCCTGCCTGCCTGCCTGCCTGCCTGCCTGCCTGCCTGCCTGCCTGCCTGCCTGCCTGCCTGCCTGCCTGCCTGCCTGCCTGCCTGCCTGCCTGCCTGCCTGCCTGCCTGCCTGCCTGCCTGCCTGCCTGCCTGCCTGCCTGCCTGCCTGCCTGCCTGCCTGCCTGCCTGCCTGCCTGCCTGCCTGCCTGCCTGCCTGCCTGCCTGCCTGCCTGCCTGCCTGCCTGCCTGCCTGCCTGCCTGCCTGCCTGCCTGCCTGCCTGCCTGCCTGCCTGCCTGCCTGCCTGCCTGCCTGCCTGCCTGCCTGCCTGCCTGCCTGCCTGCCTGCCTGCCTGCCTGCCTGCCTGCCTGCCTGCCTGCCTGCCTGCCTGCCTGCCTGCCTGCCTGCCTGCCTGCCTGCCTGCCTGCCTGCCTGCCTGCCTGCCTGCCTGCCTGCCTGCCTGCCTGCCTGCCTGCCTGCCTGCCTGCCTGCCTGCCTGCCTGCCTGCCTGCCTGCCTGCCTGCCTGCCTGCCTGCCTGCCTGCCTGCCTGCCTGCCTGCCTGCCTGCCTGCCTGCCTGCCTGCCTGCCTGCCTGCCTGCCTGCCTGCCTGCCTGCCTGCCTGCCTGCCTGCCTGCCTGCCTGCCTGCCTGCCTGCCTGCCTGCCTGCCTGCCTGCCTGCCTGCCTGCCTGCCTGCCTGCCTGCCTGCCTGCCTGCCTGCCTGCCTGCCTGCCTGCCTGCCTGCCTGCCTGCCTGCCTGCCTGCCTGCCTGCCTGCCTGCCTGCCTGCCTGCCTGCCTGCCTGCCTGCCTGCCTGCCTGCCTGCCTGCCTGCCTGCCTGCCTGCCTGCCTGCCTGCCTGCCTGCCTGCCTGCCTGCCTGCCTGCCTGCCTGCCTGCCTGCCTGCCTGCCTGCCTGCCTGCCTGCCTGCCTGCCTGCCTGCCTGCCTGCCTGCCTGCCTGCCTGCCTGCCTGCCTGCCTGCCTGCCTGCCTGCCTGCCTGCCTGCCTGCCTGCCTGCCTGCCTGCCTGCCTGCCTGCCTGCCTGCCTGCCTGCCTGCCTGCCTGCCTGCCTGCCTGCCTGCCTGCCTGCCTGCCTGCCTGCCTGCCTGCCTGCCTGCCTGCCTGCCTGCCTGCCTGCCTGCCTGCCTGCCTGCCTGCCTGCCTGCCTGCCTGCCTGCCTGCCTGCCTGCCTGCCTGCCTGCCTGCCTGCCTGCCTGCCTGCCTGCCTGCCTGCCTGCCTGCCTGCCTGCCTGCCTGCCTGCCTGCCTGCCTGCCTGCCTGCCTGCCTGCCTGCCTGCCTGCCTGCCTGCCTGCCTGCCTGCCTGCCTGCCTGCCTGCCTGCCTGCCTGCCTGCCTGCCTGCCTGCCTGCCTGCCTGCCTGCCTGCCTGCCTGCCTGCCTGCCTGCCTGCCTGCCTGCCTGCCTGCCTGCCTGCCTGCCTGCCTGCCTGCCTGCCTGCCTGCCTGCCTGCCTGCCTGCCTGCCTGCCTGCCTGCCTGCCTGCCTGCCTGCCTGCCTGCCTGCCTGCCTGCCTGCCTGCCTGCCTGCCTGCCTGCCTGCCTGCCTGCCTGCCTGCCTGCCTGCCTGCCTGCCTGCCTGCCTGCCTGCCTGCCTGCCTGCCTGCCTGCCTGCCTGCCTGCCTGCCTGCCTGCCTGCCTGCCTGCCTGCCTGCCTGCCTGCCTGCCTGCCTGCCTGCCTGCCTGCCTGCCTGCCTGCCTGCCTGCCTGCCTGCCTGCCTGCCTGCCTGCCTGCCTGCCTGCCTGCCTGCCTGCCTGCCTGCCTGCCTGCCTGCCTGCCTGCCTGCCTGCCTGCCTGCCTGCCTGCCTGCCTGCCTGCCTGCCTGCCTGCCTGCCTGCCTGCCTGCCTGCCTGCCTGCCTGCCTGCCTGCCTGCCTGCCTGCCTGCCTGCCTGCCTGCCTGCCTGCCTGCCTGCCTGCCTGCCTGCCTGCCTGCCTGCCTGCCTGCCTGCCTGCCTGCCTGCCTGCCTGCCTGCCTGCCTGCCTGCCTGCCTGCCTGCCTGCCTGCCTGCCTGCCTGCCTGCCTGCCTGCCTGCCTGCCTGCCTGCCTGCCTGCCTGCCTGCCTGCCTGCCTGCCTGCCTGCCTGCCTGCCTGCCTGCCTGCCTGCCTGCCTGCCTGCCTGCCTGCCTGCCTGCCTGCCTGCCTGCCTGCCTGCCTGCCTGCCTGCCTGCCTGCCTGCCTGCCTGCCTGCCTGCCTGCCTGCCTGCCTGCCTGCCTGCCTGCCTGCCTGCCTGCCTGCCTGCCTGCCTGCCTGCCTGCCTGCCTGCCTGCCTGCCTGCCTGCCTGCCTGCCTGCCTGCCTGCCTGCCTGCCTGCCTGCCTGCCTGCCTGCCTGCCTGCCTGCCTGCCTGCCTGCCTGCCTGCCTGCCTGCCTGCCTGCCTGCCTGCCTGCCTGCCTGCCTGCCTGCCTGCCTGCCTGCCTGCCTGCCTGCCTGCCTGCCTGCCTGCCTGCCTGCCTGCCTGCCTGCCTGCCTGCCTGCCTGCCTGCCTGCCTGCCTGCCTGCCTGCCTGCCTGCCTGCCTGCCTGCCTGCCTGCCTGCCTGCCTGCCTGCCTGCCTGCCTGCCTGCCTGCCTGCCTGCCTGCCTGCCTGCCTGCCTGCCTGCCTGCCTGCCTGCCTGCCTGCCTGCCTGCCTGCCTGCCTGCCTGCCTGCCTGCCTGCCTGCCTGCCTGCCTGCCTGCCTGCCTGCCTGCCTGCCTGCCTGCCTGCCTGCCTGCCTGCCTGCCTGCCTGCCTGCCTGCCTGCCTGCCTGCCTGCCTGCCTGCCTGCCTGCCTGCCTGCCTGCCTGCCTGCCTGCCTGCCTGCCTGCCTGCCTGCCTGCCTGCCTGCCTGCCTGCCTGCCTGCCTGCCTGCCTGCCTGCCTGCCTGCCTGCCTGCCTGCCTGCCTGCCTGCCTGCCTGCCTGCCTGCCTGCCTGCCTGCCTGCCTGCCTGCCTGCCTGCCTGCCTGCCTGCCTGCCTGCCTGCCTGCCTGCCTGCCTGCCTGCCTGCCTGCCTGCCTGCCTGCCTGCCTGCCTGCCTGCCTGCCTGCCTGCCTGCCTGCCTGCCTGCCTGCCTGCCTGCCTGCCTGCCTGCCTGCCTGCCTGCCTGCCTGCCTGCCTGCCTGCCTGCCTGCCTGCCTGCCTGCCTGCCTGCCTGCCTGCCTGCCTGCCTGCCTGCCTGCCTGCCTGCCTGCCTGCCTGCCTGCCTGCCTGCCTGCCTGCCTGCCTGCCTGCCTGCCTGCCTGCCTGCCTGCCTGCCTGCCTGCCTGCCTGCCTGCCTGCCTGCCTGCCTGCCTGCCTGCCTGCCTGCCTGCCTGCCTGCCTGCCTGCCTGCCTGCCTGCCTGCCTGCCTGCCTGCCTGCCTGCCTGCCTGCCTGCCTGCCTGCCTGCCTGCCTGCCTGCCTGCCTGCCTGCCTGCCTGCCTGCCTGCCTGCCTGCCTGCCTGCCTGCCTGCCTGCCTGCCTGCCTGCCTGCCTGCCTGCCTGCCTGCCTGCCTGCCTGCCTGCCTGCCTGCCTGCCTGCCTGCCTGCCTGCCTGCCTGCCTGCCTGCCTGCCTGCCTGCCTGCCTGCCTGCCTGCCTGCCTGCCTGCCTGCCTGCCTGCCTGCCTGCCTGCCTGCCTGCCTGCCTGCCTGCCTGCCTGCCTGCCTGCCTGCCTGCCTGCCTGCCTGCCTGCCTGCCTGCCTGCCTGCCTGCCTGCCTGCCTGCCTGCCTGCCTGCCTGCCTGCCTGCCTGCCTGCCTGCCTGCCTGCCTGCCTGCCTGCCTGCCTGCCTGCCTGCCTGCCTGCCTGCCTGCCTGCCTGCCTGCCTGCCTGCCTGCCTGCCTGCCTGCCTGCTGCCTGCCTGCCTGCCTGCCTGCCTGCCTGCCTGCCTGCCTGCCTGCCTGCCTGCCTGCCTGCCTGCCTGCCTGCCTGCCTGCCTGCCTGCCTGCCTGCCTGCCTGCCTGCCTGCCTGCCTGCCTGCCTGCCTGCCTGCCTGCCTGCCTGCCTGCCTGCCTGCCTGCCTGCCTGCCTGCCTGCCTGCCTGCCTGCCTGCCTGCCTGCCTGCCTGCCTGCCTGCCTGCCTGCCTGCCTGCCTGCCTGCCTGCCTGCCTGCCTGCCTGCCTGCCTGCCTGCCTGCCTGCCTGCCTGCCTGCCTGCCTGCCTGCCTGCCTGCCTGCCTGCCTGCCTGCCTGCCTGCCTGCCTGCCTGCCTGCCTGCCTGCCTGCCTGCCTGCCTGCCTGCCTGCCTGCCTGCCTGCCTGCCTGCCTGCCTGCCTGCCTGCCTGCCTGCCTGCCTGCCTGCCTGCCTGCCTGCCTGCCTGCCTGCCTGCCTGCCTGCCTGCCTGCCTGCCTGCCTGCCTGCCTGCCTGCCTGCCTGCCTGCCTGCCTGCCTGCCTGCCTGCCTGCCTGCCTGCCTGCCTGCCTGCCTGCCTGCCTGCCTGCCTGCCTGCCTGCCTGCCTGCCTGCCTGCCTGCCTGCCTGCCTGCCTGCCTGCCTGCCTGCCTGCCTGCCTGCCTGCCTGCCTGCCTGCCTGCCTGCCTGCCTGCCTGCCTGCCTGCCTGCCTGCCTGCCTGCCTGCTGCCTGCCTGCCTGCCTGCCTGCCTGCCTGCCTGCCTGCCTGCCTGCCTGCCTGCCTGCCTGCCTGCCTGCCTGCCTGCCTGCCTGCCTGCCTGCCTGCCTGCCTGCCTGCCTGCCTGCCTGCCTGCCTGCCTGCCTGCCTGCCTGCCTGCCTGCCTGCCTGCCTGCCTGCCTGCCTGCCTGCCTGCCTGCCTGCCTGCCTGCCTGCCTGCCTGCCTGCTGCCTGCCTGCCTGCCTGCCTGCCTGCCTGCCTGCCTGCCTGCCTGCCTGCCTGCCTGCCTGCCTGCCTGCCTGCCTGCCTGCCTGCCTGCCTGCCTGCCTGCCTGCCTGCCTGCCTGCCTGCCTGCCTGCCTGCCTGCCTGCCTGCCTGCCTGCCTGCCTGCCTGCCTGCCTGCCTGCCTGCCTGCCTGCCTGCCTGCCTGCCTGCCTGCCTGCCTGCCTGCCTGCCTGCCTGCCTGCCTGCCTGCCTGCCTGCCTGCCTGCCTGCCTGCCTGCCTGCCTGCCTGCCTGCCTGCCTGCCTGCCTGCCTGCCTGCCTGCCTGCCTGCCTGCCTGCCTGCCTGCCTGCCTGCCTGCCTGCCTGCCTGCCTGCCTGCCTGCCTGCCTGCCTGCCTGCCTGCCTGCCTGCCTGCCTGCCTGCCTGCCTGCCTGCCTGCCTGCCTGCCTGCCTGCCTGCCTGCCTGCCTGCCTGCCTGCCTGCCTGCCTGCCTGCCTGCCTGCCTGCCTGCCTGCCTGCCTGCCTGCCTGCCTGCCTGCCTGCCTGCCTGCCTGCCTGCCTGCCTGCCTGCCTGCCTGCCTGCCTGCCTGCCTGCCTGCCTGCCTGCCTGCCTGCCTGCCTGCCTGCCTGCCTGCCTGCCTGCCTGCCTGCCTGCCTGCCTGCCTGCCTGCCTGCCTGCCTGCCTGCCTGCCTGCCTGCCTGCCTGCCTGCCTGCCTGCCTGCCTGCCTGCCTGCCTGCCTGCCTGCCTGCCTGCCTGCCTGCCTGCCTGCCTGCCTGCCTGCCTGCCTGCCTGCCTGCCTGCCTGCCTGCCTGCCTGCCTGCCTGCCTGCCTGCCTGCCTGCCTGCCTGCCTGCCTGCCTGCCTGCCTGCCTGCCTGCCTGCCTGCCTGCCTGCCTGCCTGCCTGCCTGCCTGCCTGCCTGCCTGCCTGCCTGCCTGCCTGCCTGCCTGCCTGCCTGCCTGCCTGCCTGCCTGCCTGCCTGCCTGCCTGCCTGCCTGCCTGCCTGCCTGCCTGCCTGCCTGCCTGCCTGCCTGCCTGCCTGCCTGCCTGCCTGCCTGCCTGCCTGCCTGCCTGCCTGCCTGCCTGCCTGCCTGCCTGCCTGCCTGCCTGCCTGCCTGCCTGCCTGCCTGCCTGCCTGCCTGCCTGCCTGCCTGCCTGCCTGCCTGCCTGCCTGCCTGCCTGCCTGCCTGCCTGCCTGCCTGCCTGCCTGCCTGCCTGCCTGCCTGCCTGCCTGCCTGCCTGCCTGCCTGCCTGCCTGCCTGCCTGCCTGCCTGCCTGCCTGCCTGCCTGCCTGCCTGCCTGCCTGCCTGCCTGCCTGCCTGCCTGCCTGCCTGCCTGCCTGCCTGCCTGCCTGCCTGCCTGCCTGCCTGCCTGCCTGCCTGCCTGCCTGCCTGCCTGCCTGCCTGCCTGCCTGCCTGCCTGCCTGCCTGCCTGCCTGCCTGCCTGCCTGCCTGCCTGCCTGCCTGCCTGCCTGCCTGCCTGCCTGCCTGCCTGCCTGCCTGCCTGCCTGCCTGCCTGCCTGCCTGCCTGCCTGCCTGCCTGCCTGCCTGCCTGCCTGCCTGCCTGCCTGCCTGCCTGCCTGCCTGCCTGCCTGCCTGCCTGCCTGCCTGCCTGCCTGCCTGCCTGCCTGCCTGCCTGCCTGCCTGCCTGCCTGCCTGCCTGCCTGCCTGCCTGCCTGCCTGCCTGCCTGCCTGCCTGCCTGCCTGCCTGCCTGCCTGCCTGCCTGCCTGCCTGCCTGCCTGCCTGCCTGCCTGCCTGCCTGCCTGCCTGCCTGCCTGCCTGCCTGCCTGCCTGCCTGCCTGCCTGCCTGCCTGCCTGCCTGCCTGCCTGCCTGCCTGCCTGCCTGCCTGCCTGCCTGCCTGCCTGCCTGCCTGCCTGCCTGCCTGCCTGCCTGCCTGCCTGCCTGCCTGCCTGCCTGCCTGCCTGCCTGCCTGCCTGCCTGCCTGCCTGCCTGCCTGCCTGCCTGCCTGCCTGCCTGCCTGCCTGCCTGCCTGCCTGCCTGCCTGCCTGCCTGCCTGCCTGCCTGCCTGCCTGCCTGCCTGCCTGCCTGCCTGCCTGCCTGCCTGCCTGCCTGCCTGCCTGCCTGCCTGCCTGCCTGCCTGCCTGCCTGCCTGCCTGCCTGCCTGCCTGCCTGCCTGCCTGCCTGCCTGCCTGCCTGCCTGCCTGCCTGCCTGCCTGCCTGCCTGCCTGCCTGCCTGCCTGCCTGCCTGCCTGCCTGCCTGCCTGCCTGCCTGCCTGCCTGCCTGCCTGCCTGCCTGCCTGCCTGCCTGCCTGCCTGCCTGCCTGCCTGCCTGCCTGCCTGCCTGCC